>NW_026712332.1:3193707-3547813 GCF_030504385.1 Musca domestica | reverse complement strand
TCGATCAACATTTTGCTTAAACATAGCACCATAAGGATATGAACAGCAAATTTTTGTTAGGAATATGTTTATATAGTTCGCTGGATCTATTAATTCTACAGAATATTGTTTGTCTCTTTGTTGTCCGCAAATTACGGAATAGTTACAATTACTTATTATTTTTTAATTTTGAATGTGTATGCCTTTTAAGGCGAAATCATATGCTTATGATTTTCTTATCGGAGAAGGTAATTATTTCAATTAACCTTAAAACCGACTCACTCACTAGGACGCATCTATGCGATGATGCGCAAGAAAAATATATTTCCTAGGGCGGCCCAGGAAGGTGCTTTGCACCTTTAATTTCTCCTTTCAATATAACATGTACAATTCATTTTAAATCGAAATGTGAAATATCACATTTTTACCACATGCTCATGTTATTGTTTGAGACGTTATATTCTTTCACTTTTATGTTAATCCATTATTTAGCATTCTCAAGGGCAGTAGAACCCGCACAAGCTTCTTTTAACATCCATTTGCGAATTACCAAATTATCAAATATTCATAGGTAATTAATGACATTTGACAAATATTCAAACAACAAAATTTTCGTTGGAAATTGTAGTACCAACTAAATCCCCCTCCTACTTTCATCAGGTATCAAAGTATCAATGTTCCCCACATTGTGATTTAATTTTCTTTTTTTTTCAGCATAAGACATTAGTGTTATATTCCCATCAAACCAATAAACATAGAAGTGTTTGACGTAGAATAATGTTCAATTTAACATTTTGAAGAGCCAATATTTTCAAGTTGTTCACACATCATCAATATAAATTGATGAATGTGTGAGTTTGTTGTTAGTAAAATATTATTTCCAGACATACAAGTATAAGTATGTTGCGCTTCAGCAAATACAAAGTAAACTTCTTGCGAACTAACGAATGTCCCAGTCTGGCTAGTGGAGAATATGGAATCCAATCTTAATGGTTATTTCTACCAATAGAGGCGCGATATTTTAAACAATATGCTTACCAACATTTGTAATGGCAAGAGGTTAGAACCATTTACTGTAACCACGACCTGATGTTTCCATCATTTGTGAATTATCAGCAATGCATGTTCGTTCAAGTATCTCGACATCCAATTGTTTCTTTCGTATTAACACTGGCCATTTTGTTAATAGAAATTCGTAGCATAGAGTTTTAATAAAATAACCATAAAATTGAAAGAACATACACCACGATGCCCAACAGACTTGGACAATGGCGCGAAAGAAGACGAGAGTAGAAAAATGGTCGAGTTAGATATGTTTAATGAATACGTTTGTTTCTACTAATAAACAAATTGTTTATTTATTGATTTATAAGTTAGTTAAAAGTAAACAATTTAATGGTTTCCTAATAGTGTCTTTTGAAACCTACAATCTTTGGGTGAGAGTTTAAAATAAACTATGTAATCAATATTGTGACATAGGTTTAACATTCGCTAAATATAATCACAAAACAAAAGTATTTACAAAATAAAAAATAAACTAAAAATTAAACAGGTTATAATGGTTACTAAGCTATTTGTTCAATGTGTTTGTTGGCAGAGACCCCCAAAGTCTTGTAGGAATATATATATAAGATAAAATGTCCATTCAACTGTTCTGACAATTTTCTTAGCTGAACAAATGATTGTTGTGAATAACACAAAATACTGTTTCATCAATATTGACGAGCTACTGAGCAACTGAGAAGAGTTGCTATCGCCAATTGCTTTTGGCGTTCTTAATGATTTCACAATAGTTTGAAGAGCAAATATGCAGTTTTTTTCCAATATCAATATCTTAAGATGTGGACTTTAATTTTGAGTTATTTCAGTTTTAAAGTAACGCTCTATTGCCTTCTCCTTTTGAACATATTGAAAAATGAACGTACCTGCGGGTTGTTTGGGCCATTAGGGCCGTTGGGACCATTAGGGCCATTGGGACCATTGGGTCCATTGTTATTGCCTGTAACAGAAAGAATGTAAACAATTTTAAGTAAATCTTGTATAGAGGTATGCAGATTATTAACCGATAGCCGTCAACGAAATATGAAGTTTATAAATGTATGGAGAACGAACAACATACCTCTAAAATCGAATGGATTTGGGTTGTTTCCAAAGCCATCAAAGTTATTGCAATTGCCACTGAAGCCACCCTCTTGCTGATCCAGCAATGAGTTCAACTGTTGAGCTTGCATAAACAATGTGTTTCTTGCTGACGTCTGCGCATCTCCTCTTCTTGACGCAACATGCGCGATTGCATTTCGGTCTGTTGGCGGCGAACTTGTTCTTCGTCGCGTTTGCGCATCTCTTCAGCTTGTTTCTCACGCATTCCCATTCCATTTTCTTGCGTTCATTGTCTGACTCGCGCTTGCGCAATTCTGCAAATGCATATTTCAATTGAAACTTACTATTTCCATACTATCATTCATTTTTCAACAAAATTATAAATACCTTGTCTGAGGAGTTCTGTTTCGTGCTCATAACGAGCATATTCCATCTGCGCCTCCAATTTCTCTTCCTCCATTTTTAGTTCACGTTTTAGAGCTTCCTGTTTGCTCTTGAATAATTCATGCAATTGCTTCCACCTGGTGCCATATTCATGTTCGAAACTTCCACGTTCGGCAAACCGAGGTCCAATGCCACGTTCATGGTTGAATTCGGACAGTTTTTTGTTCAGCGACTTGTCGGGTAGACCGTCATTGTCATCGGTCAAATCGAATGGTTCAACGACACAGGGTCTCAATGAAGCAGTGAGGAAGAAACACTTCTCATTGCAGTAGCGCAGACATATGTTGGCTGAGGACTTTTTGGCAAATTCAACAATACCCTCCCCGGTAGATTTACCACGATCGTCAACATTGACCATAGCCCTTTCAATGGGACCAAAGATTTCAAATGCTCTATAGAGCAATTCATTCGAAACAAATGGTGTAAGGTTCGAGACACGCAAAACTGTGGCATTAGGGGCGAAACGAACACGCAAAACGCGTCCTTTGCGATTTGTGCCATCGAGTTCGCGCTTTGCACGTTCAGCATTGGCATGATAGTCCATTTTAAGGAATGCAAAATTCTTTTCTGAATTACAGAAAACTTCGGCTATTTCACCGTATGGCTTGAAGAGCTCTCTTAGTTCTTCTTCGCTAACTTCACCAGTTAGATTACCGACATACAGACGGTTACGTCCAGAGAATTTGCTTTCCTCGGAGGCCTGAATAGCTTCAAGCTCGTGGGTGGGACCAGAGATGGAACGCAAGCGCTGATTAACGAAGAAATCGTCATTGCGACCACCACGTGGGCCATCGCCGCCGCCACCTCCACCTCTTGGGCCACCACCATCACGACCATCACGATTTCCGAAGTTACGGTCTCGTTTTTGACCACGATCACGTTGGCCTCCTCTGCCGCCCATTCCGCCATCATTGTTGTTATTGCCACCGCCAAAACCGCCACCGCCAAAGCCGCCACCACCATGTTGTTGTCGGTTTTGTTGGAATTGTTGATTCTGATTATTTTGTTGTTGATTCTGATTATTTTGTTGTTGGTTCTGGTTGTTCTGTTGGGGGTTTTGTTGATTTTGTTGGTTTTGTTGATTTTGTTGGTTTGTTGATTTTGCTGATTTTGTTGATGCGGAGCGTTTCCTGGACCAGCATTAGTATTTGCTGGTTTATTTTCCGCTTGAGCCTTAACATCTTTAGCAGCTGCGCCGCCCGTGGCTTGATCAGGTGCTGCTTGAGCTTGAGCTTGCTGTTGTTTCTGTTGATTCTGATTCTATACGAGTAAGATTGAAAAGATATAGATATTTTGGTATTCATAGAATGAAATTGTACTTTTGTCATCAAATAGGGTAATATAACCTCGACGACATCGCTTGTTATAATTTAAACTAAACTAAGTTCTAACTGTTAGATTGTTACCACTACTACTTTTAATCTGTAAACTGATATAAATCTAACAAAAATCAACAAAGTCACGATTCAATCCATATATTAAAAATATCAACCCGAACATTAATGCCGACAACAGAAGGCATTTTGCGTCATTTATTTTTATTTGTCATTGTTTCCTATTCAGCAAATGATGGTTATATGAATTATAAAATTAAACATACCAAATGAATTGGATCGAACCAAAATGCTAACCTACTCTTAGATTGTAACTCATTAAAAATATGGATTGGCTTGACAGATATATACCCACCCTCAGAATATAGTTTGCAAGTTATTACCTTAGTGTGGAAGATAAGGTACCCGAAGCAGTTGGACGATATATTCCATCTTCGCACTTGAAATAAAGTTGATATAAATATTACGATGTGTGGGGTGGGTTTCAACCAATTTATTTGAGCTTTTCACATCTCTATTTGAGATGGTCCACATCTCTGCTCTATATCTGGGGTTGACAAAACAATTGGATTACGCAGTTTGAAGAGTATCAGAACAGTAAGTAATGGGCGGATATTACACAACTTCGAACTTTATCTAAGACTGACAAGAGTATTAGAATTTGCAGAGATTAGACCTTATTGGATGCATCCTTTTTGTTGTACAAAATGAGACGACAAATACGGTTACGAGGTTTGTTATAAAAGTTAGACTATTAGATTCTGATTAAGAGACATATTATGTATTCAAAAATTCAAGATATTTCGATAAACTCCTAGGTCAGGTTATGTTAGGTTGAACAGAGTTTAGCCCCTCTGGACATAATTTGAGTCAGTATAGGTCTGCTGTGCGCTCTAGACTAGGATATTATTAAAAGAAGGGCGTCAGTTAACAGTCTTAAGGTCTTAAGGTTTGGTATGGAATCGTTACCCAAGAATTGCGATCTGATATTTGCAAACGCTGGGCATTGACACAGAAAATGCTCCAACGTTTCGTCATCTGTTATCTGCACATTCCGTCTTGTACAGATGAACTTGTAGGCCCATGTGCCCGTAAGGATGCCTCCTAACCTAGACTGACTACAATTTGTGTAGTGAAGATTTGCTGGCGTTTATTGAAGTAAAATGAAACTATTTGAAACAAATCTATTTGGTTGAAAAATTGTAGTGTACTTAACCCGTATCAAATATGGTGGGACTTTAATAGCGTATTTCGCTTCGTAGAGAACTATGGGCTTGTGTGTTTTTTCGAAAGAAAATGAATGCGATAGAAATCACTAATTTGTTTAATTGTTTATGGTATGGATCTATTTGTCGTATATTTTAATACACTGTTCGTCAAATTAATCTGATGGGGGCACTTTACAACGATAAAGTGAGTAGATGATAAATTTAAAATGTTCTCCCATGCCTTGCACAACTTTTGTAAATGTTGTTAAATCAGCGATTTTTATATTACATTTTAAATTCAGAAAAATATACTTAACACGCATCAATGAAATTGATAACTTGGTGCGATTCGTACTGAAAATAAAGCCAACGAGTTTTATCAACGAAAGCCAAGCAAATATCAATAATTGTAAAAAACCAATGAACTCAAAACCGTATATTTTATGTATTTTGATTACATTTGATCACAAGTCAAATGAATTTAAAATACACATTTCACATAACTACAGATTTTTTTACAATATTTTCTCTACAATGATGCTACTTTTCATCGCGCAGTATGGGGTTGAAAATCAATCCAACGAAATTCTTATTGTCATTATTATTTTCCCTGTTCTCAAAACTACGAAAATTTAAAATAAAATATTTCATTTGAAAAATATTTATATAATTTTTCTTAAAGAAATGGCATTCATTAACTTTTTTGGAAATCCGCTTTTTCTAAACCCCAACACAACCACGCACACAAATTACTTTCTTCAAAATACAACACTGCGCTGTGGGCAATGACATGGTTGGCAACTATGTACCAGGTAAGAGATAATGCCGGTCGACACGAGGTCGAGGAGGTAGGTATATACTGGCGGCAGCCATTTTGTATTATACATAATTTTCGGTCTCATATTCTTCCTCCAATCACATTATTTCTTTTTTTAAATTCGCTTAAAATCTGCCTTTAAATAATAAATGTACCTACCTGATTCTGTTGATTTTGGAAATTTCCTTTGTTGGCGTTCTGATTGCCACCTCCACGATTTTTATTTCTATTTCCGAAGGCTTGGTTATTCTTATTTCCACCAAAACCTTTATTCTGATTTTGGTTTTGATTGTTCTGAATTGGGCCACCTCCTTGATTAAAACGAGGTTTCTTTTCTGCTGGCCCATCCATGGCTTTGTCTTGGTTCTTGTCTCCTTGATTTTTTTGCGGCCGCTGAGGCAAAGGCCCGCCACCATTTACAGCAGTTTTAGCACTCATCACTTTTAACTTTCTTTTCACAAAAATTCACTTTTTTCTAATAACACTCGGCCCTTTACTTGCAGATAAACGACTCACCTCAACGACTGCCGGAAATAGAATGAACACGAAAGTCAGAATAGGCATCTTATGTTAACTATCGATTAACTCGATTGTTTGTTGATAGAATATCGATAATCGATTTTGATGTCGACTTTTCAACCAATTTAGTTATTCGAACGAAAAAAACTTGAGGAACAAACATTAAGTGCCGTCGAGACGTTCAAATTTTTTCATCAAGCAAGTGCGTATTTACGAAGTTACGTGTACGTAAACGTACAAACAAGTTTGTCAAACATTCCTTTTGTAATTATTTTCGTTGAGTGCAGTCATGCTGTCGTCGGAAGATGAGTGGCTTTTCGTGACAGCAGTTGTGTTAAAAAAAATGGAAATGAAAAAGAAAGAGAAAATATGGATGAAAAAGTGGTATGAACAGCGCAAACGATTTACACATGAAAAACTTTTGAAGGAGCTGCGAATGAGTAGTGTTGATGACTACAGAAATTTTTTGAGGATATTTATTTTTAATATATTTATTTTTTTTTAATATCTTCAACAGTACCATCGGGGTACTTATAAAAATCAAGGAGTATATTATATTGTTTTTTCCCTATTACTGTACGCGTCTGTCCGCACATTCCACAATGCATCAAGGCATTGGTACATTTCAATAAATTTTATTGTAAATTCTTTTTCGTCCGCTATTCATTTTTACTCCTCAACGTTACAACACAAATGGCATTTTGTTTGACAAACACTAATGCAGACGTTCAAATAGATTTGCGCAAATAAAAATATCAAAATATTTTGATTTTCCATCAAGCAGAGCCGACAACAAATGTGTGAAGCTGACAAAAGCCGATTAGACTCACATGGACATACACATATAACCTGCTTGACGAAAAAATTTGAACGTCTCCAGGGCACTTTAAAAAAGGAATTTGTAAAAATGGCAAATATTGCTCATTCACGTAA
This sequence comes from Musca domestica, assembly GCF_030504385.1. NCBI lineage: Eukaryota > Metazoa > Arthropoda > Insecta > Diptera > Muscidae > Musca > Musca domestica. The sequence continues at coordinate 3,540,479 of NW_026712332.1, read as the reverse complement.
ATGCACACTAAAAGTACTTTTGGGTACTTTACTTTACGATATCCTCTAGATCTCGAATGTAAATTAGATAGCGTACATCAAATAATATATCCACTGGATATGAGAACGTTTTACGTGGCGTACAAGCTATGGAATTTACATATAAAATCGGACGGTGTTAGTAGTCTAAACGTGCTCTTACTGTGTGACGAAAATTGTTGAATTAATAGGTTCGTTCGTTTATTTTTCCAGTAGCATTTACTCAGTAAGTTTATTGTAAAATAACAGCTGATCCAATTTATTTGTATTATTTGTAAAAATTTCATTACAAAAAGTAATGTGTAATGTAAAAGGTGTAGTCATTGACACCAAGCCTGATTTTTCAGCGCATGTTGATTCCTTGCTGTCTTCAAGCTAATTTGCCTCTTAGTGTTAGGATGATAATAGCCAGATCTTTATGAATATTTGGAGGCCACCTCTGGGGCGAATGCTTGCCATGTGTGTACGCAAACTTGTTAACACTATTGTTAGATATGTGTTTGGGTTGCGCCGTAGTGATTGTTAATGTTATTAAGTTCCTTGGGCTGGCCTTTGTCAGATATGTTGAATATCGCCTGCTTTTGAGTCATTACAGGATTATGAGGAATGTTAATTCTCCTTTATATAAGTTTTGGTCTGTTCCAGATCTGCAAGAATGTAAAAGTTTTTACTACGATAACCGGTTTTCCGTTTATGATATCGAATAAAATTGCAAAACTTGTAGATTCTTCATGTTGCCATATTTTATATTGATAATATGACAATAGCAGCAAAATATATTTAAATAAAGAAATGGATAACGCAAATCATTTATTTTATATTGAAGAACTGAATTATAAATTTATTTATCGAAATTAACTACAAATTCGTTTTGTTTATTTTCAACCAAAAATGAAGATGCCATTGTGAAAAAAATGTTGTGACTACCAGTTACTTTTACAAAAAGCTTGCCATATCTCTGTAAGAAATGCATATACTTTAAAGGAAAGATGTAATAATGAGAAACCGATAAAGTTAACTTTTATCCTTCACTTTTCCTAAAGTAAGGAATAAAAAAAGTGGACTATAAAGGGAAGATATAAGAACGGGTCAAGGATCATATTTTTGAGAGAACGTCCAGTCATTTCATTCATCTTTCACGCTATTTGACTCATTTTAAAAATGAACAAAAAATATCAAATAAATGAAAACAACTTGTTGGATATAATTATGAATAATTCTGACAGGAAGCGGGCGTAGCCTCAAGGCTGTATTTCTGTAGTTTTACGAAGCTGTTCTACCTCCTTATTGTACCATGGATTTACTGTTTTGAAATATGAAAACAAAATATTTTCAAAACAAATGATTGGAAGACACGTAGATTGCGGCTTGCGCATTAAAGCTATTAGCCATGAAATTGAAAGATTAAACAGTTTGGATCATATTTTAAGTGAAAGTCCAGGCATTTCATTCATTTTTCACGCTATTTAACTCATTTTAAAAATGAGAAAAAATATGACAATTAAATGTTGCATATAATTTTGAATGAGTCTGACAGGAGCGGGCATAGCCTCTGGGGTGTACTTCTGGAGTTTAAAGTATTGTACAATGCATGCGTCTTATTGTCTAAATCTATATTCATAAATCCATTATATACACACAAAATCAGCGATGGGAACTGTTTTTTATGCAATGAAATTTGACAAGGAAAATTACAGGAGTTCTAATTTGAAATGAAGTTACCTTTATTTCATTGTACCAGTTTTGCCATGAAATTGAAAGATTGAACAGTTTGGATAATATTTTTGAAAGCAAACGATGCATTTCATTCAAATTGAAAATAAGGAAAAATATCAAAAAAATGGCAATAACTTGTTGCGTATAATTTTGAATAATTCTGACAGGAAGCATGCATAGCAAGCGGTTTTACGTCATTATTGTAGCATGTTTGGAGCAAAAGAGTTTAAGGTACAAGTACATAAAAAGCTTGAAGTCATGGCTGGGCATATTAATGTAAAATTACAATGGAAAACGATGGCAGGATTTTAGTGCGGCTCTGTAATACCCTATGAAATGTCACAAGATATGCATTTAGAATGACCTTGTTTAAATTCGGTTAATAATTTAAACCAGGCTTTCTACATTCCTCTGTTATTTCATCAAAAAGTGCAGATGGATTAAAGCATATTTTGTGACATATTATAAATATGTTATGTCAGATCCGTACTGAAATCCTGTCGTCGTTTTTCATTGCAATTTAACATTGATATGCCTAGCCATGATGCCAAGCTGCTTATGTACCCACAATATAATCAATCATATGTTTTTAATTTTTTAAAATTATTCATTTGACAACATCTCATTGTCAAAATGTGTATTTATAAATCCAATGTACGTACACAAATCAGAGATTAGAACCTGCTTTCCATACAGTGAAATTTGACAAGCTAAATTACAGAAAATTCAAAGATGGGAATGCTTATTTGAAATGACTTTACCTTCTTAATTTTACAATGTGGTTAAATTTGTTTAAATTATTTACAAGTCTGAACAGAAAATAATATTTTTAAATGCAATCGACTAGAAAATTTCTCATTCAATTTTGTACGTGCCACTACAGACCAAGTTTGAAAATATTCTTATAGTGTGTCTGGGCACATTTACAGTATTATTTACAACATTCATGGTCTGTTTTAGAATTGCAAGAATGTAACAATTTTAGTCGAGTGTAGTAACAGTTGGCTGTTGAAGTTCCTTTGATCATTCAGTGAACATCACATAAGTATATTTTGTTGGAGAAAATTCGTCTTACACAACCCTGTAAAAGAACACATTCGATCTCCGGATCCCTATAGAAGGCAATCGTTTTTATTTTGATTTCGATCTTTATTACACATATCCGCTTTGGTCGTTGTTTCTCATTACTACGGCGGTCAATGGGAGCTTTGTGGCTTTGTAATCCAGTCGAGTTTCCTTGTTAATCTGGTACTGGCTTGGGAAGTGAATTGTTTCATCTTTGAATATATTAAAGTATATTATATTTATATTGTGTGTCCTGCTAAATGAATATAAATTTAAGATGAATTCAATGAGCATGGCCCAGGTCGCATCATCAAAAGAATCGGTCAGTCAGGCCAACCAGGAGTACTTACTCCAGGGATCTATTATTGCATCTGCTGTTGAACACTTAATTCACCGGTATTGAGGACGTGCAAAAGCATTTGCCAGAAAATAACTCAGATATTATTTTTATTGCAGGCTTCGTGGATTGTGCGATAACGTGGAAAATGTACCCGAGACATTTCATGATTTGGAAGTATGTATGAGCATGAGGCAGCCGAATCAGGTTCCCTTACAAGTACGTGTTCGCCGAGCACTGGGCACTCGGGATTTGCCATTTCAACTCAGATATATCGGACAACCCGAACTAGATCGATCTAGGCCAACTTTGGTACGATCCAGCATCGATGTTGGATGCACATCAACCGTTCTTGAATTCCTAACTGAATTGGGTTGCAGAGTAGATTTTGAGTACGTTAGCCAAGGATTCTTGTTTCGCAAAGGCCGAATGAAAATTACGGTGGCGAAAATATTTAAAATTATTCCTGGAAAACAGAATGACAGTGAACCAGTGTGTAACAGCTATTTGGTGGAACTATCGGTATTAGCGCCAAATGGACAGGACGCGATTGGAGATGAAATGCGTATATTTGCTGAACAATTAAAACCATTAGTACATCTTGAAAAAATTGATTACAAAAGACTTGGCAATATTCCATAAGTGTAAATGCTCTAATATTAAATATTTGTAAATTAACTAAATAATAGTTGTACTGCTTCCACCTTCAAGGTAAAAAAGGAGACGATGTAAGGGTTGTATCAATACTGAAGGTGGTTCGGCTGGGTAATAAATTATAATGCGTCCGGGCAATTGTTCTTCTGCCAATTCGAACTCATCTCGATCTAAGCTGAGCTGAAAAAACCATGGTTTGTAAGCGGTTTTTAAATATAATTCTGACACATAAGATATCCATAAAATGAAAATGAAACTTTGACTCATCTCGTATACTTTTTATTCTACCATGAACTTATCCATTAGAATTGCTTAACTGGCCTAATTCTGTTATAATAAAACTGCCATGAAAATTATTTTCTTTATACAGCGTTACCTTAAATTCGACGTAGCGCACACAGACATTTAACTTCCCTGCTATGGTAAAATGATTTGTACGTCCGCATTACCTAATTACGTCTGGTATATATCTTAAAATCTGCCAAATAATATTATTTGAAAAAAAAAATGATACTTTATTAAATTTACCCAATTGTAATATTTTACAATTATTCAATTATGTTTTCAACACACAAAAAAGAAATTGTTTCAATTGTTAATGTTGAACATATTAAACTTTGAAAATTTTTACCGCCGACGTATTTGGGTACCTCTAATTTAAATTGTGTGTTGAAAAACGTCGACTGAGTACATTTCATAATTTCGTAGAACTTATAACTTTTATGTCTTTGTCTACGACAGTACTATACTGAAAAGTCTAATTCATATATAGACGACAAGAGCTTTCTTAACAAGTGTGTGATTTGAATAGTCGATACACTTGACTTCAAAAACAATGATTGAAATTTTCACGAATTACAGTTGTTTGTTTCAACATCTCTCGATGTCATCATGAATGGGATAATTTTTCTATTACACTGCACTTTTGCACATGTACTAATCGGTGTTTACCTCTTCATTTCCTTGGCTTAGTTAAGCCATGTTAAATTAATGCCCCGTTCCAGAACCCTCAAGACTACACATTTTGCGTTTTTTTCCATGTCATAAAGGTAAAATCGGCTATCGTGTAGTTCTGGGACAGAGCACTGATATTATATTACTTACAGAAATGACCTCTATTCATGTAACTTTCTAAAAATTGTCTTACCTTGTCGCCATTGTGCCATGAGGTAAATGTTTTTGCAGATTTTTTAGGCAAAAGCTGCGTTCTATGCTGCAATTTGGTTAAATCGAAGTATAAAACAATTTAATTTTATGAAATTTCAAAACCAACGGCAGATAAATAAAACAACACAAAAAGGCCATAGCAGAATGAAAGTACAAAGCCATTTAACGCATTAAAATTATATTCAAAACAACAACCGCAAGGAGGCTGTTTGCTTTTTTTTATCGGTTATATAATACGCGTAAAATATGGCTCACCGCGTTAGAAAATGTGGCTTAAAGTACGTAAAGTTACCCTGATAATTGAGTAATCTAATATCAATTATTAGGGTTAACCCGAGTGGATATTTTATATGTAAACGTTCTTTCAGATTGCCAAGATAAGGAGGGTATGTCATAGTGGACATCGTCACCTCCACAGTCCAAACTTTTATGAAAAGCAAAAAAACAACAACAAAACCAAACTCTAACCCAATTTTAACTATCTTATTGGGGGCATTGAACCAGAACATGGTCATGACAAATGTGGGTGGGGACTTGATTCTGTTAACGCACCGAGACGTTGTATGTGAGAACATACAAAACCAAAGTGAACAGCTGTCCGCCCTTCTTGAAAAGACCAAAATCCTGAGGCTCAGCCAAGAGAGCGTTCCATCTGGTTTTGGGATTGATGTATCTCTTTCAGATGAGGAGCTCGACGTTACTGTCATACCCTTATCTCAGAAAGATGAATCAATCCTTAAAGCTTCAGGGAACGCTCAAACCGGCGCCCAGGTGAGGTTAATTCAGGTCGTAATGAATTATCGGCCTGCTCCGAGGCGGTCAACCCCGAATGCAGGAAGCCATAAAATAACTAGTAAAAAGCCGTAAGTTCGGCCGAACGTTGAATACCAACATTTTTTAAAAAATACTAAATGTAGCCGCATTTAAGGGTCTAAACGACGACGTGAACCTTCATAGGCAACTTTTGTCATAAGCCATTACAATATTCAAATTCGAAACTTGAAATAGAAATCGGTGAATAATATAGCTAAAATCATCCATTACGAACTTCAAATACCAAATTTGAAACAATTCCGGTGAATAATGTCGCTAAAATCATCAAAATACCGAATGTCGGGAGGTACCGTTATATGGGGGCTATACGATGACGTGGACCTGCACAGACAATTTTTTATCTTAGACTGTAGTATTCATTACGAACTTCAAATATTAAATTTAAAACATTTTCGGTGAATAATGTCGCTAAAATCATCAAAATACCGAATATCGGGAGGTACCGTTATATAGGGCTATGCGAAGACGTGGAGCTGCACAGACAATTTTCTGTCTTAGGGTGTAGTATCCATTACGAACTTCAAATACCAAATTTGAAACAATTCCGATGAATAATGTCGCTAAAATCAAGAAAGTACAGAATATCGGGATGTACCGTTATATGGGGGCTATACGAAGACGTGGACCTGCACAGACAATTTTCTGTTATAGGCTGTAGTATCCACTTCGAACTTCAAATACCGAATTTGAAACAATTCCGGTGAATAATGTCGCTAAAATCATCAAAATACCGAATGTCGGGAGGTACCGTTATATGGGGGCTATACGAAGACAATTTTTTGTCTTAGACTGTAGTATTCATTACGAACTTCAAATATTAAATTTGAAACAATTCCGGTGAATAATGTCGCTAAAATCATCAAAATACCGAATATCGGGAGGTACCGTTATATAGGGGCTATACGAAGACGTGGACCTGCACAGACAATTTTTTGTCTTAGACTGTAGTATTCATTACGAACTTCAAATACAAAATTTGAAACAATTCCGGTGAATAATGTCGCTAAAATCATCAAAATACCGAATATCGGGAGTTACCGTTATATAGGGGCTATACGAAGACGTGGACCTGCACAGACAATTTTCTGTCTTAGGGTGTAGTATCCATTACGAACTTCAAATACCAACTTTGAAACAATTCCGATGAATAATGTCGCTAAAATCAACAAAGTACCGAATATCGGGATGTACCGTTATATGGGGGCTATACCAAAACGTGGACCTGCACAAACATTTTTTTTTTTGTTATCGGCTATAGTATCCAATTCGAACTTCAAATACCGAATTTGAAACAATTCCGGTGAATAATGTCGCTAAAATCATCAAAATACCAAATATCGGGAGGTAACGTTATATGGGAGCTATACCAAAACGTGGACCTACACGGTCCATTTTCAATAACAAAAGTCCTGCAGACATAATATACATTTGAGTAAAATTTTATTAATCTACCTCATTTCGTTCGGAATCTAGAGTGATTTCCGCAGACGGACATCGCTAAATCGAAATAGAATTTTATTCTGATCAAGAATATATATACTTTGTGGGGTCTAAAATGTATGTTTCGAGTTGTTACAAACGGATGACAAACTTAATATACCCTCCATACTGTGGTGGAGGGTATAAAAATCAGTATATAAAGTGGTTAATTTTGTGTTAATCCCCCTTACATTCTGATAGCAAATAGAAAATGAATTACTTAGTTTTTATTGGGTAAGTTATCGGATCTCTCCAGAAATTCTTCAATGAATGCACCGGTATGCGAAAATTCTTTTAAAATCAACTGTACAAAAATATTTTCAGGCACAACGATTTTAAAAGAAGATGTACTTTCAGAAAATGCATATCGGAGCTTATAACATCTCAAAAAGCAATCTCCCCCAATTTTTGATTTCATATAGGTATAACTTATGTCATCGGCCGTTGCTACCAAAGGTAATGATACATGAGGAATGACACCATGGAATGGCATATTTAGTGATATATTATAAATAAAAAATGAGTCTTCCGCCGATTTCATTTATAATTAGACAAGCTGCTTATATAACATCACTTTAACACCGACTATAAGCCATGAAGCAAGGGTTGTCATATATATCTTTTTGTAAGTATATGATTGCCACATTTCAAAATTAAGGAGTGCATTCGTAAGCTAGATCTCGTTGAGTGCAAATCGTTTCGCGGAAAAAACCGAGCTATCAAAACAGTAAAAAACTAACCAACCTCATTATATGAACAAAAGCAAACCAAATTAAAACATTTCTTGTGAAAAATATAGTCTTTTTCAAAAAGATTAATGAAATAAAAACTCGATCTTTGTGAAAAACGAAAACATTTTGTGAAGACCAAAAACTTTTTTGTTGGTTGAAAATTTATAAAATCTAATGCGCATAATTCTGTGCAAACACAGTGCCTTTTAGTGTGCATAAAAAATCCATCAAGGAACAAAATTGCATTCCCAATTAGTCTGTGGTTTTTGGCTAGATAGATTGTGGTGTTTTTGGTGTTCGTTGTGGCCGGGCTGCTGTTGGCTTACTTTGTGTGTGTGTGTGTATTTGTGGGTAGACGCACCCCAGTAAACAATTTTTGCCGAATTCGGTCCGATTTCTGTCAGAATCTCTGAAAAAATGTCCGATTCTGATTCCGAATTCCTTCCGATTTCGCTACGAAAGTTGTATGGACGTGGTCACCGAATTCGGAAAGATTTTCTGAAAAAAATCTGAGAAAATATTAGATTTTCTGGACGAATTCGGTCCGAATTCGGTGAAAATTCTTGAAAAAATAGGAGAAAAAATTAGATTTTCGGAAAAGATTCGGAGGACAACTCCGAATTTCTGAAAGAAATCGGGCAGAATTCGTCTGGAAATTCGGCGGAATATTCAGATTTTCTAAAAGAAATCGGTCAGAATTCGAAAGAAAATTCGGAATAAAATTCAGATTTTCTGAATTTGGTTGTCATTGCCTATCAAATACATAGCGCATGATTGAGTAGACAAAGTCAGTGTGTCGAAAAAAGCATAATTCATACAATTCGTCTTGTGCAGGCCTTTAGTTTCAACTGCTAAACAAGAACTAAAATAAAAAGCAGTGCACACAGAAAACCGGTATGTAGTTGTTTTTGCAATTTTTTTCCATCATATTTTTTTGGGAACGAAAGAGAAAGAGGCTGATTCACAACAACAACAAAACGCACATTTTTACAACGGAAAATCTAACAGTTCACAATAACAATAACAAATAGCATTTTTGCTTTGCGCTTTGTTGTTGTTGAGATCTTGAAATGAATGATCACAACAACAACTACTATGGGAGAGAATGTGTCAAACCACCACCATCCGTTTACATGTGGGAGAGAATATGCCAGAGCAATAGACAATCTACTCTCTCCGTTTGTACATTTTTCGAGTTTTTTTCGCTTAAAAACACAGGAAAATGTGCAGAAATTCTAAAAAAAACGTTTAGAAAATCGGACCAATTTCTATCAGAAATTTCTGAAAAAAACGTCAGAAATTTCGGAAAAAAATCTAAAATCAGAGCAGTCGGAAAAAATTGTTTACTGGGACGTTACTTTTTCGGCTCTATTCTAAAAACTCCAGAACAGTGTGTGTGTGTGTGCGGGTAAACCGAAACGAACTTGCTGGGTCGAGATCATTCTCGAACACGTAAATAACGGACAATACGTTACTTTCTAAATCCTAATGGAGGAGGGGGTTAACATCTCTCCTCCGCTTTATAGGCGGGAGAGCAAACAACCACCCAAAAGTAGGGATAGAAGCCGTAGTGGAATGCGAGAAAAAAGACCACGCGTAGATGATGAACCCTCTAGAAATAACTCGATTATTGAAATCCAAATAAACAGCAAAAATTCAGAAGATCATAAAATGGCCCAAACCAAAGACAATTTTAACGTACCTTCTGTTGAGGGTGGAAACTCTCAGATCTCAAACCTAGAAAAAAATAATGGTGGTATTTTATGTGATTTTAAATACGATGTTGATCATCGTGGTCCATACATTGTATATGTGGACAAAGTAGACCGAAACGGAAAGATCTCCTCCATAAACAGTGTCGCACTATCCAGAATTATTAAAGATCTAGGTTTCGCTGGCGTCCTAGACGTAAACAAGATTGGCTTTGGCAGGGCCAAAGATGTATGCAGAAATGCTGCTGCGGCGAACATTCTAGCTGGCAATAAAAAATTGATGGAGTCAGGATACCAAGGAAAAATATTTGGACATTTCGTTTCGAAAATGGGAATCATTTTTGGAGTTCCAGTCGACATCACTGAAGACGAACTCACAAAAGCCATCCAGTCTGATGTGGACATCCTCAAGGTGATCCGAGTAACCAAAATGGAACAAGGTGTACGTGTCAATACACCCAGGGTTAAAATTCTTTTCACAGGCCTCGATCTACCCAAGACGATAAGACTGTACGAATTCACCAAACGTGACGTTAAACATTTCATCTCTTTTGGAACGTGCCTAAAGTGTTACCGGCACAACCACTATGCACAGCATTGCAAGCAAAAAATTAGCTCATGCCGTAAATGTTACCACAGACATGAAGAAAATGCACCATGCATTCTCCCAATTGTCTGCCCCAACTGCGAAGGTAACCACTCACCCATCGTTAAGGACTGACCGGCAAGGGAAAGAGCCTATCAGATTAAGAGAATCATGACCATGGAGAATGTGTCCCAAGGCGAAGCTCGCATCAAGTACGCTAAACATTTCTCAAATCGCTATAGTTTACTCGATGAGGAGCTAGAGGACAATTTCCCGGCACTCCCAAAGTCGTCCAACAAAAGTAAAGGAGAAAGGACTGAAACAATAAATAGCTATGTGGAGTCGCAAAACTAATCCATGCCAAACAACCAGAAGTAAATCATGGACAGATGCTCTAGCCCTTGGTGAAGCAGAACGGAAGCTGTACAATAAAATAGCAAAGAAAAAGAGGAAACTTTTTAAAATCTTTCAATGCCAGCTCAACACCGCAAACTCAACCAAAGACATGTGAGACATGGTCAAAAACACCAAAAATATGGTCAAGAAAAGCCCGTCAACAACGTGTGGAACGAGAAACAACAAATCGATTATCTAAACCTAATAGCGGAACAAGCAAATTCAAGTACAGGATCAATGGAAATCGCATTTGGAAATATAATCAGTGACCGCCCTCTACTGAATAAGGAATCTTTCGAACGTTTTTTGACCAGTCGTAGTTCCAGATCTGCTGCTGGACCAGACAATATCACCTACGGCATGATCGCCAGTCTTAAAGAAGAAGAAAGACAGAAATTCTATAACATTTTATTAGAAATATGGAAAAAAGGTGACTTTCCAGAAGAATGGCGGAAAATCAGAATAACGCCAATTCCAAAAAGGGGCAAAGACCTAGGCAACATATGCAATTACAGACCGATAGCGTTAATGTGCACTGCGCAAAAAATCCTGGAAAGCGGTATAAAAGAGCTAATCCTGGAGTTCACTGAACAAAGAAAAATCATCCCTGCAAAATCGTATGCATTTAGACCAGGCAGATCCACCTCATGCTGCATAAATGATCTCATCAATACTGTAGAGATCCTCAGGAAATCATGTTGTTGGCGCTTGTGTTGACGTGGAGAAGGCGTTTGACAACACCAACGTACACAAACTATCAAGAATCCTTTTCGAGAAAGGCTTTAACATGCATATAATCAAGTGGATATTCGACGGCATGAGATCCAGAAGATTAGAATTGGGTAAATGTACCAAAACCATAACAAATGGTATTCCTCAAGGCAGCGGACTTAGCCCTGTGTTATTTAACATATACACAGCACAGTTGCATCACACCACATCAGATAGAACCACCATTTTTCAGTTTGCGGACGACTTTTTCATCCTTTGTCATGATAAACTTTTCAACAAAGCCAAAGAATTGTTAACTCAAGAGCTACATAATATGTTTTCTAAATGTGCCAACCTTGATCTCATCTTCAACATGAGCAAAGTCAACATCATTCATTTCTGTAGGCGGCCACGCGATCTGGACATAAGCATCAACAATGAACAATTGAACCAAACAAACCGTATTAAATACCTTGGTATACATATCACAGCCAGTGGGTCTGCTAGGGTCCATGTTGATGAAACCGTGCATAAAGTGGACCATACCTGCGATTTCCTAAAAATTCTCAGCGGATGTAGATTTGGTGTGGCCCCATACAGGGCGCTCCATTTCTATAAAGCCTTTGCGCGTCCCAAAATCGAATATGGTGCAGCAGCCTTGTCAAATCTGACAAAAACCACAGAAACAAGAATTAAAACATGTATTCATGGATGGCTTCGCAAATCTCTGGGCCTTATCAGATCCACCCAACTCCAATCATTTACCAATTGGCAGCCGAACTTCCACCCCGGTACAGATTTCAGATAAGTACAGCTAAAGAGTTAATTAAAAGCAAAGCATACGGCCTCCCTGTAATAGAACAGGTTCAAAAATTAGGGAACATTAATTCCAGCTATGCACTAACCCTAAGAAAGTTCAATGAGATCATCCTAAACGTTGCCCCAACAAGAGCGACAGCTGCGTCTTCAAAATACATCAACATAGTTACAGATTTCTTTAAAGGTATTGCCACTAAAAAATCGGAAGCGAACATTCAAATTGTCAATCAACTCATAAATGAGAAAATTGCGCAACTGAAAGAAGAGAACTTCGAAATCTTCTTTACCGACGGATCGGTAATAGACAATATCAGTGGAGCCGCATTTTTGCATATCAACAGCAATACCTTAAAATCCTTCTATACCGACAAAAAGCTTGCGTCCATGACAGCGGAAATAATTGCCATCCATCAAGTGCTAATCTTTGCTCAAAATAACGCGTTGACCAAAATTGCAATATTAACTGATAGCAAAAGTGGAATACAAGCAATAAAATCCAAAAAACCACAAGAGCTATTTAATCGATGACTTAGTACACATATCAAACAGCGCACAGATCAAAGTTGAAATGCATTACATTCCAGGGCATCTCAACATAACCCAAAACGAGACAGTAGACCTAGCAGCGAAAAACGCAGAAAATGAAGGCACCTTTCTAAACATAAGATGGCCCATAAATGATGCCATAAACCATATACAAGACAAAATATGGGAATACTGGTCAGAAGAATACTCCAGGATTGCAGAGCACAGTAATTCCCACTTCTTCAAAATTTTCACCAAACCAGAAAGAACCCCCTGGTATAAAAAATCCAAATTACACCCTGACGACCAGAAGATGATGAATCGAATTTTGTCCAACCATACATTCAGCAAGAGCACCCTTTATAAAATGAATGCGGTACCCTCAGCAGACTGCGAAACATGCAACGCAGAAGAAACCATTTCACACATATTGTTCAGTTGCACCAAACATGACAACATCAGAAGCAAGTACAAATCCTTCAATGGAATCTTCACCGTCGAAGATTTCATAGCCAAACATCACTGGGAACACCTGCATGATATGGTCAAGTTCATAAAAGAACATGAAGGCACACAGACAAAGTCTGTTTTTTCGTGTGGCAATATACCCCCTACCTCTCCAAAAGAGAGTTCGCCAATTATCCCCTCCCCTTTTTTCCACCCTTTTAGCTCCCAAAGCGCTTAGGGATTTTAAAAATAAAAAAAAAAAAATTAGGAGTGTGCATAGTCCGATTTCGGAAATATTAGTATCAATGTTCATTTCACCTGAATCTTCAATATTTTACCTTTGGTGAAAGTACAAAAACGCTCGTATAAGGAAATAATCTTCAATTCGACTTATAATCCGCCAAATAATAGCCATGTCGCCAAATCAAAATTTAAGTCGCCAAACGCATTGAATTATCGCCACATTTGGCGAGAAATCGCTAAGGCTAGAAATACATAAAGAGCTTGAAGTCATGGCTTGGCATATTTTGTGACATTTCATAAAGGGATTACAGAGCCGCACCAAAATCCTGCCGTCGTTTTCCATTATAGTTTGACATTAATATGCCTAGCCATGACTTCAAGCTTGTTATGTACTTAGCCCTTAAGTCTGACAACCTTTCATATGGCAGCTAGTCGTTCCATAAATGCATAGTCGATTAATGTATCGATAACATCGGAATATCGAAATGTTTGATAAAACCAACTGAACACATCTTTGAACAGTTAGTATGGTTTTTACACTTTTACACGGCGGTGGAGTTCTCTGCGGATAGTTTTTCTTTATTTTTTTCCAAAAAAAAAAAAAAAAACTTACATAGTTGAACAATAAAATAATATAAATACTTATTAAGAAAAGCATTAACAACAAGTGAAGAAAATAAAAATTACCAATAGCCTGTTACGAGGGCTGAAAATACAAAACGAAAACTAAGTTTTGCTGGTGCCCAACGCACGACAAACATATCAAGTGTTTTTTTTTTTCTGTTTTGTACAAATTAATGTTATGCCGTGTGTTTTGTTGGCTAGAATAGAGGCATAGGGAGAGAGAAAAATAAAAGTGAATTGTTTTCGGAACACAACATTTCTGACGAACCAAATGAAAAACAACCCAATCTATTTTTATCTGAAAGTTAAAGAAAGCGACGGCAGTGGTGTGTGTAAATCAATTTTCTTCGAACAGTGTTCTAATTAATTGGTTGATGGTGCCAACTCTGGAATAAATCGTTTTATGCCATTGTGTGGATGGAGTAGTGGGTGCTCTAGCACTTAATTTGAACTCTTTCCATGTACATACATACAAAATAAATAGTATTATGCCCCTGTAAAAATAAACGTTAGAAAGGAAGGATCGCTCTACATTGCATTGGAGCAACGGAGAACTGCAGTTGAGTGCATTGTGCGACGATAGGACGGGACGAATAGCAGCCATCAATTATGAATGCGAGGTAAGAAGGAAATGCAATGAACAATGCCGCCCCCATCTTCGATTCGATTACTTGAGCGTGCAATGTGTATGTCTTCTTTTTTTTTGTTGTGGTAAACAAAGTGGCCCATTGGAATTTCTTGTTGTTTTAAGTATATCGAATTTTTATTCTGATGAAAAATTGCCAGAAAGACGAAAAACAACTGGAATTAATGGAAAATACTACGTATTTCTTGTTCCACGTTAAATATCAATTGCACTGTTTAGTTTGTATGCATGCATACAATTTGTTGTTTATTGCGGGTGTAATTTTCTTGGTGTTGTTGTTATGGACGGACAGAAGGACGTGAGCTGAAATCTATCGTACCGTGATATTGTAAAACGCACAAACAATAGCAAAAATACAACAACAACAATAAAACTTGTTTTCATCTCCATCTCAGTATGTTTCTCTACGTGCTTCTTCCAAAAACAAAAACAACTTGCGCATACGTACGCACACACATACATACTTCAACGTTGGCACACAAAATTTTGAAATATTCAACAGAGGGAGGGAGAGAGAGAGAGTTGCCAGCTAACATCATTAAACATCAAAGTTTGGGATTATTTCTTAAAAAAGGCCCAAATGAACAAAGATAATATGATTTTCAATAACAAAAAAAGATTAAAACAATCAACATCTGCAAAATCTTCACAACTATCAATTCGAAAAGGGAACTAAAAACTTGAACTTTCCCATCTTGGTAAAATGCTTTGTAGACCGCATTAATTTGATTTTTTTTTTTGTCTTCAAACAGCAAATACTGATAATTGAAAAGTTGCCCAAATGAAATATTTTTAATACCTATTACCCGACTTACCATCCAAATACGCAAGATTAATACCTTTATGGCAACAAAACAGAGAATTCTTCTAAACGTAACATTTTCCAATAGCACATAATCCAATTTTTTTCTCTTCAACAGAACAAAAAACCAAAATATTTTCTGTCACAGTTGAATTTGTTCAAAAAAGGCTAGCGTTGGAATTCGGTAGAATAAGAAAAACTTTTAAATTAGAAGTCGAGATAAAAATGGCTTTACGATAGAAACAGTAACCCCTTAATGATAACTTTTATTCGGCAATTAACTAACCGAAAATGTTATTATTAACGATATTTGCAGTGTTCCAGAACAGGGAGAATGAAAAATATTTTTACAGCAATAATCGATTTTTCCTTTATGACACCGAAAAAATTTCAAAACTATTTCTGGAACAGAGCAATTATAAGCATTTAGGAATTTAAAGGTGTTGACATTTGTCGTCATTTTTGTCATCAACATGTTACAGAAAAACACTACTAAAATGTATAATAGCATGTTTCCATTGAAAACCGAACAACGTTGTTCGCTCTCAGAATTACGTACACGAATTAACCCGTTCATACGGCACGATTCGTAATTCATAGTAAAATAACTCCTTTTCTCAAAAATTTTGTTTGTTGATTTTAATGGAAATTTATACGAAAATACATGAAATTCTCACTAATACGAATAGAAGAAATTATTGTTTTCCTCCCAAAGATTTATTATATCATTAATTTTACAATTTTCATTCACGTTTTCAACTTTTTTTGTAAATGTTGACATTTTGAACATATTTTTGTGTTTTTCCATTTTTAAATTCTGCTGGAGAGACACTTGTCAAACATTTTTTCTGCCGATAGAAACATTTTGAAAATATTGCCTCTTTTGTTTGCAGTTTTCTGTTGAAATTTCAACTCGTGGACCAAATGCGTACCTCGAATGAGAGAGAAAACAAAATTTTCTTTCGTTTGAATGTACATACGCGATTCAACATTGTAGTTTTCATTCATAATTTTCAGTCTTCCCAAAAATTTTTAAAATTTTATTAAATTTTTCTATTTTTAATTTTTAAATGTCATAATTTATTTTTTCGATAAATGCTCTCATTTGTTTGGGATGGGACATATTTTTTCGTTGTTCTGAGAGTGATTTGATTTGAACAACGTACAAATATGAGTGTTCGCTCAGAAAATTTTGTGTGAAGAATTAGGTAGTTTTTTCATAGTTAAGGGTCAAACAACGAATAGAGAGCGAATCAAGTGCAGTGGAAACGCCACATAAGCCAGAGAAGCCGCCAAATCAGTTAACTTTTGAATAAGAGGTCAGATCATACTCAGCCGTTTCAAACATTAGATATGATGTAAATTACACGCATACATAAATAAGTCTGAAGTATGAAATCTCAAAGCTCAATGAGAACTTTGTGCATCAAATGTAATGTTGGAAATGCCGATAGTGGGGCTGAACTCCCTTCATAAAGTGATTTTCAAGTCATTTAAATATACATACAAAATATCATATCGTGGGCATTTAACTGCATATCAGAGTTTTCCATATGAGCCCTAAAAATGTAGGTCTTGGGTGCAAGTGTAAACAAAAAATATATATTTTTTTGCACGTATCAGTAACCTGACAATGGACGATTACACAAAAAGCTATACATTGACCACTCTATACTTATATATAACAACATATTTATCTTAAATTAAAACAAATAAAAACCTACCAGTTGGATGTGTGTGTATCATAGGTTCACGCGAAACGGGTTCACGCGATACGAGTTCGGTTTTTTTCTACAATTGATTTATATACAAATATAAAATGAATTTTCTTTAGAAAGGCGGCAATTTATTTTATCAAGAATACTACTTCACCTTATCACCTGCATATTAGTATTGAAGTGAAATTATTGCAAGAATTCGAGTGAATTCAATCTAAATTCCGATGGCAACACTGCACACCATGTCGCACATTGTAAATTGCTAAGATGTAATCGTGTGGGTAGTTCAGATTATGTTTGGCCAAATGGATCGTTGTGGTCTCTTTTAGAAAATCGCTTTGCTGCTATTCTAAGAAGAGCCCTCGTACTAAATCCTATTTTAAATTGGTTTTCATCTTGGCCATCGTACTATGTAGTATAAGTTTAAGTTTTTGTTATTGTTTTTTGTTTTGTTTTGCTTAATTCATTTGCTGGTCGTGTGTATATGTGTGTACACACATATTTTCTGCTTGAACTCAGTCGGGAAGTTCGTGCTTAATTTTTTACTTTTATATGTTCCGAGACGAGCCAAGATAAAAACGATAACAGTTCCCCTCTATTGTGGGTTTACCATGTCAATTCGCGTATCTGTCACCTCAAAGATATTGGTCTTAAAAGCTTTTTAAGTGCCTCCATGCATTAAGAGGATCGAACAAATGTACTCTCGTAAATGTGGATAGGTAGTTGTTGAATAAATGTATGTGTTCGCATATATATGTATGTTATTCTCTTTTTTGGTTTGTTTTGATCGCAAAACAGGTATTGTGTGAAAGATGACGAAAAAGACCAAAATCAACATTGAACATCAAAATAAATTTAAAAAAGGCAACAGCAGCCACAAATCATTTGAAATCGTAAAAAAGTAGATTTGAATTCTCGGAATTTTGTTTGTTTTTAATTTAAATTTATTAAAAATTAATTACATTTTTTAGCATACCTATCCACATTTAAGTAAAAATGCTGTTGGCGTTTTTGGTTTTTCGAAATTTATAAATAATTCTGATTTTTTCCAAGAAATGTTTTCTTGTTTTATTTTCTCTTGGCACTCACACCTATCAGCATGAAACCTCTTATCATCAATAGCAAAATGGCCGTTATACCTGATGGAAAAACGTTAATGTGGGTTGAATTTATGCATGTATTCGAGGAAGTATTTGTAATTTCATATTCATATTTTGATTTTGATTTTTTATGTTGCATTTGGACTGGGCGGATAACAAAGATTCTGGAAGAACCATACATATTCTGTGCACGAATAATGTAGAATGGTTATATATATTCTCAAAATTCTGCAAATCTAAATGTTCAATGGTGCGAAGGAAGCTTGTTCATTGTCTAAAAATACGTTGAACGCTGTTATTATATAACAAGCATTTTCCTCATTTTATCCGTACGTCCCAACCACTGTTTATTAAATCTTCCTTGGTCTAATGTCGTTACAAGAGGATTGAATCTGTTTTGTTTAATATGTAATGACTTGACTATAAATTCTGCAATTTGTTATGGGGAATTATTTATTAAATATTTCCCACAACTTTTTTTGTTACCATAGAATTCTCTTAGATGTTCAAAATAATAGTTGTAGTTGAGAATTTCTGTTTATAAAAAATCTTTACCGTAGATCCTTTATCAATAGACATGCATTCAGTCTTGACACTCTAATTGCATGCCTTACACATTTTCTCTCTTTGTAGAACCAACCGGCCAGTCAGCTAGCCAGTATTTCCATTATGTTTTTTCTATGACCACATAAGATGCTACTAAGTAAAGTAAAATAGGAGGTGCCAGTTTCACATAACACGATTGGTTTTCCATTTAACATTTTTTCCTTAAAACAATATCACTTGCTTTCGACACGCACAGGTATTGATTTTGTGGCAGCTGATGTTCTTGTTGTTCTTTTGTGTACTTTCGTTTGGTAGGTAGTATTTACTTTGGCTCTGTTTGATTACCAATTAGTAATAAGCGAGAGAGAAACGTAAATGGCCCTAAAAGCCGGTCTTGGGCATAGCGATAAGTGCAATGAAATGCAGGTTTTATTCCAGCGGATATGCACAAGTTTTATTTTTAAAAAAGGACTTATCTCCGACCGCCAATGGCTCTGTATAAAATAAGATAAGCATAAATACACAATTTACTTTAAAAGAAATCCTGTTGGATATTCATTTTCTTAAAACGAGTTACCACTGCCCGAAAACCCTACTAATCGATTTTAAATGCTCGGATGGTGTTCTTGGTATCTGCTATTCAAATTTTACCTGTTCGTGTCACGCCTGGTATTTTTTGTTCTGTCGGGTAATTGCTTTACTTCCGTTTAAATGTGCACACACCCACCAAAAAGGATGTGCGTTTGTAGCAAATTTAACAATTGTCAAACGAAGTCACCCAAGGTGCTATAGAATTAAGAATTTAGTCACTGCTAAGCATGTATGTGAGGAGTTTTTTTTTTTTTTTTTTGAAAAATTGAAGCCATTGCCATAAATAGTACAAATGTAGATTCCATTGTAATTGCAAATTCCTGCAATTCTTTTGTTCTGACATGACTGGAATTTCTGAATTTAATAAAATGCCGCAGTAGCAGGAACTGTCAGTAATAAGAAATTGTAATATTTTGTATACTTCTCCTATTGTTTTATCTCTTTGGGTAATTTGCGGCATGTTTTTTCTGTTTGTGCCAATATCAAAGAACATTAGTTGTAACTGGTATTCGGTTTGCCACCCACAGGTCAAAAGTTGCATAGCATAATAAAAGGCATGCCAATAGTGTAATTGAAATTAATGTTTACATGGTTTAATGAATGATACAATTATAGCAAACAAACGAGAATATTACTGTAAAATATTCTTAATAATACAGGTTTTTCTGATGCCGTTATGTGGATTGGAATATTAATTTTGGATAATATATTTATCTAAAAACTCAGCAATACTGAAAAGATACTCTGCATATAAAAGAATTTTGAAATTTATATCCACTATTAGATATATTTTTAAAAACTGAAAACTCTTCAACTGTAAACACGTTCACGGAAACAAAAGAATTCAGGGAGCTGCAAAACTGGTTAGTCATTCTTAGTTTCGAGACTGTCATCAATTGATTACACTTTTAATCGAAATTTTGGGGCGGAAAAATATTTTTGTAGGTGAAAGGCCTTGCTGAGTATATAAAGATCTCCAAATTACCAAGAAGTCCAACTTTTTTGAACGAACGTTCCTACGCCTCACTCTCCACTTGATGGAAATTGATATTTGAAAACAGCTGCAGAATCTACCTCAACACCTAGATTGTAAAGCAGTACAACATACATATCTTATTTCTTTAAAAATTAAAATTATTCTAGATTTAAAGAATCTAATCTAATACTAAAGACTACATATTGTAAACAGAATTAAAATCAACACACATAATTCGCGAGGTGAAAATCGGTATATAATAATTGATGGTATCTAGATCAAAAATCACCATTAGTTCTAACATATGAGATTAGGAAATCTGAAGGTATATTACCATTTAATTTTTAGTATCATCATTGAGTTTAACATTATTTGGCCTAAGTAGTCTAATTCGAATAATTTATAGAATTAGGTAAATAGTTGACAAAGAGAACCAGTGTAAGGTGAAATCCTTGCGCAACAACCAATGGAATATTAATCGATTTTGATAGACACCCTTTATACAAAACTAGCTGCGATCTATGATATTCATTTGACCAAATTTGTATATGAACCCATACACTTTTCTTTATAATTTGTCAATTTGATTACGCTGAATAAAACCTTTTATTACCATTGATGTAAATTTTATCAGATTTGTTGTTGAGAGTTGAGAATCCATGCTGTTATGGACTCAATGATATAAAACTTTTTTCCAGCATGTGGGAAAGTGACCAATTTTTAGCGAATTGTTAAACAATGCTGTTAATCAAATGGAATGCTAATGTGACTGAACAATACTTGAGAATTACAGGGTGAGATGAAGAAACTGCAACCAACTTCAGACTGCTGTCATTTCTAAGCCACACGCCCGACAGCCGTTAAAATTATTCCAGTGACAGCTCATTATATTGTTTACCAGCGTACAAAAGCATTTTGGTGAGAATTTTCTAGAAAAAAAAGTTATTCGTGATTGAACTCAAGCGTAATAGTGTGATTTCTTTATATTTGGCTGGAAAACTACAAGTGGCTATCGTTAGAGCACTCCAGCATTTAAATGTGAATAAATCTTTTGTGTCTCGTACCATCGCTCAAAGTAGCCCGAAGTCAAGGAAGTGGACGGAAGAAAACAGCAACATCAGCAGAAAAGGTTCGAAAAGTAAAGAAGCGACTTGATCGAAACCCTCGTCGCAGTGCCGAAAAATAGTTCGTTAGCTGAACATATCGCAATATTCCATTCGGCAAATATTGACAAATGAGCTCGGGGTGAAGACATTGAAATTCCAAAAAGTGCAAGAACTTACACAGCGACAAAAAGAAATAGACTCAAAAGAGCTAAACAGTTGCTTTGCGTGGTCGGAAGTGGTGAACTGCCGAATTTGGTTTTCTCCGATGAGAAAAAATTCGTTGTCCTTCAGTTTGTAAACAAACAAAATTATAGGGTTTACTTGTCAAAGAGGTGAAAATGTGCACCTTCGGTTGGCAACCAGAACTCAAGCGCCGGCCATGGTGATGGTGTGGTCCTCCATAACAGCCGATATTAATCGACCGTGGCATCAGAATAAATGCCGAATATTATCGCGAAAATATTCTGGAGGGTGTATTAAAGCCTTGGGCACGCAAACATTTTGGCCGCAGAGCTTGGACATTCCAACAGGACCCAGCACCATCGTACTCAGGACGCGCCACCCATCCAGCGCATAATGGCTACCAAAATCTCCGGTAACCAATCCCTTGAACTATTGTGTCTGGAGTAATTTGGAAAGCAAGGTTGGCACTAAAAAATACCAAAGTGTCGATCTCCTCAAGCAAGCGCTTCGCCAGAAATGGGCCAAAATACCGCAGAGCAACATTCGGGCAGCGTGTGACGGTTTTATAGGCCGTTTAAAGGCCATAATTCGTGCTTAAGGTGACCAATTCGAATAAATCTAAACTTATGCTAAAATTTGCTCTTTCCGACATTTTTTGTTTTCAATCCATAAAACTAAAAAAAAATTGAAAAATTATGGCGTTTGACTTTGTTGCAGTTTTTTTATCTCACCCTGTATATTAGATATGCCATCTGGGCCTGGACTTTTAATTGATTTTAAACTACCTAGACTATTGCGAATCATCTTTTGTCAAATCGAGTGAAGGATTTTTGTGGAATATTTCGTCTCTATAACTCGATTATTTCTAAGTACATTTCATCCAATATACATTGAAACCGAAAAGATTTTTCAACATCGAAATTTATAGGTTCTCACGAATTAGAAGCCGATGTTTTAATGTTTCATGATTTTTTTTACATTTACCCGACAAATGCCAACGTTTTTTTTTTTTCTTACGCCCATTTATTTGTCATTTAAATACTTAAGATGTTCAAAATGTTTTAATGATATTTAGATACTTAACATTTGGTGGCTATCTATTGGTGTAATTACTAATGTAAAATAGTTACGCATATTGTTAGATGTGTGTCAAAACGCCAAAGAAGGAAAAGAAAAAAATGCCAGTTCTAGCCAGTAAAAGCGATTATTTGCTCTAGGGTGCATCTGTATAGGATTCGCATGTGGTATTATGTAACAAATGGTAGAATTTGATAGTAATAATTTGAAATTACTAGATAAGCCATCACAACTGTTGAACTCCTTAGTATATTTAATTAAAATCAATTGTATTAAAATTCTCTTTTTCATTTATTTATAGATCATCGTCATGGCTACAGATATTGTTCATCGTGCTCTACATCATTCTGCCATGTATCCATTGTGCTATGCACAATTCTCCAGGCGGTAAGTGTTATAATTCATATTGTTCAAAAATTGAATATGCAAATGTGCCATATTGACCTTTTCATAATAAAAGATTTTGCGAATTTTTTTAATTTAAAAATAAAGTGAGCAAACACAGACATATCTTTGCTTGTTTTGTTAATCGTTATTTCTTCACACCTTGGTACCTTGGCGGACTTGAGTCAGTATACTGAGTGTTTTTATTATTATTTTTTTTTAACAGAATCTTGACATTCTGAAAACAAGCCCCTAAACAAACTTTTTTGTTTGCCCGACATAGTCATAGGTAAACATTTACCTTACTTACTTTACTTTTGGACTAGCTTAGTTGTTTACGCTGACATATTTGCATATTCTCATTCATATCTATTCTATAATTATGAATATTTTATATTTGGTTCGTTTTGTTTTTATTATTAGAAACCCAACCGCCCAGAGTCGAGATAAAAATCAACAGCAATACAAATATAACATGTCGCATGAATTTAATGAAGTTTGGCAATAAAGTCAATAGCTCATCGTTGTATTTCGTTGAAGAGGATACGGGAAAGAGAGTGCCAGAAACGGATATAGAGGTATGTTGAAGTTATCTATATATTGATAAGAATACAAGACTGTTTGTCAATAAATAACACAATTTTGATATGCGATGCATAAAAAAGGGTTGCCTGTATCTGTGTCAATACAAGAAACAAGATATCTGTGGTCTTCATTAATAATTGTCGGAGAGCTAAATCAATATATTATTAAGTAGCTGTACAAATGAAATATAAGAAAAATATCAGCAATAAACATTTAACAAATGCGCTGTAATCAAATTTATCAAAAGATGAACAGACTGACTGACTGATTTTCCTTTTTCATTTCGCGAATGCTAATTTTTAGTATAATATCTCATAATTTACACAAAATAACGAAGAATTAAGCTGCAGATACATAAAGCAATTATCTATGCAGACTTTATGAAATTTTATAAAGGGTTTTCGGTGCACAATATATCCAGATATTAAATTAAATAAACTGCTTTTATTTTCAGATTATAAATGAAACCACAATTACATACATGTTACGAAATGCCAGAGAACAAGATCGTAATTATGTGTGTAAAAGTGATGGAATGGGTATTGGCGTCACACACGTATCAGTTGGTAAGTACGCCCACCATATTCTATCATGTGGTTGAATGTGCGAATTGTGTCATTTTCCAAATATTTCGCAAACATTTACTACCGTTCATTTATTTGTTTTAATGTCCAACTCTTTAACATTTACATTATTTGTTTAATTTTCATTTGCCCAGGTACGGCCCCTTTGGACGTTACAGACTTCAAGTGTCGAGGATATGACTACACATATATGATGTGCAACTTTACCATACCACACAATGTTATACTAACAAAATATAGTCTAAACTATACAGCTCAATCGGCGGTAAGTGGACAGCTGGATGTCACATTTTCTCCTATTCATTATGTAGTGGTTGTATGTTTGATTTAGATTTACTGTATTTATTATTCTGCACTAGTAGTAGTAGTTGGTAACACAGTTTTATTATTCTCGCACAGCAATTCATTTATGTTAACCTTTGGTTAGTAATTAATCAAATATTTACATACGTTTTTATTGATTGTGTGTGGTCGATAAAAAATGCAAACATAGAGTCTCACTGTTGTATATTTATTGCACCCCTCTATAGACTTATGGGAGAACAAATTAATCCACAATTTGTCTTCATTCCCCCATACAGAATCCCGTTTCCAAGACTGTCACAAACCAAAAAACGAAGACATTATAATATTTCCACACCTTGATGATATTGCGAATACAGCACACGATAATGCCATTTAAAATTTCTTGTGAGATAAAAAAACTGCAACAAAGTCAAACGCCATATTTTTTAGATTTTCTCTAAATTTTATTGAATGAAAGCAAAAATGTCGGAAATAGCATCAAATTTTAGAATAAGTTTAGATTTGTTCGAATTGGTCACCTTTGGCACGAATTATGGCCTTCAAACGGCCAATAAAACGTCACACTCTGCCCGATTGTTGCTCTGCGGTATTTTGGCCCATTCCCGGCTAAGCGCTTGCTTAAGGCAATAAACTTTGGTATTTTTTGGTGCTAACCTTGTTTTGTAACCACTATTTGTTGGCGCGTGCTGAGTGCGATAGTACTGAGTCCTGCTGGAATGTCCAAGGTCTGCGGCCAATATGTTTGAGTGCCCATGGCTTTAATACACCCTCCAGAATATTTTCGCGATAATATTCGGCTTTTATACTGATGCCACGGTCGATTAATACGAGCGGAGAGTGACCATCGGCTGTTATGGTGTCCCACACCATCACCATGGCCGGCGCTTGAGTTCTGGTGGCCAACCGAACATGCACATTTTCAGCTGACTTCTTTGGCAAGTAAATACGATCATATTTGCCGAATGGAATATTGCGATACGTTCAGCTCACGAGCCATTTATCGGCCACTGCGACGCGGATTTCGATCAAGTCGCTTCTTTACCTTTTAAACCATTTCTGATGATTTATGTGTTTGATTTCTCTTTCGAGATGATGTTGCTGTTTTCTTGCGTCCACTTCCTTGACGTCGGGCTACGCTACCAGTATCACGGTAACGAGCGATGATACGAGACACAATAGATTTATTCATATTTTAATGCTGGAGTGCTCTAACGATAGCCACTTGTGGTTTTCCAGCCAAATATAAAGAAATCACACTATCACGCTTGAATTCCATCACGAATAACTTTTTTCATGGAAAATTCTCACCAAAATGCTTTTGTACGCTTGTAAACAATATAATGAGCTTTCACTGGAATAATTTTAACAGCTGTCGGACGATTGGCTTAAAAATGACAGCAGTCTGAAGTTGGTTGCAGTTTTTACCTCCCACTCTGTATTAAGTACGAACTTTACACTCCACACTTGTTGGAAGAAATGCATTTTTAAATGATATAAATACAATTGGCAGCTTCTATGATCCAAGAAAACAACTTAAGTTAATAATTTATTAAAACCGGACGTTTGTTTCCAATGAATACCCATTAAATGTTGAACATCAAAATTTCAATGAAATAAAAAATTAGCATAATTAAAGAAACCACTGCTAATTTTTGATTGATTTCACAAAAATACAACGAATATTAAAAATTTCCATAATTTTTATTAATAAGCTAAATTCATAAGAAAGCATTTAGCGTTCATAAATTGATGTGGCTATTAAAAATATAACCATATAAATATCAAATTAATAAAAAGCAAGTCGATTTGACTACACATAATATGGTCGATCACGTATTGCCCTATATAGTGAGAGGTAGTCTTAAAATGTTATAACAAAAATATAATGTTTAGTACTCTAGGAAATTTGAATGAGTTAACCTGTAAAAGTTAGGTATCACTCGAAAACTGACACACTAAGATAGGCGAACCATGAGTGTTATCGCACCTTTAGCGATTTTCATTTATAAGGTTTATGCCTTAACATTGTTATCGTTTATGTGCCATAATAAAAGAACCTCCATTTTAAAATATGCTCGTTTCTTGAAATTGAAGCATATTTTTATCCATACTATTCATACTAGAGCTAAAACATTCATTCACCCATTTTGTACTGATCACACACAAATATCTAGCAAATAGTTTTATTCTTATTATTATTTAATATGTTGTTGGTATATGGAATAATTTTGCAGACATTGCTACACATAAATTAAATCGTTTTCTTAACAAAAATTAATACTTCAAAATGATAACTAAACTCTATATACCAACAACTACATAAACTAAAATTATAGTTTTTAAAACTAATATTTAATATTTTGTTTTATTTTTGGATTTCTTTCTTTTTTTTTACATATTTTTTGGGATTTCTGTGCATGCATTTTTTTCGCTATCCTTGCTGTAACTAATTTCCTTTGAATTGTATATTTAATTACGAAAATAACACACACTCTAACTCCATCCTTGTAAATCCCTAACGCACTGAACTAATCTAATCTACGGCTACTAACAACAATCGAACCACAAACAAACTTATATGATAAGAAACCTCCACACCATGCACCGACCGCAATACGCTCGTTCGTTTTCAATCAATTAACATGTGGACTTTCGAATAAACAATAATAATATCCAACATACACACACGCATACACGTGTGTGTACCAACACATAAAAACGATATTTTTGCAAAACAAATGAATGAATGAATGAATTGGTATTTCGTCGCTTGGGCTTGTGGTGGTTTTACTCTGTCTTATTTATCAATTAACATGAACGTGGGGAAAATTAAATAAATATAACATCAACAACGTATAACAAAAAATAACAATAACAAAAACTAAAATTGGATATGAACGACATACACATGCATGTACTATCACGGGCTTTTCTCTTCGGGCACGTTCTTCACATCTATGCATCCACTCCTTTTGTGTTCTATTGAAATGTGTATCCGTATCCCTTTTGTTGGGTGCACTCAAAAAAAAAACACAACCGCACACTCAAACTTGTAGTTATATCGCACTTATTACATGGACCAAAGCGGAAAACGTGTTTATCGTACAATTTATTCACAGAACTACATGTACACATGTCCTCTGGAAATCCAAGAGAGGCAGGCAATATGTAATTTAACACTGGATCAGAATAAATATCGGACAACTCATGAATTCTTCAACTTTACGTTGAGGGGTGAGAATGGCGTGGGCACAAATGTACAAAGTTTTTGGATCAATAATTATGAAAGCGGTAAGTATTGAATGCAACTTTTTGAATATCACAGTCATTAATATATTTCTCAATCCTTTGCAGTAATTCCACCACGGCCAGAGTACACCTTTGAGGACATAACATGTCATTCGGCCGTTATCAAATGGCATAACAATAAATATAGCTATTACAAGGCAAAAGGTTTACAGTATGACATTCGTCTGCGGCCCAAAGACAGTGATATCGATTGGATGAGCCATTCCAATTATGAGATACGACAGAAGCAGTCTGAATATAAGATAATTTTGCGCGATATTCCCTTCGCCTATGTCTGGTATGAGCTAAGCGTTCGAGTCCGTGTTAAAAAGTCGGCGCGATTTGACGATTCTTACTGGAGTGAACCGTATATTCAACAATTTCGTACAGCGCCATGTCCCCCGGATGCTGCGCCACTGACAGACAGTGGCAGCTTTTACATTGTTCCTACACAAACGCAAGTGCGCCTCTATTGGCATCAATTACCAGAATATAAAATGAATGGTCCCAACTTTACGTACGTGATTGAACAAGTTAAAATTGACGGTGTCGAAGTGTAAGTTGTTGTCTAGTTTTCCTTTTCGCTCATTTTTTTCAGTGCATTGTCTTATTTCATTTTTGTTTTGTTTCGCTCAACAGTTCAATGGAGCCTCTAGAAATGGATTTCATTTCTGCCAAATTTCCCTGGCATCGCCAGCACCGTTATGAATTTCGTATAAAAAGTCGTAACTCTGAAGGTGATTCGCCAGACAGTAACATCATAAATATTCCTGTCTGGTCAAAGCATAATGCAAGTTTAACATCGCCGGAGTGGATAAAAAATGTCTACGATTCCACAAACCGTACATACACTCTAACATGGGGCCCCCCTAAAAAGCAGCAGGGTTTAGTAGACTACACCGTATTTTGGTGTCAATCAAAGAAGGCAACACAGGATGAGTGTAAAGTGAGTGAGGAAGGTTCACAGGACAAAAAGGGGTTTGCCAAACTCAATTTTCTTTCTTTTCTTATTTCAGGGTACTATAAATTTTGCCCATGTTAGTCGAAATTCTACTCAGTTCATTGTTACACCACAAAAAGAGGATCAGAGCCTGAATTTAGCTGTATCTGCAAATTATCGTGACTTTAACACGGGCATGCATTGGATGTGTGCAGCTGATAGAACAGCCGATCTTGGAAAAATGGAACCTGAAGTCATGTCAGTTTCATCTCGCTCTATAACTATTCAACTGAGATCTGATCATATATGTACGTCATTGCTGGAAGGCTATAACATAACGTATTGTCGTGTACATCGCCAGCATAATAATGCTGGTGAAAAGGCTGCCTGTGCAGATAAGCCCATAACTCGCACTATACTTGGAACAGCCAAAAAGTTTGTAATTGAAAATTTAAAGCCTTTTTCCGTGTATAAAATTGAATTGCTTGTCTTCTCAAAATTGAAAATTGGCAAAATGAGTGATCCTTTAATTGTGCACACCAAAGAGGAAGGTAAGTTGTTTCATTCACCCGAAGTACGTGGCATTACTTTAATATAATGATTAATTTGCTTCCCAGCTCCCTCCAAGCCTTTGCAATTGCGAGCTCACAACGTAACTAGTAGTTCGGCCGTTTTAACATGGCTGTCACCAGAACACCATAATGGAATCCTAACAAAATATAGAATAGAGTAAGTTATTGAATTTTGACTACAAAAGGGAAATGTGCTTCACGTTTGCTTCTTTCTTTTATCAGATACAACAATGAGAATCACATTATCGATTGTAAGGCCGAAGAGGTTTGTACCAAAAAGGAAATGACATTTACGTTAGAGAATTTGAGTAGCTTCACCAATTATAAAGTTTACATAGTAGCCTATACGAATGCTGCCCCTTCAGAGCATAGTAATGACATTAATGTCAAAACCTTGGTGGGAAGTAAGTACTCAACGCTATAGAGCCGACTTGATGATGATTTTTCTAACCAATATCTATTGTGTTCTCGTTACAGTTCCATCGAACCCAAGTCACATAACAGAATCGCAGAATATTTTGCAATGGTCTAAACCTGAGGTTCCGTCAGGTCGGGTAGAGTTCTATCAGGTGGCGATAATGGTTTGGTATAAGAATGAGATACAACGTCAATATATATCAAATGTGGCCAACACTACATGCAAGTTTAATTTGCCAGTGTGTAGAGATTCAGACCAACGTTTTACAATCCAAGTGAGGGCAGTTAATGTGGCCCTACGTGAAACAGAAATTGATCAATACATATTCGCTGCGAAGAATCCAATGGACTCTGAGGACGACTTGGTACATGACAATGCATATTTTAACGATAATGATGATTTAAAGTGTGAAGATAGTGGAATGACGGAAGAGAAGGAGAGAATGATACGCAAATATAGTGATCAGGAAAAATATGTGCTGTACAAATCAGTATGGGAGAAGGCGCCTGTCACTAACTGTTCTGATTCCAAAATGAGTCGTATAACGATGTTGGCCTTGTTGGTTGTTGTTTCTTCCTTGGGTGTTATAGCAGCATTTTACGTTGCCCACAATAAATATCAAAAAATGGTCAATATAACATGTGCACTACCACCGGGGCTGGAGGCGTATCCAACGAAAAATGACGGAACCGATTTTCGCCGTAACAAGGATTTCTTTAATATAGAAAGTCGTCATTTGCTATCTTCAATAAGCAACGATTTTAGTAACATATGTCAGAATGGACATCATGTTAATGTCGATGAAGGAGGCATCGACGGCTTAACAACTGGTTCGTTAGATAAAAGTAGTGGCTACATTGGTTCTAACAATTCGACTCAATATTACGACGTAGACGCAGTTAGGGTTGCTGGCCGTGACAGTGACATAGTAGATCCAGTGTCTACAGTTGATGATGCTTATATGGTAATGGAACGTTTGAAACCAACAGATTGCAATTTAACTTCTTCGAACAGTACACTGGACAAAATGTTGTTGCAGACAGAAAGCAATAGTGGATACGTGCAGTCCAATCTTTTGACATTGAATGGAAAACCAAACCCTGCTTTGCCTCCTTCATTCATACCAACCGAAAATGGATATATAAAACAAGTCTCTACATTGAATAGCTTACCAACAGATCATGGTGCTAATGCACAAGTTATTCCGTCACAAAATGGCTATGTAAAGCTACATGATATTTGTAATTTATCAACACCAAAGTTTGCAATGACAGCGGCAGATGTGGCAACACCTCAAATGTCCATAATGCACACAGTTCCTACAACAACAATGTGTAACATACCCGTAAACAGTACGGGCTATGTTGCCCCGCATTTGCTGCAAAAGGTTTGTAAAATTTGTTATTTCTTTGTATTTGATATTGTAAATATTATTTCTTTAGCTTTTGTTTTGTACATGAGCTACTGCATTTGCCATCAGATTACGGTAACAAATGTTGCCCGATGAGGGCATAGTAATTTGTTCGAAATCTCGTATCAATTCAAAATTAATGTTGTTCTAATCTTTAAGGACATACTTATTTGTTTATAAAATCCCAATTCAAAATAGTAAAGAGCACAACGCAATTTATTCTCTTTTCAGAATTTGATACAGCCTCCTGCTACAAATGGTTACACCACCCCAGAAGCACTTGGTAAAACTATGGGTCTCAACCATTTATCACAGGCTATGATTGGAGGAGGGGGAAATGATGGCGGCGGGAGACTAGCCAATATGATACCGCCCATTTCCGGCTATGTTACACGGGATGAGCTGCGAACGGCATTCAGCCAGCAATCGCAGTTTAACTAGAGTCTCCAAAACTTCACCCGCACTGTTCTCCAATTTGTTTTCTACATTTTAAATACTTTTGTACAAAATGAGATTTTATTTAGCAATGTAAAACTATACCTAAGATATCATTCAAACACACCATTTATCACTTCATCTATATACATTTAATTTTAAAGCATTGTACAATCTAATCATAGTTAACATTTCACACATTTCATTCACACTCGCCTATATATGAGTTCATATATAAACTTCTATTTGTTGTATATTGTAACTATTTTTATTATTAGCAATTGTAAGTGAAAATCTGTGCTTTACTGGATTTTAATTAATATTATTATTATTATTTAATTTTAAGTTTGTTTAAATGAAAAATGTGTACCGTATTAAAACACAAATATTGTAGCGCCTCAAATTGAGTAGATAATGCCTATGTTAGGCCACTTTGCAACTATTTGGTTTATTCACACACAAACATATATACATATTTTATTTTTGCATATTAAGTAACATGTGTATTATTATTTTTAATATTTAGCTTTAAAATCAAAAGCAACAAAGCAAACAAAACGCGTTTAACCTTGTGGCCTTAAAACAAACAATATTTTGTATAACGAAATAAATATTTAACAAACGTAGAAACATTTGCACTTAATGGAAATAATTTCCCCTTTCAGTACTTAATATAGAACTATTAATTCTTGTATATTACGAGACTGTTTATGTATAGAACGTAAAATAAAATTCTAATTCGAATGTGATATGGGTATGACTACATATGTGCATATTGGTATAAATTGATAACGATTTATAGTTTACAGAGCATGCAGCGAAACTGCACAAATTTTTATCTATAGAGACTGATAGCGCGTTTACATGCAAAATCATTACCCAGGTTAACCCTGATAATGGACCAATCACAATAAATTGGAAATTGTAGAAAACATACATCAAATTATTTGCGGTTGTTCAATTATCAGGGTTAAACTGGGTAGAGGTGTTGGTCTAATAGTGCGCTTTTACACAAAATCTTTACCAGGGGAGTTAGTTTGGTTTAAGGATGTGCATCTTTACAGGATTCGCAACTGCCTCGTGTTCATCCTAGGAAGAAATAAACACTTTTGGGGGTAGGAAGAACGCATTTTTTTAAATTTAAAAATGTTAAACTCTAAAGTAGACAGAATGAGGTTATGTTGGAAAAATATATCCTGCAAATGGCCAGCGCTGCTTTGTTGGCATACACGCGATTTTGCAATGGGCGTTTTGCATAAACGCTGCGGTATTTCATTAATGCAGCGTCCAATTTCCTCTTTTAAGGCTTGAGCCTTCGTCGGCTTATTTGCACAAACAATCGACTTCCAGGCTAATTCTGATTTCCAAAACGCGAAATAGCACGACTGGGAAATGACGGATGCAGCTATTGGATTGTTTTTCTGGCTGTATGACATGTGGCAACGTCTTGTTTTATTTCTTCAATTCTAGGCAAGAAAAAAGTGGTTATGATTTCACGTTTCCGGATACCATTTCCGCTTGACTTGCCTCATTTTCATAAAAAAAAAGATCCATTGATTCTCTCTTTACTGAAGATAATTTTAGCCGAAAATAAGCATTTTCAAGTTGTCTCTCCAATACCCAATTAACGAACTTGTTCATTCGTCTAGAGCTCCATTTTTAGTAACCTCGTACCTTTTATTAGCAAACAAAAACAATTGATAAATGTCAAGCAATGACACCCTTTAAAAGCTAGAAGGAGAAAACAAGATTTATGGCGAGAAGAATATTTAGCAGGATGGTCTGCCTAGCCAGGGAATACCTTTGGCCAATTTTAAATGGTGATGGAATCTATCAGGCATGTTACCATTCTATGGAGGGTATATTAACTTTGTCATTCCGTACGTAGCTCCTCGAAATACTCATGTTAGATCCTACAAAGTATACATATTTTGGATCGGCGTAAACCTCTGATAATGTGGCAAGACTTTATTAAAAATTGACCTCGTCAATTGGGAAGCAATTTAAATTTGCTAATTTATTTTTTTAAATAAAAATAAATAAAAATTGTAAATCTAATTGTGTATTTGTTATTAAAAAAACATTTTTACTACTTGAAAGTATTTTAAAGTTACAAGATCACACAAAAATACAATTTGACTTGCAAAATCCAAAGGGGTTTGAAACCATATAGTCTGTTTCTTGTTGGATAACATGGAACATCTGTAAGTATATGTTCTATCGTATCTACCTCTTCTTTATCAGTTGTCCCGTTTTGAGGTCAGATTTCTTATACCAGTCTGTATGTCTACCACGATTCTAAGATCAGACGTACTAAGTGATAGAAGGAAGTTTGTTCTTCTGGGCTTTTCTTGTAGTCAAGAGTGGTTTTCGATTTAATTGCACTTAACTTGGCAGCATTGTGGACCGCTTGACAATCGATATATATAGTTATGCTATTGCAGAGTTATCTTAACATTTAGGCTGGCTTCTTGATTCATTAAGCTTGAGCACACTGGGTTAGAGCAGAATACTCCTTCATCCATTTTGGAGCCGTCTGTATTAATGGCCAGACCGTCAAGAGGAGGTTCACCACCACCCCAGGCATTCGTATCAGGAAAAGTAGCGTCAATGAAATTAAATTCGAGAAAGGTGAACATGTCACACTAATTATATTACCTTCACCTAGGACATACTGACTATTGACGCTATCCTCCAGCTTTCCGGCCATCCTCCCCAAGCATTAAGGTGTGCGCTAAACCTTAATGCTTGGGAGGATTAACTGGAGTTCGGCAGCCACGACCTTGAAGTTTACAGATTGATCTACACCAAGCTTAGATAAGACTCTTTATCCACTACTACTCACTTGGGAGAAGCGGAAATGAATCTTCCCCAACTCAAAGCTGATCAGTCTCCCTCGACTTCTAAGGTATGTCCCTCTGGTCTTGTCCGTGGCCACTTTGAGAACAATCCCGCTGTTCTTAGTAAAGGAATTCAGCGCACTCGAGGCATGGATTACCGTGGTATCCCTGTCCTCTTTCTTTTCAGGTCGGGGGGTTTCCCAGAAGTGGACAGGGATGCTGTCCTGACTTTGCACGGCTTAACTCTAGTTTAGTAAAAACTCTTCAATTTTTTCGAATTTTTTTCCAGTGGTAGGTATTTTTACCCTGATCCCGGGAAACTATTTTTTTCTTGGGGGACGGACCTGGGACCCCAGATTTTTGACCCGAAAGTCCGGGTTCAAGACCCCGACTAGACCCGGATCCAATTACTCGATATAGACAATATAGATATCGTTGGAAAGCTTATGCCTATCCAACAAGTGGTCACATGATGGGGTAAGATGTTACGGTTCGGAGGTTATAGTCAAATTATCGATTTTTTGGACCCGGATTTTTTATAAAACTCCCAAAAAGTCAAAAAAGGGTCCATTATGGGGGACAACAAAATTGTTTCCAAATTATAGCTGACACTCTTACCTTTCCAAAATGCTACAATTTGTGCTAATACCTTTACTGAGTCCAGAGATATGGGTCTTTCCATCCGCATAACCCGATTCTAACCAGTTCATTAAAATAATTTTTTCAATGAAAAAAGGGTTTATTTCGCGTAGCAGTCGTCGGAATAACAAAAGTTTTCTAAATTTGGCACTCTTTGTAAATAGCTGGCCTTCGGCCGGGGCTTGAGATTTTCTCCTCTGGGTATGTCCCACACCGGCTAACGCGAAAAAGTTTTCTAAATTGGATACCTTTTGTAAGTAGCCGGCCTTCGGCTGGGGCTTCAGATTTTCTCCTCTGGGTATGTCATACACCGGCTAACGCGAACCAAAGTTTTCTAAATTTGACACTTTTCTAAATTTGACGCTGGGATCCCAGGTCCGTCCCCCAAGAAAAAAAATAGTTTCCCGGGATCAGGGTAAAATCACTACCACTGGAAAAAATTTCGAAAAAAATCGAAGAGTTTTTACTAAACTAGAGTTGTTCCCTTTGCACTAACGGTCCCGTATCCGAATTGATTTATTGGATTGCTATCTGCTGTCAGAGTCAACTATCGTTTATTGGTTTCAGTGTCAGAACATTGTTGCCTTTCAGACTTCTCGTTCGCTTCGTCCTACTACCGGTAACACGATCCATAATCACTGCCCGAATCTTTCGGTAACTAAACCTGATATTTGTTGAGGCGTCCAGGTATCAAAGGAGCTTTGTTAAAATACAGTCGGTACCATGACTGCAAACCTGCAACACCGTGGGCACCAGCACAGAGGTTTGGCTATTTTAGGGACGCCGCAGTATATCTACTGTAACATCCACTGGACTTTCTACTATCCGTTAGCTGTGAACAATTAGCAATGCTGCCCGAATTTTAACGCATGTATTTTTGAATGAAAACTTTTTACTGAATACATGTTGTTGAGGTCCTCCTAAGGATTTGACCGTTGAAATTCACTTGTTCCATTATATGCTATATATACTAACTCGCCATCTAGCGATAATTAATGTCGTTGTTGTCACAAATAGCTGATTCATCTACCTGAGTTTTTAATATGAATATTTGACATATAGATGCCGCAAATCAAATGAATATGTCACAAAAATGTAATAGCTCTGGGCTAAGTTAATGCAAGTCATAATTTGTAATTTTTAAGTTAATGCAAAAGTCATTTTTTTTAATTCTATTGAATCAAGGCAAAAATGTTGGAAATAGCATCAAATTTTAGACTAAGTTTAGATTTGTTCGAATTGGTCACTTTTGGCACGAATTATGGCCTTCAAACGGCCAATAAAACGTCACACTCTGTCCGAATGTTGCTCTGCGGTATTTTGGCCCATTCCCGGCTAAGCGCTTGCTTACGGCAATAAACTTTGGTATTTTTTGGTGCTAACCTTGTTTTGTAACCAATTTTTGTTGGCGCGTGCTGAGTGCGATAGTACTGAGTCCTGCTGGAATGTCCAAGGTCTGAGTGCCTAAGGCTTTAATACACCCTCCAGAATATTTTCGCGATAATATTCGGCATTTATTCTGATGCCACGGTCGATTAATACGAGCGGAGAGTGACTATCGGCTGTTATGGCGGCCCACACCATCATCATGGCCGGCACTTTAGTCCTGGTGGCCAACCGAAGGTGCACATTTCAGCTGGCAAGTAAACACGATCATTTTGTTTGCTTACAACGAATTTTTTCTCATCGGATAAAATCAAATTCTGCAGTTCACCAATTTCGGCCAAGCGAAGCAATTCTTTAGCGCTTTTGAGTCTATTTTATACCCTACAACACTATGTGTTGGGGGTATTATAAGTTTGATTGGGCCAGAATTTATGTAACACCTCGAAATATTGGTTTCCCACATAGGAAAGTATATATGGATCTTTCTAGCTCGTCGAGCTGAGTCGATCAAGCTATGTATGTCCGTCCGTCCGTCTGTCCGTCTGTCCATTTTAATTTGTAATCACTCTACAGGTCGCAATTATGGCCCGATCTTCACGAAATTTAAAATGTAGGTGGGGTTAATGTCAGAATAGAACCCTATTTCTTTTGGAGATGATCGCCAAAAGTTTAGGGTTTGAAATGGACCAAATACTGAAAAAATGTCGGATTTTGCAGTAGCTATACAGGTCGCAATTATAGACCAATCGACGCGGAATTTCGCATGTAGCTAGAGTTTGGGTGGTCATCGGATTATATTTAGCGAGTAAAATAGACCATATCTTTTGTATTGAAAAAATTCGAAATTTTTCATTAAACCGCGAATATTTTAAATCCCGGCGAAATCACAAAGGCATGACAAAGTTACTTCTGATCTTTACATTGATGTTAACATCCAACAAATCGGATATATAGCAAAATATGTGCGACATATTTGTCTATCAAAGAAGTTATGCTTGAAAGATCTCTTTTATGTCGAGAACAGCTGAACTGATTTCGAAAGTTCTCATTAATTCAGAATGGCCTCTTGGCAGGAAGGAAAAAACGTCTAAAAAATCGCATAAAAATATCTCTTTAAAGATGAAAATATTGATTTTGTAAATTTTCTCATATTTTTTCAATTTTGTCATATTTTTGGCATATTTTCATTTTGAATTAAACATTTGGTAATATTTCTACAGCTAACAAAACTAAGTAGTTAGGATATCAGGATATAATATACAGATCGCATTTATGGCCCGATCCTTACGAAATTTTGCATGGGGATAAGATGAGGGTCAGAATAGAAGCCTACTCTGTTTAGAGATGATCGCCATATATTTAGGGGTTGAAATGGACCAAAAAACTGCAAAATTGTCAGCAGGTCGTAATTATCGCCCGATCCTCAGGTACATTTGTATGGGGTTACCGGACATTGCAAAAGCCAAGCAGTTTTGGATGGCCATCCAAAAATATTCAATGTGCGAAATAGTTTGCCAACTTTTGTAGACAAAATACGAAAATGTCCATTCCAGTGACTTTTTGGAGAATTCACAAATACAGGAAAGACGCACTTCTGACTATTTCGTTGAAGAATATAGTCAAATGTCTGTATCTCATATAGATGCGATTCAGTCAAAAACAATAATAAATGTTAATCTTTTGCCACTTCTGAGAGATTATAGGTCTTTGGGAAATATTGGTTCCAGATCTAGGATGACCATTTAAGTGCAACATCTACCAATAAATTGGAAATGAGCAAATTAGTTTAAGTTGCTATTATTCGAAAATTAGAGAACGAAACCTGATGGTTTTCTTTTATTATTTGTCACAATATCTTGTGGAATTCTTTCGAGTATCTCGCCTATATAAACTGTATCGTTTATTATAGTGTTGTAGGGTATTCAACGGTCGGCCCCGCTCGACTGTAGCCTTTGCTTACTTGTTTCTATTGCGGTGTATGTTCTTGCACTTTTTGGAAGTTCAATGGCTTTACCCCGAGCTCATTTTTCAATATTTGCCGAATCGAATATTGCGATATGTTCTTCTGATGTTGCTCTAACGATAGTCACTTGTGGGTTTGCAGCCAAATATAAAGAAATCACACTATCACGCTTGAATTCCATCACGAATAACCATATACCCCAAGGAGGAAAAAATCAGTATCGATAATCGTATAAGACAGCACAAATTTCCATCACCATCAGTTTCTTTACAAATTTAACTAAAATTCTCTTAGAATCTCAACTCTAGAAGAAAATTACTACAAAGAAGTCACGAACAAATTAAAGAGCCACTGCAAAATCAGGAAACGTTTAATTTGGCCCATTTCATAGATCTCTAGGCTGGAATTCAAGCCATTCGGTCTTTGATTACAATTTTTAAAGCACAGAGGATGAATACACTTAGCTCGACAAAGGTGTTACCAACATTTTTTGTAATTTTTGTAATAACAAGCGTTTGGCCAAAACAAAGAGTCTCCACAGCGTGGCGTGGGGTACATAGATATAGCAGACTACATTCAAAGAGGTCAAACAATCCACTTGAGCTCCGATATCTGATACTGCTGTGGCCAGTTAATATGTGTACTGCGATTATTAAATTAGACCTGCTAATTGATAGAAGGGTGAAGGTTCATCTGGAGATTACCGCCCAGATGACCTTGAGATATCATGCAACCGGTTTCCAAGTGTCATCTCCTTCGATGAAAGTCTTTCTGAAGTAGCTGACATAATAGCTCGCCTCTGGTTTGATCGTAGATCAATCGGCTTGGAACCAACTCGATCTAATGCATTGGCCATTTAATTCCAAACTATGTTCCTATATCGAGATGTTAGGTAACCGATCCTGTTATGTTATTGCAAACTTCTATTTCCATTTCGGCTGCTTTCTTTGTTGAGAAGATCTCCGCAACAATTATAATTACGTTTATAGGAGCTTTTAATAATTGGATTAGGACAGAGAACGCCAGCACCGGTGCCTCATACATCTTTGTACCGGCAAGATATTCTGACTTATTTGAAGCATTCGTGCATTACTCAACGCGAAAAGAGTGATTTATTCGCTTCCCCTATCTTCTCAGCGCACTCTTTCCTCCTTGAGACTTAATCAAAGGATCCAACAGCTGGAAGTTTAGCATCACATTCAATGCAAAACATAAGCGACTTAAACTCAATCGCATGCCACCAGACTATTACACTACTCCGAATGTCGGACTGTTACCCTTATTATATATTCTAAGATTATTGTTAATATTAAAATTAAATACCGACTCACCTCTTACATTCGAGTCGCTGCTTCCCCAGTGATGGGCCTTTGGATCACATCCTAAAATGATGTTGCTTATACTGCCCATATCCTTTAATAGGCCTAGGACGTCCTGGGGTGGTGCTTTCGGATCTTTTTAAGGCAGGTAGATTGAGAATATCAGTGGAAATTAAAAGGAAGTATTAGATTTAAACGCCTTTTCTATGTGGGTCCTAAACTTGTGTCGTACGATCTAGCCGTTCAGTCTGGAGAACCTAAATAGATATGTATCCAGAACTAAGGCCAATTTCCAGTACTAGGCTCAATATTCTGCTTTTAAAGATACATGATCTCCTTTAAATCCATTGTAGGAGGTGAAATCTAAACTGAAGCTACCATTCCACATGAGATGAACCAAGCGGTGACCTTATTACCTTTAGAAAGAGATTCAAGGCAATGAGGAAATCAACCGACATCTTATTGTGGCTGGCAATCTCCCTGGTTCCCCTATATATTGCAGCACGACCAATTTGCATATGCACTGCCCAACCCAATCTCTGATTGTGTTTATAGAATGGATTTATGGATATACATTTTGGCAATGAGATGTTGTCATGGGTTTAACTTTGTCTGCAGGACTTTTGGTATTGAAAATGGGTTATGCAGCCCACATTTTGGTATAGGCCCCATGTAACAGTACTCCCGATATTCGGTATTTTGATCAATTTAGCGACATTATTCACCGGAATTGTTTCAAATTTGGTATTTGAAGTTCGTAATGAATACTACAGAAAATTGTCTGTGCAGGTCCACGTCTTCGTAGAGCCCCCATATAACGGTACCTCCCGATATTCGGCATTTTGATGATTTTAGCGACATTATTCACCAGAATTGTTTCAAATTTTTCATTTGAAGTTCGTAATGGATACTACAGCCTATGACAGGAGACTGTCGGTGCATGCCCACGTCTTCGTACCTCCCGATATTCCGTATTTTGATGATTTTAGCGACATTATTCACCAGAATTGTTTCAAATTTCGCATTTAAAGTTCGTAATGAATGCTACAGCCTACAACAGAAAATTGTCTGTGCAGGTTCATATTTTGGTATAGCCCCCACATAATAGTAGCTACCTAATTGATGATTTTAGCTACTCTTCACCGATTTTTTTATTCATGTTTCGTATTTGAATATTGTATTGGCTTATGACAAAAGTTGACTATGCAGGTCCACTTCGTCGTTTAGACCCTAATATGACGGCTACATTTGGTATTTTTAACATTTTAACAGAATTTTTAAAATTCCCAAATTCGTTCCAAATGGATGAATGAAGATCGGCCCGGCCGAACTTACAGCTTTTTTACCTGTTCTAATAATCGGCGGCTTTTAGGATTTCTTGGATTTTTCGAAAGATATTTTAGTACATAATCATAATTTCTTATTTATATTTTTACAAATACTTCCTTCATTTTTTCTTGAGTCTTATGTTATTGAAAAACTTCAAAAGATTTTCTAGAGACTATTAAAATTCATAAATATACGTCAATACGTATGTAAAAGGTCATCGGCTAAAAGCAGATATCTGTCGCTGGCATATTTTTTTCTTGTTAGAATCATAGTTAATAATGTGTTAAGAGGCAGGTCTTGTCAACTCTTTGACAAAACAAAATAAACCTATGCCAATGTATGTAGGCCCATATATTGGTATAGCCCCCATTTAACAATACTCCCGATATTCGGTATTTTGATCATTTTAGCGACATTATTCGCCAGAATTGTTTCAAATTTGGTATTTGAAGTTCGCAATGAATACTACAGAAAATTGTCTGTGCAGGTCCACGTCTTCGTAGAGCCCCCATATAACGGTACCTCCCGATATTCGGCATTTTGATGATTTTAGCGACATTATTCACCAGATTTGTTTCAAATTTCTCATTTGAAGTTCGTAATAAATGCTACAGCCTACAACAGAAAATTGTCTGTGCGTCTTCATATTGCCCCCATATAACGGTACCTCCCTATATTCGGTATTTTTATGATTTTAGCGACATTATTCATCGGAATTGTTTCAAATTTGCTATTTGAAGTTCGTAATGGATACTACAGCCTATGACTGGAGACTGTCGGTGCATGCCCACGTCTTCGTACCTCCCGATATCCCGTATTTTGATGATTTTAGCGATATTATTCACCAGAATTGTTTCAAATTTCGCATTTAAAGTTCGTAATGAATGCTACAGCCTACAACAGAAAATTGTCTGTGCAGGTTCATATTTTGGTATAGCCCCCACATAATAGTAGCTACCTATATTGATGATTTTAGCTACTCTATTCACCGAATTTTTTATTCAAGTTTCGTATTTGAATATTGTATTGGCTTATGACAAAAGTTGACTATGTAGGTCCACTTCGTCGTTTAGACCCTAATATGACGGCTACGTTTGGTATTTTTAACATTTTAACAGAATTTTTAAAATTCCCAAATTCGTTCCAAATGGATGAATGAAGATCGGCCCGGCCGAACTTACAGCTTTTTTACTTGTTCTAATAATCGGCGGCTTTTAGGATTTCTTGGATTTTTCGAAAGATATTTTAGTACATAATCATAATTTCCTATTTATATTTTTACAAATACTTCCTTCATTTTTTCTTGAGTCTTATGTTATTGAAAAACTTCAAAAGATTTTCTAGAGACTATTAAAATTCATAAATATACGTCAATACGTATGTAAAAGGTCATCGGCTAAAAGCAGATATCTGTCGCTGGCATATTTTTTCTTGTTAGAATCATAGTTAATAATGTGTTAAGAGGCAGGTCTTGTCAACTCTTTGACAAAACAAAATAATCCTATGCCAATGCGAAATGTAAATTTTACAAAGAAATTTTTCAAATCAAATTTGAATAGAACAAGAGTACGTCCTCCATGTATTTGTATCAATGCACATACATACAGATGCAAATACCTGACCTTATAATTACTCATCCAGCTTGAAATTGTGCATTGTCATGCGATATTGCTTGGTCATTCCGTTGAAGGTATGGCTATTTCTTCTTATCCGAATCTAATTATCTTTTAGTTGATATCTCGTTGAACCGCTGAGTTCACTATCCAACAAGTTTGTTTGTTCCGAATTCCAGTCAATATACAATCCTAAGTTCGGTAATTATCATAGTTTTCGTTGTCCATGACGATAATGGCATTGCCGTTCCTCTTGTCAATCAATGTAACCGCTAACTGAACAAAGTCTTGGATGAATTTGTCCTTTGAAAAGATAGTTATTTGTTTTTGAAATGAAATCACGTGTCACATAAAATATTTCTTAACCATTGAATGTCGGATTGTACAGTTATTGAACGGAAATATTGGGGAAAGGAAACAATGGCTTCATGTCGTTGAGGAATGCAATCAAGGTCAATTTAACAATGCGAAAACAACATGTGATCTTCTGTGACACTTTGTAAATAAGCTTTGGATGCTACTTTATAACTAAAGATTTACATGATTGGTGAATTGCTTAAGAAGCATAAAGTTAGGTTAGGTTGAAAAGAGGGTGCCGCAAGTTCTTATGGACTTATAGATAAACCCGAACTTCGTCATCCGTAACGCAATAGCTTCCAGATGGAATACTCGCTAGATATCTGTTGTTGCACGAGTCTTTGTCCCATGGTGACCTGACGTAGAGTATATTGTGCGACCTTTAATGATCCACCCTTCCATCGCTCATACCCAATCTGTTGTTGTTGCAGAAGCTTATACTGCAGTGTTCGTTCTAATTCCTCCATATCGGGTTCTGCTTCTAAGTCCAGCCTCAAAAAGGACGCAATCCGGGAATTGAGGCGGTAGCACCATCCGGATCTTAACCCGGATCTCGTTCTTCAGCTGCGATGGGTATTCACCCTATATCTTTCCATGTCTTCTGAGACCGCGTAGGAGTGAAAACTATTCAGTCCTGCTTGATAGGCCTGTTGACCTAGAGGCTCTCTCTTATACCTCTGTCTCTCTCTTTCTATATCA
This sequence comes from Musca domestica, assembly GCF_030504385.1. Classification (NCBI taxonomy): domain Eukaryota; kingdom Metazoa; phylum Arthropoda; class Insecta; order Diptera; family Muscidae; genus Musca; species Musca domestica. The sequence continues at coordinate 3,496,602 of NW_026712332.1, read as the reverse complement.
TGAAGGCCTTCCTCTTCCCAGATGGTGATTCGGATGGTTCAGTCTGTAAAACCCAAACAGGTATTGCATTGACAGCATATTATTATGCTGTCGCACCGGTAAGACCTTCGCCTCCTCATGTAGGTGGTCGACACCTGCCGTGAGAAGTCACCCTGTTGCGGTTCTAAGGGCGGCATTCTGGCAGGACTGAATATTTTTCCACTGTGTAGCATTAACGTTGGATGACATGCGTAGTTTACCACAGACCGGTCTATCTCGTTGTAAGAGGTCAAAAAGGTTTCCTTATTATCTCTCCAAGTCCTGCCGGCTCGAGATTTAAGAACCTTGTTCCTACTTCTGATAGCTGTGGTATGCGTTGCTCCCACATCAGAAAAATAGACGAAAACGAACGAGTATTTACTGGGTAGACGGTCCCTGGTCGATGGTTTGTTCCATCAAGTGAATCTGGTACATAGAACCAGCCGCCTTGGATTGGGACCCAGTCTGTATTTCTATTGGGTGTATATTAAGATTAGTCTTTAAAGTCTATTGCAGCGCTGATACCTGGCAACATATTCTCTGTATGTGCTCCAAGATACACCAGAGTACTGTCAAGATACACCAGAGTGGTCTTTTCAAGCTAAGTTTTTCTTTCCAGGATTACGCCAGACCTTACTTATTCCGGCAGACAGGTTAGTCTAGGTGCTCGAGTTAAGTCTTTGAGGTGAAAATATATATTTCCGTTCTTTCGATTTAATATTTTAGTCCTCGCCGTATAGACTGCATAAGTACCCTAAGGGACACTAAATCCGCCATTGGTGCAATAACAGCCAATACAGTCAAGTCAAAAACTATACTGAACCCCATAACGACAACAGGTAGAGGTAACGAACGGGTAAACTTAAAAAACAAACAATCCCAAAACATTCCTACGGAATAACGAGAACATAAGACAAATAACTTATTATCATAAAATCATCGGATTTTCAAGCAATTTTACGGAGAATAGGTTGTTGAGACTCTAGTATTTGCAAAACATTCGCTAAAGAATGAAAAACATTTATAGAGAGAAATACAGTTTCAGATACAGATCACATCAGGGGAATAGACCCTAACAAGTTCGTTACGGAATTCCAAATATAAAATTGAATCTATTACTTTAAGCACGAACCAATAACTCCTTTCTCTAAAGAATTCAACCAATAGAGCGTACAACAGGTCAAATTTCAGGCTTATACAGGGTGAGATGAAAAAATTGCAACCAACTGACTGACTGACTGTTCTCATTTCTAAGCCACTTGTCCGACAGCTGTTAAAATTATTCCAGTGACAGCTTTTGAGAATTTTCCAGAAAAGAAGTTATTCGTGATGGAATTCAAGCGTGATAGTGTGATTTCTTTATATTTAGCTGGAAAACCACAAGTGGCTATCTTTAGAGCCCTCCAGCATTTAAATGTGAATAAATCTTTTATGTCTCGTACCATCGTTCGTTACCGTGATACTGGTAGCGTAGCCCGACGTCAAGGAAGTAGACGGAAGAAAACAGTAACATCAGCAGAAATGGTAAAGAAGTGACTTGATCGAAACCAGCGTCGCAGTGACCGAAAAATTGTTCGTGAGCTGAACATATCGAAATATTTAGCAAAAATTGAAAAATGAGCTCGGGTGAAGCCGTTGAAATTCCAAAAAGTGCAAGAACAGAAAGAAAATAGATTCAAAAGAAAGTGGTGAACTGCCGAATTTGGGTTTCTCCGATGAGAAAACATTCGTTGTTCACAAAATGATGGTGTTTACTTGCCATAGAGGTTAGCTGAAAATGTGCGCCTTCGGTTGGCCACCAGAACTCAAGCGCCGGCCATGGTGATTGTGTGGGCCGCCATAACAGCCGATGGTCGCTCTCCGCTCGTATTAATCGACCGTGGCATCAGAATAAATGCCGAATATTATAGCAAAAATATTCTGGGGGATGTATTAAAGCCTTTGGCACGCAAACATTTTGGCCGCAGACCTTGGACACTCCAACAGGTCTCAGCACCATCGTAATCAGGACGCGCCACCCAAACATGGTTACAAAATGAGGTTCCTCGCTTAATTTCCAGCGCACAATGGCCACCAAATTTTTCGGATACCAATAAATTTTACTATTGCGTCTGGAGTATTTTGGAAAGCAAAGTTGGCACTAAAAAATACCAAAGTATCGATCACCTCAAACAAGCGCTTCGCCGGAAATGGCCCAAAATACCGCAGACAATATTCGGGCAGCGTGTGACGGTTTCATTGGCCGTTTGGAGGCCATAATTTGTGCCAAAGGTGACCAATTCGAACAAATTATTTTATTATATTCTAAAATTATTTGATTTTTAGACATTTAATTCGACCTTTATTATTATTTATTGTTACATATGTAAATTTAATAAAAAACGAGCTCGAGGTCTTTGTTGTTGTTTAACTATTTATTATTTTCGATATTTCGTCCTCCAACGGAAGACATCATTAGGAACAATACTGTTTAAACATATAACAAAATTTTACAAAATATCGCCAAGCTTCGACGCCGACCTTGTGTTGTTGCCATCTGTTTTGTCACTGCAGCATTCTCTTATTGTATTTTGTTTATTTTTCTGATCAGATGTCTGTAACTGTGTGCTAGATTCTCTGTGTCTGTTTTGTAGTTTATTCGTTGTGATGTTGGAGTATTCATTATGTGTAGAGTTTCCAACATAAGTCGCTTTTGGTAGTTGTTCTCGCACTGTAGCACTCTCACTCTCTCTAATTCTGGATGATGTTGTTCGGTGGCACAGTGGGTAGAAAGTGCTGTTTTCTGTGTTGTTATTGATGATCTGTTTTTTATGTCTGATTTGTGTCCGGATAACCGTGTTTTTAATTTGTTTTTTGTTGTCCCGGTGTAATATTTTTGGCATTTTTCATTTTCATTGCCGTTGCATTTTATTTTGTATATTAAATTCGATTTGTCCATAGTGTCTATTTTTGGTTTTAATTGAGTAAATAGTTTTTGTAACGTATTGTAGGTTTTTGGTGCAATTGTGTAATTGTTGTCTTCATAACATTTGGAGTTTTTAAAGCGTTCGGAAAGTCCGGGTATATAAGTGACCGATTTATGGTATTTATTTTGTTTTTCCGTAGTTTCTCGCTTTTTATTATTGTTATATTATTGATTTATTAAAATATTTATGGTTTTTAAAGGGAAACTGTTTTTAGTCAATATTGAAGTTATTTTCTTTATGTTTTCTGTATGAAATTCTTTGTCGCTAATATTTAACACGCGATTGATAAAGTTCGATGCAGTGTTCATTATTGTTGTCTTTGGGTGTTTCGAATGAAAATTGACTAATCTCCCCGATGCCGTAGGTTTCTGGTACCAATTCGTCCGTATTGTGTTTTCTTTCCTTGTTATTAATAAGTCTAAGTATGGAAGTCGGCCATTACTTTCTTTTTCTATAGTAAACTTAATGCGATGATCGTAGCTATTGAATGTTGTCAGTAAATTATTTATTGCACTTGATTTAGTAATTCCAAAAAGGTCGTCAACGTATTTTGTCAGAAACTTAGGTCTAATATCACAGATTTCCATACATCTATCCAATAGTTCTTCCATCACAATATCGGCTACTATCGGAGATGCTGCGGATCCCATGGGAAGACCTTTCCTTTGTTGATAAAAGTTATTCTTATACCTAAAATAACGGTTATCACAGATGCAAAATTTAAGTATTTTTATGAATAAACTCTTTGAGATTTTTGTCACTGGTTCTAGGTCTTTCCATTTTTCTTCTATTATTTTCAATGCTAGTTCGACTGGAACGCTTGGGAAAAGGGAAACCACATCGAGTGAAAAGAAGCTCTCGTCATCCTGAATATTTGTTTCCTTTATTCGTTCTTTGAATTCTTTGGAGTTTTTTACATTATATTTTGAGTTAATCGTCAGTTGATTAAGTATGGACGTTATATACCTGAATAGTTTTGTTGAAGGTGCATTGATTGATGAGCATATGGGGCGGAGTGGATGCCCTTCTTTGTGAATTTTAGGTAAACCGTAAATTCTCTCGGGGCAACGGCCGTGTCTGTTTTCATATTTTTCTATTCCCTTTCATTAATAAATCAATCAATGCACCTTCAACAAAACTATTCAGGTATATAACGTCCGTACTTAATCAACTGACGATTAACTCAAAATATAATGTAAAAAACTCCAAAGAATTCAAAGAACGAATAAAGGAAACAAATATTCAGGATGACGAGAGCTTCTTTTCACTCGATGTGGTTTCCCTTTTCCCAAGCGTTCCAGTCGAACTAGCATTGAAAATAATAGAAGAAAAATGGAAAGACCTAGAACCAGTGACAAAAATCTCAAAGAGTTTATTCATAAAAATACTTAAATTTTGCATCTGTGATAACCGTTATTTTAGGTATAAGAATAACTTTTATCAACAAAGGAAAGGTCTTCCCATGGGATCCGCAGCATCTCCGATAGTAGCCGATATTGTGATGGAAGAACTATTGGATAGATGTATGGAAATCTGTGATATTAGACCTAAGTTTCTGACAAAATACGTTGACGACCTTTTTGGAATTACTAAATCAAGTGCAATAAATAATTTACTGACAACATTCAATAGCTACGATCATCGCATTAAGTTTACTATAGAAAAAGAAAGTAATGGCCGACTTCCATACTTAGACTTATTAATAACAAGGAAAGAAAACACAATACGGACGAATTGGTACCAGAAACCTACGGCATCGGGGAGATTAGTCAATTTTCATTCGAAACACCCAAAGACAACAATAATGAACACTGCATCGAACTTTATCAATCGCGTGTTAAATATTAGCGACAAAGAATTTCATACAGAAAACATAAAGAAAATAACTTCAATATTGACTAAAAACAGTTTCCCTTTAAAAACCATAAATATTTTAATAAATCAATACTATAACAATAATAAAAAGCGAGAAACTACGGAAAAACAAAATAAATACCATAAATCGGTCACTTATATACCCGGACTTTCCGAACGCTTTAAAAACTCTAAATGTTATGAAGACAACAATTACACAATTGCACCAAAAACCTACAATACGTTACAAAAACTATTTACTCAATTAAAACCAAAAATAGGCACTATGGACAAATCGAATTTAATATACAAAATAAAATGCAACGGCAATGAAAATGAAAAATGCCAAAAATATTACATCGGGACAACAAAAAACAAATTAAAAACACGGTTATCCGGACACAAATCAGACATAAAAAACAGATCATCAATAACAACACAGAAAACAGCACTTTCTACCCACTGTGCCACCGAACAACATCATCCAGAATTAGAGAGAGTGAGAGTGCTACAGTGCGAGAACAACTACCAAAAGCGACTTATGTTGGAAACTCTACACATAATGAATACTCCAACATCACAACGAATAAACTACAAAACAGACACAGAGAATCTAGCACACAGTTACAGACATCTGATCAGAAAAATAAACAAAATACAATAAGAGAATGCTGCAGTGACAAAACAGATGGCAACAACACAAGGTCGGCGTCGAAGCTTGGCGATATTTTGTAAAATTTTGTTATATGTTTAAACAGTATTGTTCCTGATGATGTCTTCCGTTGGAGGACGAAATATCGAAAATAATAAATAGTTAAACAACAACAAAGACCTCGAGCTCGTTTTTTATTAAATTTACATTTGTAACAATAAATATATATTCTAAAATTTTATGTTACTTACGACATTTTTTGCTTTCATTCAATAAAATTTAAATAAAATTATGGCGTTTGACTTTGTTGCAGTTTTTTTTATCTCACCCTGTATGTCCTGAGAACTTGTGGCCTCTCTCTTTTCAACCTATCCTAACATTAGCGAATTTCATAGATATGATGAATATGTTGCTCTGGAAATCGGTTTCTCTTAATCTTTCATACATTTTCTACAAATGCATGCTGATTTCATTGTCAATGTAAATGATTGCTTTAGACGGTTTACACATGCCCAAATAAGTATGTATGTTGATTTATGTGTATGTATGCGAAGACTCATGTCTAATTTTTATCAGTTATTGTTTTCATTTGCATTTCCTATGTTGCGTTGATTATGGGTGTGTGTGTACGTACGTTGAAATACATATTCTATGCATTACAGCGCCACACATAACGATGCGATGAAAAGTTGCGCCGGATAGAACCAAGCACAAGGAGACACCAACAATGGATGCGTATCATTAATTTTAATTTCATCGCTTGTGTGTGAAATGTAAAACTCCACCAAATTGCTGTTTTCGGATCTCGGAAAAAGAAAAACAAAATAACTGGTACAAAAGAACAATAACAACGAAGGGTAAGAAGAAATTGAAACAAGAATTTAACTACGTTCGCATTTAATATTTGTAATGAATTATACTTTTGCATCGAAAAAAAGGACTATAAATAAATAAGATTCAAGAAGAAACAACTAGAAATATATAGAAATAAGTTCTGATGGATATTTGACATACATATTTTCGGATTTTATGTGCAAGAGGGCTGAAGTGACGTTTCGGTAACTACTAAGAATTCTGTTCCGTAAATAAAATTTTAATATAAAAGATCAAGTTGTAGCCTATTTGGTCATGCGGGATTCAATTATAACGAAGCTATGGATTTATTTATTTCTGAATTTGGAAAGTACATGGCTGAACTTTTAAGATTTGACGTTATTCCAACAATTCGTCTAAAACAATTCCCCACAAAAATAATTTTAAACGTAAGTTAAAATAAGTAAATGTTGAACTAAATATGAGTAAATTACAGGGTGAGATAAAAAATGCAACAAAGTCAAACGCCATAATTTTTTTTTAAATTTTATTAAATGAAAGCAAAAAATGTCGGTAATAACATCAAATTTTAGAATAAGTTTAGATTTGTTCGAATTGGTCCCCTTTGGCACTAATTATGGCCTTCAAACGGACAATGAAACCGTCACACGCATTCCCAGCGAAGCGCTTGCTTGAGGTGATTGACACTTTGGCATTTTTTAGTGCCAACCTTGCTTTCCAAAATACTCCAGACACAATACTCCACCGGATTGGTATCGGGAGATTTTGGTGCACATTGTGCGCTGGAAATGAAGTGAGGAACCTCATTTTGTAACCATTCTTGGTTGGCGCGTACTGAGTGCAATGGTACTGAGTCCTGTTGGAATATCCAAGGTCTGCGGCCAAAATGTTTGCGTGTCCAAGGCTTTAATACACCCATCAGAATACTTTCGCGATAATATTCGACATTTATTCTGATGCCACGGTCGATTAATACGAGCGGAGAGCGACCATCGGCTGTTATGGCGGCTCGCATCATCACCATGGCCGGCGCTTGAGTTCTGGTGGCCAACCGAAGGTGCACATTTTCAGCTGACTTCTTTGGCAAGTAAACACAATAATTTTGTTTGTTTACAAACTGCTGGACAACGAATGTTTTCTCATCGGAGAAAACCATATTCGACAGTTCACCAAGCGAAGCAATTCTGTGGCTCTTTTGAGTCTATTTTCTTTCTGTTGCGGTGTAAGTTCTTGCACTTCTTGGAATCAATGGCTTTACCCCGAGCTCATTTTCAATATTTCCGAACGGAATATTGCGATATGTTCAGCTCACGAGTCATTTTTCAGCCACTGCGAGGTGGTTTTCAATCAAGTCGCTTCTTTACTTTTCGAACTATTTCTGCTGCTGATGTTCTTTTCTTCTGTCCACTTCCTGGACATCGGGCTACGCTACCAGTATCACGGTAACGAGCGATGGTACGAGACACAAAAGATTTATTCACATTTAAATGCTGGAGTGCTCTAACGATAGCCACTTGTGGTTTTCCAGTCAAATATAAAGAAATTACACTGTTACGCTTGAATTCCATCACGAAAAACCTTTTTTTTTGGAACATTCTCACCAAAATGCTTTTGTACGCTTGTAAACAATATAATGAGCTGTCACTGGAATATTTTAACAGCTGTCGGACGAGTGGCTTAGAAATGACAGCAGTCCGAAGTTTGTTGCAGCTTTTTCATCTCACCCTGTATTTTCGGCCGATTTTAAATATCTGATGCACCCAACGCGGTATGTATGACCGATTCCAACGAAATTAGCAAAGACAGAGGAAATCTGGTACCAAAAAAAATTGCCAAATCATATTGAAATCGGTTGGGGTTTGGGTATATCTCCCATATATATATTTCGGCCGATTTCATGTATGTTATGCAACAAACACGATATATATGGCCGATTTAATTGAAATTCAGAATGTGTGGCGGAATTTGGTTATAATAATAAATTTGACAAATTAAATAAGATTTGGATATAGCTCCAATTTCACATATTTGACGCAGCAATTTCATGGAAGGTGTGACGGAATTTGGTGTAAAAGTAAACTTTGTCAAATTATATTGAAATCGGTTCAGATTGGGATATGATTTTATTAAGAAGCATTGACCCACAACGTCTTGGCAATGGTATTAGACTAACAGTAAAAAACGACACAACAATTTAATTAAGGGTACGATTATTATGGGGAAGTACATATGTTGCTACCTCGAATTCTCTAATTGCAACAGAAATGCAACTCAACTTCAAAAGATTGCGGTTTCCTGCACTCTTGGCATTTGCTATGAAACTAATAATAAATAAGGACAAACCCTTCGCGTATGTGGACTAAATTTGGCATGTTCCTGCTTTTTTCATGGTCAGCTGTTCCTGGCATGTTCACGCGTTGGTTGACCGAGTCATTTGTTTTTTAAGCATTATTAAAGTAGTTTTTTTTTTAATTTTTGTTTTATTTTAAACCAACACATATTCGTATATAAAATTTTAAATGCATATAAAACAAGTAAGCAAAGGCTGTAGTCGTGCGGGGCCGACCATGTGATACCCTACAACACTACAATATGTCAGAAGCCCCCTCATGTCCAAATCCATTTTGGAAGATTTCGCTTTTGAAATTATGGAGCAAATAACGGAGCACTGCCCAAATATTACCCTTAGCATTTTGACCAGGGACATTTTCCCAATATTTATGCACTCTGTCGTGCTGATAGTTTTTGTGGTCCATTTTACGGCTACATATAATCCAATGGTCATCCAAAATGCTAGAATTCTTCCCCGTTCTTAACTCTCTTCTCAGGCGTGTCGATTGGCTTCAATTGTGTGGTCAGGAATTTTTTGTTTGTTTTTGGTTCATTGAACCGCTAATTATTTTGCTATCATCTGTGTCTCCAAATTTAGACTCATCTATATGATTTGCTTTTCTACTATATTTGGCTATATTCGTCAACGAAATCAGCGTAAAAAAAAACCCAGAAGTCGCCTATTGTGTATTTCGGATATGGCCTGTAAGTAATGTTGGTATTTTTTCACACAAAAGTAGTGGTCCATTCTACCCGCTGTCTTAAATTACAAATTCATGCAAGATTTCGTGTCCTCTATTTTCTATTTGTGACCTTTATAATGGCTGCAAAATCAGGAACATTTTGAGTTGCTGGTCCATTTCAACCTCTAAATATATACTGCGGAAATCTTTGAAAACAATAGGCTTAGCCCTTCTGAGCCTAACCCTACCTTTGTGAAAAATTTCGTGAGGATCGGACGATAATTGCAGTCTGTATATAAATAATAATCCCAACCTGTGTTGTAAAGTGCAAAAATATTACAAAATATACACATCAATATTATAAGTCAAATTGAAAAAATCGCATGCGATAAAAAATATGAAAAAATAAAAAAAAATCACAAAATACTACAACATCTATATTAACATCATTATTGGCATCTTTTTATGCGATTTTTTTAGATTTTATACTTTTATGCCAAAAGGGCATTCTAAATTTACAAAATTTGTCAAAATCGGTCCAACCATTCTTGAGATAGAAGCATTCTAGCTAACATCCCCTTCCTATGTATATACACATTGTATATATTTCGCTATATATATCCGATATATTTACTATCGGCATCTACATAATGGTCAGAATTGATTTGTGATTTCGCCGGGATTAAAAATATTCGCGGTTTAATGGAAAATTTGACTTTTATTTAACACAAATGCTATGGTCTATTTCACCCACTAAATAGTACCCGATGACCATCAAAATTGGAAAGCTTCTGCCCAGGCTTAAGCTCTAGTCCCATGCTAACTTCCGCTTGGATTGGTCTATAATTGCGACCTGTAGAGCAACTGCAAAATCAGGAAATTTTTCAGTTTTTGGTCCATTTCAACACTTAAATATTATGCGATTATCTGCAAAAGAAATATTGTTCTATTCTGACCTTAACCCCACCTACAATTTAAATTTCGTGAAGATCGGGCCATAATTGCGACCTGTAGAGTGATTACAAATTAACATGGACAGACGGACAGACGGACGGACGGACATACATAGCTAGATCGACTCAGCTCGGCAAGATAGGAAGATCCATATATACTTTCCTATGTGGGAAATCAATATTTCGCGGTGTTATATAATTTTTGGCCCAATCAAACTTATAATACCCCCAACACATAGTGTTGTAGGGTATAATTAAAAGGGGTAGTGAAGCACACTGGGTTCAGCTAGTTTAATATAAAAATATTTTGGTTGGAGTTTTCATTCACAATGAGCGCAAGTGAGGTTGGACTGTATGTCAACCAAAGGAAGGACAATATTGAAATAATGACATGAAAAAAACAGAATAGATTTCGAAATCGTTATGAAAAGCAGACTTCAGCTTATTCAATAAATAATAAATAAACAGGTTAAGGAGAGGGTTGAAAAAGGGGATGCTCACAATTTGAATAAAATAAAAGAACGTTGTGTTTCGGTTAGTTAAGGGCCATATTTCAATAAAATCAGTTTAAAATAGAAATCAGGAAATTCCTATTTCAAATTTCTAAATTAAATTATTTTGCTCAAAAATGCAATGCAAACCAGTAAGGGAAGGTCAAAAGTCGGGCGGGGCCGACTATAGGATACCCTACACCACTACGCGTATTTAGTAGAGCTCCAGTAACAAAAAACTTTATATTGGGAATTTATGTGAAGTAGATCATAGCAACTATGAACCTCATTTTAATGCGTATCATGGCTTTAGAGTAGTCACAATTTGGGAACTATATCCTACTCCTAACTATGGGGCTATCTCGCTTCCTTCTCCATGTTACAAAGAAATGCACAAAGACATAATACCCTTACCACCATGTGGTGTAGGGTATAATAATTCGTATTCAATATTGTCAATGTAGCCAGAAACTTAACATCCTAACATTAAGATGAAGCATCATCTGCATTATGTGTTCACAATAAAAAGTGAATCGATTGATGTAGCTATTCCAAGACGATCCATCAAGATAACTGGATGTAGCATCATACACTATTTTTGGAATGAAAGTAAAACATGTTTTTAAATATACCTTTCTGCAGTGAAAGTGATCCGGAGAAACGTGAATGAATCTTCATTTTAATGGATGGTTTTTGACGATCAAGCTTTTATTTGATGTGAAATGTCGGAAAAACTAAGTATTTGTGGAGTACTCTTAAAACGAATGGCAGAAATTACTAATCAGTCTTATCGCTAATTACCTGTAAACATGCGAATTTTTGTTGCCGCTTTTCAGATTTTCTAAATATGTTGGTGAAATAATGTTAAATTAAAGTCAAAATTTCCATTAAGCCGCGAATATTTTTAATTCCGGCGAAATCGCAAATAGACGAAAAGGTCAATTGTGATCGTTACATAGATGCAAATCGGATATACAGGGTGAGATAATAAAACTGGAACCAACTTCAGACTGCTGTCATTTCTAAGCCAGTGACAGCTCATTATATTGTTTACAAGCGTACAAAAGCATTTTGGTGAGAATTGTAATTTCTTTATATTTGGGTGGAAAACCACAAGTAGATATCGTTAGAGCACTCCATCATTTAAATGTGAATAAATCTTTTCTGTCTCGTACCATCGCTCGTTACTGTGAGCGTAGCGTAGACCGACGTCAAGGAAGTGGACGGAAGAGAACAGCAACATCAACAGAAATGGTTCGAAAAGTAAAGAAGCGACTTGATCGAAACCCACGTCGCAGTGGCCGAAAAATGGCTAGTGAGCTGAATATATCGCAATATTCCATTCAGTAAATATTGAAAAATGAGTTCGGGGTAAAGCCATTGGAATTCCAAAAAGTGCAAGAACTTGCACCGTAGCAGAAAGAAAATAGACTCAAAAGAGCTAAAGAGTTGCTTCGCTTGGCCGAAAGTCGTCAATTGCCGCATTTGGTTTTCTCCGATGAGAAAACATTCGTTGTCCAGCCGTTTGTAAACAAACAAATGATCGTGTTTACTTGCGAAAGAGAGCAACTGAAAATGTGCACCTACGGTTGGCTCCCAGAACTCAAGCGCCGGCCATGGTGGTGGTCCGCCGACCATGGCATCAGAATAATTGCCGAATATTATCGCGAAAATATTCTGGAGGGTGTATTAAAGCCTTGGGCCATTTTGGTCCAGACCTTGGACATTCCAACAGGACTCAGCACCATCACACTCAGCACCATCACCCTCAGCACCATCACACTCAGAATGGAAATTGCTTCATTTCCAGCGCATAATGGCCCCCAAAATCTCCGGATACCAATCCGTTGGACTATTGTGTCTGGAGTATTTTGGAGAGCAAGGTTAGCACTAAAAAATACCAAAGTGTCGATCGCCTCAAGATGGGCCAAAATTTCGTAGAGCAACATTCGGTCAGCGTGTGACGGTTTTATTGGCCATTTGAAGGTCATAATTCGTGCCAAAGGTGACCAATTCGAACAAATCTAAACTAAAATTTGATGCTATTTCCGACATTGCTTTCATTCAATAAAATTTAAAAAATTAAAAATTATGGCGTTTGATTTTGTTTTTTTATCTCACCCTTTATAACAATTAAAATATTTCTCTCCTGATATGAATGTTCGATATTCTTGTAATTTCATACATACCAATATTTTTATCTGTATTAGGTGAAGTATTAAAAAGGGAATACTTCGGTCGCCTATATCTCGTAGCTCACACACATGTTAACATTTTCTTAAAATTATCACATATCTCATATAAAGTGAAGGAAGTAAACAATATAGCATAAACCTGGCATGTCGCAATACTTATATCATATTTATTTAGGGCCGATACGAAGTGGACAATATTGGTCCATTCCTTCGGAAACTATTCCAAAGAGGGTCAACTGTTTGAATAATCACAACATAATTAAAAATATATATAAATAATGGAACATTGGCTAAGGGTACACAACTACTTTTCATACCCTCCACCATACTATGGAGGGTATATTCATTTTGTCATTCCGTTTGTAACTCATCGAAATAATGATCTTGGACCCAACAAAGTATATATATTCTCGATCAGCGTAAAATTTTAAGACGATTTAGCCATGTCCGCCTGTATGTCTGTCTGTCCGTCTGTCTTTCTGTTGTATTCACGCTATCTTTCGAACGAATTGAGATAGAAGGCTAAAATTTTGCACAAATGTTTATTTTGCCAGTAGGCAGGTTAAGTTCGTAAATGGGCCATGTAGGTCCACGTTTTTATATAGCCCCGATATTTGGTATTTTGATGATTTTAGCGACATTATTCACCGGAATTATTTCAAATTTGGCATTTAAAGTTCGAAATGGATACTACAGGCCATGATCCAAGTATAAGGTCCCCCTTCCAGCTCAGCTGATTACCAATCGATCTGTCACTTAAATTTGAATTCGCCGCATCCAAAACAAACGTCAAAACATGATTTTTACTGTTATGCGAAAAGATTTGTTTTGCCATTTTAAATTTGTTGTAAAGAGAAAAAGGAGAAAAAGAAAAACATACAGTGAGCCACATAAACGTTGCAATAAAGTAAATTTAATTTATAAAAAAGAAACTAGTTTCTTTTTATTTTAAAAAAATAGAAATGAGAATATGCAAGATTTGCAAAAAGAAAGAGGTGCCAGGGAAAAGTTAATTTTTTTCCGCCCCAAGGACGAAAAAATGAGGGCAAAATGGAGTGAAATTTGTCAAGTGAAGTTTACATCCACATCACAGGTGTGTTCGAACCACTTTAATATGGAGCATGTGGTAAAATTCGGAAGCAAATATAGATTATTGCCTATCGCTGTCCCGGAATACCGACCACCACTGAAGGGCATAAGTAATGCTCCGAATTTGAGGTGAGGGATTATGACAATATGTTATTCCATTTCTTGAACGCAATATTGGCTTATTATACCCTCCACCCTGGAAAGGAGGGTATATTAACTTTGTCATTCCGTTTGTAACATCCTTAAATATTCGTTGTAGACCCAATAAAGTATATATATTCATAATCAGCATAAAATTCTAAGTCGATATAACGATGTCCTTCTGTCTGTCTGTCCGTCTGTCTGTCTGTCTGTCTATCTGTTGAAATCACGATACAGCCCACATTATTTGACGTAGAGCGCCAAAACTTAGCAGAGCAATTGGTATTGTGTCTAGGATGGTTGGTATTGAAAATGAGATATATCGGTCCACGTTCTGGTATAGTCCCCATACAACGGTACCTCCCGATATTCGGTATTATGATGATTTATCCCACATTTTTTCACGGATTTGTCTGAAAATTGGTATTTATAGGTCATAACATTGCATGTATAGGTCCACGTTTTGGTATAGCCCCCATATAAAGGTACCTCCCGATATTCGGTATTTTAATTATTTTTGCCACATTTTTTCACGGATTTTTCTAAAAATTGGTATTTGTTGGTCATAATGGTTTCCAGCTCCGGTGGCGAAACATTGCATGTATGGGTCCATGATTTGGTATAGCCCCCATATACCGGTACCTCCCGATATTCGGTATTTTGATGGTTTTTGCCACATTTTTCCACTGATTTGTCTAAAAATTGGTATTTGTGGGTCGTAATGGGTCCTAGTTCGTGTGGTGAAACATTGTATGTATAGGTCTACGCTTTGGTATAGTCCCCATATAACGGTACCTCCCAATATTCGGTATTTTGATGAGTTTTGACACATTTTTTACGAATTTCTCTGAAAATTGGGTAGTTGTAGATCATAATGGGTCCCAGTTCGTATGGCGAGTCATTGTAATTATAGGTCCACGGTTTGGTATAGCCCCCATATAACGGTATCTCCCGATATTCGGTAATTTGATGATTTTTGTCACATTTTTTCACGTATTTGTCTGAAAATTGGTATTTGTAGGTCATAATGGGTTCTAGCTCCGGTGGCTAAACATTGCATGTATGGGTCCATGATTTGGTATAGCCCCCATATAACGGTACCCTCCGATATTCGGTATTTTGATGGTTTTTGCCACATTTCTTCTAATGTTTCCTTTACCCTAAGGTGGAGGGTATTAAAAGTTTGGCCCGGCCGAACTTTTAATACCCTCCAGAGCACAGATTTTTAATATTATGGAAACGGCTTCCGATATGGATATGTCATTACAGGAATGTACAAAAAGTGTCTCCCAAGAAAATCCGACCAAAAATTGTAAAGACTAGGAAACACAGACTGAGTAATATGAAATAAGTTCCAATAAATTCATAATAATTTTAAGATTATTGTAAATGTTTACAGTCTCGTCATTTTCCCAGCTGAAATGGACACGTACCTAGAATTGATAAAGGAAGTGCGAAATCAAAACAAGGAATTAAACAAAGAGCTCTTGCAAGCTAACCAGGGCCTTGATTCTTTGAAGAATATTTTTACGGACGGCCAGATGAAGTAAATGAAAATGAACATAAAATGTGGCACAATGGCTAAATGGGAGTGGAAAGACGTTTCCAGCGCAGTTTGTTTGCACGCGGCTGGCCCTAGAGCATATAGGCATCTTTACAACAAGGGATATCCTTTGCCCTGCATCTCAACGTTGTATCGATGGTGCAAAAAATATGTGTAAAGGAAGGAATCTTGTGGTCATCTCTTGAGCTCATGCGTCAAGTAAATTATATTTCGTTAGTTGACAAAATATGTGTTTTGTCATTTGACGAAATGAAAGTTACGGAAACGTATGAGTACGACTTGCATAATGATATTGTACGGAAACCGGCAAATTATGTGCAGGTCGTAATGGCAAGCGGGATTAAAAATCCGTGGAAGCAGCCAGTTTTTTATGACTTTGACTGTAAGATGTCAAAGCAAATCCTACTACACCTGATTTCGGCCCTGAATGAAGTAGGTTATCCTGTAGTGGCTGTTGTTTGTGATATGGGCCCAACCAATCAGAAGTTGTGGAAAGAGTTTGACTGCACAAGTCATAAATGGTTGTTAGTTTTCAGAGTCATCGATTTCTTACAGGAAAAATCAGACAACTCTGAAGCAATCGGTAATTAAAATGTTAACGTAAAGTTAACATTTATATATAAGTAATTAGCATTTTAATTTTGGTAAAGCATGGTTTCATTTACATTTATTTTCATAAGTAATCCTTTCATTGCCATTAGTACGCTTTTGTGGTTAATTGACTATTTTTTTTAATATTACTTAAAAAGGGAAATATTGATTAAATAATGTAAGAATATTGTTATCTCATCCTATTTAGAAAAGCCATGGTTTCTTGGTTGGTTCCTCATTTATTAAAACTCGTAAGGAACCACTTTCTCGATTCAGGCTTTGTTGTAAACAATAAGATTGTTACGTCCAAAACGTTGGTGGATTTGATGAAACACACAAACAAAACGGATACATCAATAACTTTTAAATTGACTGAAGAACATCTTTCAGTTAAAGGCGCAGGTATACAGACAAATAACTTACATCGTATCGTTCACTAGAAACTTCAATTTCAGGAAGACAAAAGGTGAAATTAGCGTGCCAGTTATTTTAACTTACAACACCAAATGCCATAAAAAGATGCTACTCATTAGGTATGGACATTTACAATGCAGTGAAACAGCAGAATTCATTCAGCTAATAAACGACTGGTTCGATGTGTGTACAAGTGAGAAGGGAAACCAACCACTCTGTGTTGAGATCAGTTCCAAATCTCACTCCTGAGAAATAAAACACAACCGATCGTTTGGGTTGTTGATTTAAATCTGACTTTATTTTCATAATATTGTTCTTAACTGCTACAAAAACTAATCTAAATTAACCTACTCGCAGCCACACAATTGTTCTTATCTATTTTTAGATTTAATAAAAGGAACATAACATGGCTGCTTGTCCCTTCATTCAAGTGATCTTGGCTACCTACTGGCGCATCGATATTTGTGTGTGTCATGGACTTTATTATTTACACATTACCATATGCGACAGCGCACAAGATCACTGAATTGTACACATGTGATATTTTATGACTGCTGGGAAACTGATAATGTTGAAATATTTCTTTTTAATTGTTAGATTTTCCCAGCACCTCAAACGCACACAAAAGGATGTACAAAGTATTTTGTACATTCTCCCGGGCGGGTTAAATATGTATACTTTTAGTTTAAATTTTAATATCTGATTTTAACAAAGATATGCAAAATATGATAATTAAAGACATAAACTATTTGTTGTAAAGGGACAGTAAATTAATTATAAATAATATACGCCTTCTGCTAGGTAACCGCTTCGAGGTAACGGCTAAACTTCTTAATCCAGCTTCGCCCCATCTTTATTAACCGTCTGCAAAATAGCATCGAATTCTTGAAGATTGTATGTTGTTGCGACTGAATTTCTTGGCAGCTAGACATTTTGAAAAGTCCTTTGAAAAATGTTGTTGTTGATCGATGATTACATTTCTTGTAGATTTTGTTGCTCTTTGTTGTTGTTTACAATTGTTTATTAATGTAGTTGTTGAGTTTTGTGGTTGGTGAGTTGATTAACTGCTATTACCACACTCGATGTTGATGTTGTTAAAGTTGTATAGTTTTTGATTGTTGTTGTTTGAATGCATCCCGAAGTCTGCATAGATGTTTTGTTTGTATCCGCCGCTTTTGAGGGAAACGAATTTTTTAGATTGAAAAGAAAGAACACCGCTTCGTTCGGGTGTAGATTCAATTTTTGTAGCGAGAAAAGATATAACACCGCTTCGTTCGGGTGTATAATCAATTCTTGCAGCGAGAAGGATAGAACACCGCTTCGTTCGGGTGTAGAATCCAATGTGCATAATGCGTCATCGAGTACGTTTGGTATAACTGGAAAGGTAAATTGGTACAATGTATTGTAATATTGTAACTTCCATTTAAATTTATAGGAGCCTTTTCGAAATAATTTGGAAAACCAAAACAATATTTTAGGCCGCATGAGCAAACTAATGTCGGTTGCAATTATACCCAACACTATTGGAAATAAGTATTCAAAAAGGAATACTTATTTCCAATAGTGCACTTCAAATGCTATATGAATACTTAAAAAAGTATGATATTAAGCATATCCTTACAAGACGTCTGAACCAGGATATGTTGGAGCAATTCTTTGGGGCTATACGGAGCAAAGGTGGTCTCAATGATCACCCCACTCCGCAAGATTTTAAATATCGGATACGAAAATACATACTGGGTAATTTATATTGTGTTTCTCTTTTAATTTTCAAATAAATGAGAATGTATTGTCTTTTCAGCACGTAATACGGAATTGCTTTTTGACACTGGTAACGTTGAAGGTGATACTACGGAATGGATAAATGCAAGCACGGACGACACGGCTATTTTTAATCAAAGTTTTTCGTACATAGGGCCTTCTCAAGATGATGGTTACGAGAAGGTTTTGACGCAGACACTAGAAGTCCCCGGTATAAGTGAAACGGATATTAGTGACATTGGTATTCTTCAGGAAGATGCTTTGGAATATATATCAGGATATATAATACAAAAGTTGAATCTTGATGAATACGAATGTCACGAAAATTCGTTTACTTGGGTTGATCAGGTGTCAAAGGGGTTGCTAAAGAAACCATCAGAAGCTTTCCTTTCGCGTGTTAAAATGATTAAAATAAATTTTAACAAAATAAATGGGGGTACAATATCCTACTCATATAAACTGCGAAAACAGTTAAATAAAATGTTGACCCATTGTGGGGTAGGTATTTGATGCCATCAGATCTGTTTTGCTAGAAATATTGGTATATGCACAGTTTGAAAATAATCGGAAGCTTATTTCGCATTTTATGAGCGTTATGGCTATTCAAACACGAACACGATATACGTTTGATAATAATATTACGATGCACCAAGTTTGGACCAAATCGGATACCCCCTCGAGCGTTATCGTGCTCATTAACCAGTCAGACAGACGGATCGGCGGACATCCCTGGATCGACTCCACGTGTTCCGAAACGGATTTGGTCCATAGCATCTAAAACCGTTCCATTTTCCACTCCATTTCCAAATTCCAAATTTAATACTTTTCGTATAGTTAGTTTTTTTGTTTTTCGATAGACTGACTCTCGCGGCAGCAGCACTATTATTCATACATTTCCCAGTCCAGTTGTCAAAATTTGACAACAAGCATATTCGCCACAAAATTCTTCTGTCAAGCGAGCATGAATTTTGACATTTCATCTGGTAAAATAACAGCTATTTTTCGATTAATTCGCTCGAGAGAAGACCTTATAATTGGGCCATGCTACAGGCTGAGACAGAAAACAGATCTTCCTATAGCCCCCATATATCAGTACCTCCTTATATTCGGTATTTTGACGATTTTAGATACAATACTTACCGAAATTGTTAGAGATGTCGTATTTGAAGTTCGTAATGGAAGCTACAGCCTGTGACAGAAAATTGTCTATGCAGGTCCAGGTCTTCGTATAGCTCCTATATAACGGTACCTCCCTATGTACGGTATTTTGATGATTTTGGATACATTATTCACCGTTTATTTCAAGTTTCGTATTTGAATATGGTAATGGCTTGTGAAGAACTATGTCTATGTAGGTGCATGTCGTACAGGCCCTAATATAACTGCTGTATTCGGTATTTTTAAAATGTTAACAGAATTTTTGGCGAATGTTATCTTTTTCGAAAATTTTCAAATTCGTTCTAAATGGTAGAGGGTATTCAAAGTTCGGCCCGGCCGGACTTACTGCTTTTTTACTTGCTTTGTAATAATATTTGTTTTCCAAATTTGTCCGATTTTGTATCAACTTTTTTCTCTTACTTTTCGAGTGAATATATTTTTTTACAAGAACAGGCTGTTAAGCAATTGTAAATGAAGTTGCTCAAAGGGGCTGTCTGAAATGAGCTGTGGTCATTACTGCCAATTGGAATTTAACTTTAATTGCTTATATTAAATTTTTCCTTCTTTTCAGTAGACACACTTCGCCTTAAATGTATTGGTTGCATCAAGCAGAAAAGTGAAATATTTGGAAAGTTTTTATAATTATTTTATTTATTAATAAACGTTTGCATGAGTCCCGCAGACTGTCTATAATATAAGGGAGTATTGCAATAATTAGTATTTATAACATAACTGAAAGTTCAAAATAATAATAATAACCCTTTCAAAGTGTTAATTGGTGTTACAAAGTGTACTCCAAACCCTTCTTCTGTATTTCCCGCCATTTGGTGGCCATCCAGTTACCAACTGCTGACTTGAAAGTTGAATAAAATCGAAAGTTTCCAGACATTAAAAATGAAGACGTCTGTCGTACAAATTGAGAGGGTGGTCATGAAAATCGCGTGTTTAAAAGGAAACCAACTTCAAATATAAGATTTGCGATGAAAGATTTGCTTTTTAAACATAGAGACATATTTAATTTTTTATACCCTACACCATATAGTGGTAAGGGTATTATGTCTTTGTGCATTTGTTTGTAACAGGGAGAAGAAAGCGATATAGTTACACACAGTTACTTTTGAGGGTCTTCATAGAATCACTTTCTGAGTCGATTTATGCACGTCAGTCCGCCTGTCCATGTATTCTTGTGAACAAAGTGCAGGTCGCATTTATTATTCGATTGAGACGAAATTTTGCAAACAATATTTGTTTGGCCCAGGTATGAGCCCTATTGAAATTGGTGATAATCGGATCAGAGTTAGATATAGCTCCCATATATCTTCAACCGATTTCGAGTTGATTGTGCACCATATTGCCCATTTAGTGCGCAATTAACCCTAATCTTAACCTATATTGATACAATTTGGCAGAGGTATTTCTGAGACCTATGAGATATCTGGTACCAAATATTATTTTTGTCGAATGGATATTACAAATGTGAGGGACTTAAACACCAAATCGCATGAAACTTATATATGGGAGCTATAGCTATATCTGAACCGATTTGAAATACTTGCTTCTAGATTGAATTCCGTCGAAAGTGCCAAAATTCAGGTCATTTGGACTGATATTGTCCATTTGGTGCACAATAAAGGGTGACTTAAAAAATCTGCTACAAAGTCTAACACCATAATTTTTACATTTTTTTTTTAAATTTTAAATAGCATCAAATTTGAGAATAAGTTTAGATTTGTTCGAATTGGTCACCTTCGGCATAAAGTATGGCCTTTAAACGAAAGTTACTCTCTGGTATTTTGGCCCATTCCCGGCGAAGCGCTTGCTTGAGGTGATCGGCACTTTGATATTTTTTAGTAAAATACTATAGACATAATAGTCCAATGGATTGGTATCCGGAGATTGTGCGCTGAAAATGAAGCGAGGAACCTCATTTTGTAACCATTCTTAGGTGGCGCGTGCTGAGTGCGATGGTGTTGAGTCCTGTTGGAATGTCCAAGGTCTGCGGCCAAAATGTTTGCATGCCCAAGGCTTTAATACACCCTCCAGAATATTTTCGCGATAATATTCGGCATTTATTCTGATGCCACGGTCGATTAAAACGAGCGGAGAACGGCCATCGGCTATTATGGCGGCCCACACCATCACCATTGACCTCTTTGGCAAGTAAACAAGATGCGGTGTAAGTTCTTGCACTTTTTGAAATTTTAATGCTTTTACACCGTGCTCATTTTTCAATATTCGCGAATGGAATATTGCGATATGTTCAGCTGACGAGCCAGTTTTCGATAAAGTCGCTTCTTTACTTTTCGAACCATTTCTGCTTGAATTCCATGACGAATAACTTTTTCTGGAAAATTCTCACCAAAATGTTTTTGTACGCTTGTAAACAATATAATGAGCTGTCACTGGAATAATTTTAACAGCTGTCGGCGAGTGGCTTAGAAATTACAGTAGTCTGAAGTTGGTTGCAGTTCCATCATCTCACCCTGTATATGTTTTATCCGATTTGGTGTAAAAGTCCCTCAACAATGATGTTTGATATCGGACATCAGATACTGCTCAAAAAAATACCTTTGCCAAATTTAATCGATATCGGTTCAGATTTTTATATACGTTCCATATACATCTATATCCGATTTTACGGTTATTGCTCACCATATATGTAATATGAGCCCAAATTTAATAAATTTTTTTCATATTCAACTGAAATTTACCATTTGGTGAAACTCGGACCGGTATATAATCCTTATCGAAGTCATGTCATGCACCATGTAGCAATGTTATTTGGATCATAATTGGCATGTTTAATTAGTTGTAATTAGCTTTTTAGATCATCAACAGTCCCTGTTCAAATTAACTTCATTTGGTATAGCCCCAATATTGCGGTATCTCTTGATATTTTGAATGTTTGGCCACAAATTCCAATCGAAATGACAATAATTTTTATACCCTACACCACAAGGTGGTCAGGGTATTATGCCTTTGTGCATTTGTTTGTAACAGGCAAAAGGAAACGAGATAGACCCATAGTTCCTTTTGGTGATCTTCATAGAATCACTTTCTGAGTTGATTTATGCATGTCAGTCCGGCTGTCCGTCAGTCCGTCCGTCTGTCCATGTGTTCTTGTGAACAAAATGCAGGTCGCATTTATTATTCAGTTAAGATGAAATTTTCCAAACTACATTTGTTTGGCCCAATGACGAATCCTATTGAAATTGGAGATAACCAGTAAAAATTTAGATATAGCTCCCATATATATCTTCGTCCGATTTGTTTTTTATTGTGCACCAAACGTGTAATATCAGCCCGAATAGTATGGAATTTTGCACATACAACCAAATTAGGCCTGAAAATAAGTATGCCAAATTTGATCGAAATCGGTTCAGATATAGCTATATCTCCCATATATATTGTTCATCCGATTTGTTATGTTTGTCCTCCGCAGCCGTAATATGCACTCTGTAACAACAATATTTGGGGAAATATATCAAATACAGCTCAGAAATACATTTGCTAAATTTTATCGAGATCGGTTCAGATTTGGATATAGCTCCATATATATCTTTATCTGATTTCAAATTAATTTTTCACCAAATGGGCAATATAAGTCCGAATTTAAAAGATACAAATGCTTCGGCATATTTAGTCCTTTGAACTTTAAATTATAACTAGCTGGCCCGGTCCGCGTTGCCGGCCCGTACTTTTAGTCTTTAAAGCATATTAAATCACAGATCTGACTTATGTAGGCGGCACAATTTTGATTATAAGTAATGACTCCATTATAATGACTCAGCTCAATTTTTGGTATTGTAAAAATCATTCTAATGAATACTGCGTGGTATTTAGTTTTGTCCACCTCATACAGAATGTTGTCAGAATAGCCAAAAAAAATACTCTTTTGCTCCGATTACCGTAAGATGGGCATTAATTGTTTGTCATTTAAATTGTGCGGTGGAGATCCACTTACTTTATAATTTCGTATTTTTTCATGTTTCTGTCACAATTTCCGACTGAATGAGTCCCAGATTGACATTTCGGAGTTTATTTCATGTAGACGTACATCCCAAATCTACGTTCCCAACCAATATTCTCTTGGGGGTTACAAATTCAATAGAATACCAAATTTTCTTTTCTGACCACACATCGGTTGGGAAAGTGGACTTGGGGGTATACTAATGTGGGGACTATACTTAAATAAAAGCCTATGTGGATAATTATCAGCATGATGATTTTCTACCCCAGGGTTTTTTTACCCCAAGTAGCCTCAAGACTAAGATGCGCCCTTTTCCGAAAAAATAAAAATTTTATAAGAAGAGGTTTTCTTTCCCCTTAGAAACAAAGATGTCAAATAAGGGCCAAAAAAAATGAAAAAAGTTGCCAAGACCCCGAAAATACCTTAAATCATATGATGGTGATACCAAAACGGAATCATTTTTGGCAAAGATGGGTTCTTCTTAAATTATCAACATAAGCTAAAATTAATACGAAAAATATGGTTAAAATGTAGAATATACTTGAAATCGGGTTGTTCCGTTATCGGGGGTTATGACCCATATCATGACCTGCCAAAGCGATTAAAGTTATCTTGAATGTTTAGGAAGAATTTCTATTTTGCGTCCTTTATAGTCGGTATTTGACTGATTGCAGTCCCAATGTATTTTGCATTTTGTGTTCTCATTTGACAATTTATTGTCATATGAAAGAAGCAGGTTCACTTTTTGAAATGAACCCCATAACGATTTTTCGGTCATTTTTGTTTGTTTAAATGTGTTCGCATCTTCCAGCTGAAGCACGATGTAGGTCCTGGAGTAGAAAGCATTTAACATCGTATTGCGCCCTCATTTCATTTTTAACATTATTCATTCAGAATTCAAAACAATAAAAAATTTACATTTCAATATAGAAAAAAGAAAAAGAATCTTCAACTGGTTCGCTGATTTTTTGCGGCAAATTTTTAAGGGTCCTTACGAAGTTTGTCGGTAGAATGTACTATTATTTTGAAATTCGATGTCATTGAAAAATTGTCGATTTTTCCAGATTTTAGAATTTTCATATAAAGCGACAACGGATAAAAGTGTTATTTATAGATTTTATTGGGTAATACGAATAAATACCTAAAATCTATAAATAACAGCTTTATCCGTTGTGGCTTTATACTATCAAAAAAACCTACACATCATATTAGAATTCCAAAAACAAAAAAAAAAAAAAACACTACAAATGTACATTCCAAAATAGTAAGTCAAAATGGAAAAAAATATGCAATATAAAACATTACTATTGTACATTTTAGAAGTCAAAATGAAAAAGGTTCAAATTTCACATTTTTACGCGATTTTTTTGGATTTTATTCTTTTCTGCCAAGAGGCAATTCCGAATGTCTCTAAATCGTTAAAATCAGATCGGCGGTCTTTATGTTATAAGAGTAACTAACACAACTTTCTTTTACGTTTAGAGAGATAGATTTAAAAGTAGGGACGTTCCTCAGCCCCTAAATAAGTACTTAGGGTTGGGTGGAAAGCCAACAGCATCTCGTGTAATAATTCTCAAACCGATATCTTCACTATTTTGGCGAATATAAAGATTTTAGATAAATCGTAATAGTGGGCGCAAAAGGAGGCGTGGTCAATATTTTTTTCTTTAAAAACCTAACTCGGGGTATGACGAACGTTTGTACAAAAAATTATGCAAATCGGTCCAGCCGTTTTCAACTGATTCCGTTACCAACAAACAACAATTGATTTTTATATATATAGATTATAATCATAGGGTGTATGATTGAATTCTCCCATAAAAAACTTTTAATTGTTATGGGTATCATAAAATCGCCCCGTCCGACTTTAGGACTTTCTTTACTGGTTAATATTGGTCTTCCATTAGACCATTTGCCCCATATAGTGGTATGAGCCAAATTGTAATGTAATGTGGTTGGTATTTTAAAATTTTAAACTTGTCCATTTAGGTTCAGTTTTGGAATTGTTGCCACATGGAGTTTCGAATATAGTAATTGTATCTAAGTTTTTCAACAGAAAAGACTTCAAGTTTGTATTTTGAGTTGGGGACACCCATTTTGCAATAATTTAAATGGTTACTGTTGGAGGGTATAAAAAGCTGAAGCCGGCTGAACTTACCTCCGTTTGCACCTATTTTCAACATATCCTACGATGTAATTGTTATATTGGAACAACCACAGTTCCTAATTTTTCCTAATTAAAACGAAAAAAAATTGTTGGTGAAAAGAACTGTCATTTTATCATCAAAAAATAAATGTTACTCTATTTCGAATTCCTAGGACAAATTAACAATCTTTGCAATAAATAACACTTTATCGCAATAGAATGTAAAGGACGTTGACTTATAACTTTTTGGCAACATCATGTCAATTCATGAGACCCCTCCATTATCCATAAAATTTCATAAACTACCTTTGTTCATTTGAAATTATTTAATTTGTCCATTTTGATTTACTGCCAATGTTAAGTTAATTTGTGTAATTTGTACGTTTCGAACGATATGGCTATTGAAGATAAACCGCAACATTGTATCTAAATGCGTGCATAAATTAATTTGGACTAACAAATATTGAAAAGAGTGTCATAATTGTGGGAAAACCAAAAACCACAAAATTCTCACCAAATTAGTGTTTGTTTTGGTCGACAATTTTGTTTAATTTGCTAAAACAGAAATACAAATTTAATCTAATATTTTATGTTTGAATGTATTCAACCAATTAGGCAAACGACAAAAATCCATATACATACATATTTTTAATAAATTGATTTTTATATGAGTCATTTCATAGAAATCATACGAAAATAAGTGACAGAGCATAATTTTTGTAACGAGAATGATATATTGGTCAAGTCCCCAGGACGTGTGTTTCTGCATAACCTGCACTAAAATCATATAAGCCCCGATTATACGGTACATATTCGAAAACGGTATTGCTGAAGTTATCTTCTATGAACCGCAAACCATCGAAATATTCTGAAAATCGAGAGGTACAGTGATATGAGGTCTTTAATAAAAATTGAAATCATTAAAAAACAAGTTAACAACTACTAGTCGATTTTGCCGACAGATATACACCCTCAGCCAATGTTCGATTAATAATATATATTTTGGCTTCTGTTATGATTATTCAAATTGTTGACCCTCTATGGAGTAGGTTCCGAAGGAATGGACCAATATTGTCCATTTCGTATGATATAAATATTGCGACGTGTCAGGTTTGGACTATATCGGCTTTATATGAAATGTGTTATAATTTTTAGAAAATGTGCGTGAGGTACCACATATAGTCGACCGAAAAAAAATCAAAATTTTGTGGAGGAGGTACCAGAAGGAGTGGACCGATATATACCATCTTCACAACAGATCTTGTGTTAGTAAAAATAATGGGATGTGTGAAATATCAAGAGATCCTGATGCTTATTTCGCGTTTTATGACCTTCGTGGATATTCAAAATGTTGACACTTTGTAGGGCAGGTACCAGAAGGAATGGCCCGATCTCTACCGTTTTTTTTTAACAAATGCTGTGTTGATGGAAATATTCAAATGTGCCAAGTCTAAATGGAATCGGATGCTAATTTTATGAGCTTAATGGATATTCAAAATTTTGACCTTTTGTGGGGGAGGTTCCAGAAGGAATAGAATTTTGGCGAGAGAACAAACGCTTATGAATCACTGTCTGCCATTCAATTGTGTTTGGAATATCATTTGCCTTGCACCAGCAGGTTGACGTAACCTGACGAACGTCGATAATCCCAAGTGTTTTTATTGTTTTAGCTTTTACCTAGGGCATGCATGCCATGGGCATCTTCGTCTATAACATTCACAACAACAGATGGGTATAAAATCCAGTATTTTTCACAATGCTCTCAAATAATTTATCATGATTGGCAGTGTGAGGGACTTGTGATTAAATTAAAAAAGCTAGACTATCTATATGCTAGGGTGCTGTAAATTGATAAAATAATTTGGGACGCTTTATTTAAAATAGTTAAAATTTCTCATATATTTTTGTATGTACTCAAACTTTCAAACAAACCTATTTTGTTGTCCCCACAGGACATACAAATATTTTCTAATTGAAATTCATAAATTAAAATCATTAATCAATTCTGTTGCAAAATATAAATTGTTTATTTTTTTTTTAAACACAAACTAGCAACAGTTTTTACAGAAGCAAAATATTTGTTTCGAAAATTACTCATAACTTGAGTTAATGGTAATCCAATTCAGGAAGCGGATCGATCTTTCTCGATCCATTTCCCAAAAGGAACTGATATTCAATACAGAGTGGCTGGAGAACCACAAGTGGCTATCGTTATAGCACTCCAGCATTTAAATGTGAATAAATCATTTGTGTCTTGTACCATCGCTCGTTACAGTGATACTGGTAGCGTAGTCCGACGTCAAGGGAAGTCGACGGAAGAAAACAGCAACATGGTTCGAAAAGAAACCGAAGTCCGCTTTGCAGTGGCCGAAAAATGGCTCATGAGCTGAACATATCTTAATATTGAATTAGGCAAATAATAAAAAATTAGCTCGGGGTAAAGCCATTGAAAAAAGTGCAAGAACTTACACCGCAACAGAAAAAAATAGACTCAAAAGAGCCGAATTTTGGCCCATTCCCGGCGATTGAGGCGATCGACACTTTGGTATTTTTTAGTGCCAACCTTGCTTTCCAAACTACTCCAGACACAATAGTCCAACGGATTGGTATCCGGAGACTTTGGTGGCCATTGTGCGCTGGAAATGAAGCAATTTCCATTCTGAGTGTGATGGTGCTGAGTGTGATGGTGCTGAGTGCGATGGTTCTGAGTCCTGTTGGAATGTCAAAGGTCTGCAGCCAAAATGTTTGCGTGCCCAAGGCTTTAATACACCCTACAGAATATTTGCGCGATAATATTCGGCATTTATTCTGATGTGATATTTGCCAAATGGAATATTGCGATATGTTCAGCTCACGAGTCATTTTTCGGCCACTGCGACGCGGGTTTCGATCAAGTCGATTCTTTACTTTTCGAAAAATTTCTGCTGATGTTGGTGTTTTCTTCCGTCCACTTCCTTTACGTCGGGCTACGCTACGTATCGCGGTAACGAGCGATGGTACGAGACACAAAACATTTATTCACATTTAGATGCTGGAGTGCTTTAACGATAACCACTTGTAGTTTTCCAGCCCAATATAAAGAAATCACACTATCACGCTTGAATTCCATCACGAATTATCAGAAAAATGATTTTGTACGCTTGTAAACAATATAATGAGCTGTCACTGGAATAATTTTAACAGCTGTCGGAGAGTGACTTAGAAATGACAACAGTCTTAAGTCGGTTGCAGTTTTAAAAATTATAGGTTTAAAAAATTAGGCTTGGCTGCAAAATAAATAATTAGGGTTGTCTGGAGGCAACAGTATATAGTATATTTAATTTCTAACCGATATCTTCATTATTTTGGCTAATATTTTAGATAAATCGAAAAAAGTGGACGAAAAAGTGGGCGTGGCCAACTTTTTTGTCCATAAAATACTAAGTCGGGGTATATTTACAAAAAAAAAAAAAGAATTATCCACATCGACCCAGCCGTTCTAAACTGATTCAATTACCAACGAACGACATTTTTTATATGGAAAGATAAATTGATTAGAGTTTAATTCTAAACCACGTACGCATATCAGCCTTGCTGACGGTTCACCACATTCAGTTTGAATGTGTTATGGGATAAATGTATTGGCCGTCATTTTTCTATGGGCCCATATAACGATATAATACTGGTCAAAAAATATTGCAATATTCGAAGTTTTGTTCACCAGGTATATAGTGCCTTAGCCTTACTTGATATTTAATTTTGGACATATGTTTGGGTTGTAGTAAAAGGAGTAAACCAAAGCCACTACATCAAATTTGGGTAGACATATTAGGATTTGGGACAATCTTCACCAATATACATATATACTGAAGATTGTGTTATATTCAATATTTCGAGGTGTTATATATAAAATGCATCTAAATATAGAAAATGTTAATAAATTTGGTATAATAATTTTTTTATTTCAAAATGTCACTCTTTTGTGTTTACGTTTGCCACTATCATCCTCAATTGTAAAATATATAAGGAAAATTGTGGCGAATACTTACGCTACAGTTAAGCATTTCTGCAGTATGTATACGCACAGTAGCACCGCCAGCAAAGTAAAGGTTTCATTCAATGGAAATAAAATTTTGCATGTTTTTTGCAGATAGAGCTGCTATACATACGAATAATTTAAACGAATCTCGTATTTATTGTTCACCGAACGTGTAATATCTTCCGGAAGCAGTGAGGCGCCATTTTGCCTTTGTGGGCCAAAATGCAAAAGTGATAGGTTTAAATTTTCTGAGTCACACAAAACAACTTTTATTTAGATATCTATATATATAAAAATCAATTGTTGTTTGTTGGTAACGGAATTAGTTGGAAACGGTTGGACCGATTTGCATAATTTTTTGTACAAACGTTCGTCATACCCCGAGTTAGGCTTTTAAAGAAAAAATATTGACCACGCCTCCTTTTACGCCCACTATTACGATTTATCTAAAATCTTTATATTTGCCAAAATAGTGAAGATATCGGTTTGAGAATTATTACACGAGATGTTGTTGGCTTTCCATCCAACCCTAAGTACTTATTTAGCGGTTGAGGAACGCGCCTACTTTTAAATCTATCTTTCTACATGTAAAAGAAAGTTGTGTTAGTTACTACTCTTATAACATAAAGACCCCCGGTCTGATTTTAACGATTTAGACAAATTCGGAATTGCCTCTTGGCAGAAAAGAATAAAAACCAAAAAATCGCTTAAAAATGTGAAATTTGAACATTTTCATTTTGACTTTTAAAATGTACAATAGTAATGTTTTATATTGCATATTTTTTTCCTTTTTGACTTACTATTTTCGAATATACATTTGTAGTGTTTTATTTATTTTTTTTTTTGGAATTCTAATATGATGTGTAGGTTTTTTATTATAGATTTTATCCGTTGTCGCTTTATATGAAAATTCTAAAATCGGGAAAAATCGACAATTTTTCAATGGAATCGAATTTCAAAATAATAGTACATTCCACCGACAAACTTCGTAAGGACATTTAAAAATTTGCCGCAAAAAAATCAGCGAACTAGTTGAAGATTCTTTTTCTTTTTTCTTTATTGAAGTGTACATTTTTTTATTGTTTTGAATTCTGAATGAATAATATTAAAAATGAAATGAGGGCGCAATACGATGTTAAATGCTTTCTACTCCAGGACCTACATCGTGCTTCAGCTGGAAGATGTGAACACATTTAAACAAACAAAAATGACCAAAGAAGCGTTATGGGGCTAATTTCAAAAAGTGGACCTACTTCTTTCAAAAAATTGTCAAATGAGAACACAAAATGCAAAATACATTGGGACTGCAATCAGTCAAATGCCGACTATAAAGAACGCAAAATAGAAATTCTATCTAAACATTCAAGATACCTTTAATCGCTTTGGCAGGTCATGATATGGGTCATAACCCCTGATAACGGAACAACCCGATTTCAAGTATATTCTACATTTTAACCATATTTTTCGTACTAATTTTACCTTATGTCTTGGCCACTTTTTTCATTTTTTGGCCCTTATTTGACATATTTGTTTCTAAGGGTAGAAAATCATCTTACAGATAATTATCCTCATAGGAATTTATTTAAGTTAGTCCCCACATTAGTATACCCCCAAGTCCACTTTTCCAACCAATGTGTGGTCAGAAAAGAAAATTTGGTATTCTATTGAATTTGTAACCCCCAAGAGAATATTGGTTGGGAACGTAGATTTGGGATGTACGTCTATATGAAATAAACTCCGAAATGTCAATCTGGGCTCCGAAATGTCAAGACTGGGACAGAAACATGAAAAAAAAATGCGAAATTATAAAGTAACTTTATTGGATCTCCACCGCAAAATTTAAATGACAAACAATTAATGTCCATCTTACGGTAATCGGAGCAAAAGAGTAATTTTTTTGGCTATTCTGACAACATTCTGCCTTCAAGTATGAGGTGGACAAAACTGAATACCACGCAGTACGGGATTTTAAACGTTGGAAATACAAATTTCAAATTATAGCTCATTTGAATGCTTTTTACAATACCAAAAATTGAGCTGAATTTTCACATGGGGTTATTATAGATGTTCTTTATCATATAGGTATTTATCACTCAAATTAAAGCCTATAGCTGAAAAATAAGATCAGGCTATTCAAAATATCTAAAAACGACGGTAATTATAATTTTTGCCATGAATATTAATTTATATTTAGTCATGGAGTCGTTACTCATAATCAAGTCATTACTTATAATCAAAATTGGAGTAATTATAATGGCGTCATTACTTATAATCAAAATTGTGCCGCCTACATAAGTCAGATCTGTGATTTATTATGCTTTAAAGACTAAAAGTACGGGCGGGCAACGCGGACCGGGCCAGCTAGTTTCATTTATAATTTTGTGAATCCCACTATTGGACTATATTTGATTGTTGGTTACATATTTCTTTCGAAGGTATCAGTATCTAAACCGATTTTCATTAGCTAAATAATTGTTCGGGTTCGAGGTCAGATTGTAATAAATATCTTCTTTATTTATATTTTGATAAGCGACTTAACACTTCAAAGTCTATCTAATCTGCTAATTTTAAATTCAAATTTAAGAATATGCAAATGTTATTACATTATTCTTAAGAAAATGTTGCACATACAGAATTCTATGGCTGTTAGCGGTCGAATTATTTTGCGGTGGTTATTTGGCCTGCTAATTTTAGAGAGAATAAGGCGTTAAGCCCACACAAATACATATGATTCGTATGTATACGTATGTGTGTGTGACCACAATTACACAGAAATCCACAAGGAAGTTATATAAATGGAATTATCACTGCATATTCAAGCAGTGGGATGCTCTTTTACGGCCTGTGGTCAATTGTAATTCCAAAATATGCTAATGTTGCGGTCTAGCCATTGTCCACCTTCGATGATGTAAATGTAAACAAGGTTTTCTCGGAAATCTGGTGGAAAACAAAAAGGGCATTAACATTTTGGAATTCATCTGCATATTATTAAGATCGAATGGGGAAAAAACGGTTTGGGCCGCAATACATTTTGAAGACTTTCAACATGATATGGTTTATTTATTAAATTTAAAATTTCTGGCAATAGTAATTTTGAAATTAACAGGTAAAAAAATATAGGTCGGTTTTGCCGACAGATGTATACCCTCAGTCAATGTTCGATAATTTAAAAATCTTTTGACTCTTATTTTCAATATTCAAACTGTTGCCCCTCTATCTAGTAGGAACCGAAGGAGTGGGGCAATATTGTCCATTTCGTATAGAACCTAAATAAATATGATATAAATATTGTGACGTACCAGGTTTGAATTATACTGAATACTTCCTTCACTTTATAGTGGACCGTAGTATTTAATTTTCACACTTCATTTATAAAATATTGATATGGGAATTTATGCGAATTTACAAATTCCATATTCACAGATATATATCATCTTTACAACAGATCTTGTGTTAGCAAAAATGCTTGGATGTGTGAAAGTTCAGCGAGTAGGATGCTTATTTCGCTTTCTTTCAGCGTTTTGTTTTTAAAAATCTTGATCCTTATGCGGAGGAGGTACCAGAAGGACATTTTCCATCTTTACAGCAGATCTTGTGTTAGTAGAAATAATGGGATGTGTGAAATATGAAGAGAACCGTATGCTTATTTCGGATTTTATGATCATTTTGGTTATTCATAACGTTGACCCATTGGGGGAGGTTACAGAAGAAATGGTCATATCCCTACCATTTTTACAACAGATCTAGTGTTAATAGAAATATTTAGATGTGCCAAGATCAGATTTTATGAGCTTCATAGATATTCAAAAGGTTGACCCTTTGTGGGGGAGGTACCAGTAGAAGTGGTCCGATATCGCCCATCTTCGAACTCGATCTAAGTTTTACAATAATATTACGATGTACGAAATTTGGATCAAATCGGATACATCCTTCGAAAGTTATCGTGCCACCAGCCAGACATACAGACGGACGGACATCGCTAAATCGACTCCGAATGAAACGGATTTGGTCCAAAGAGACCTAGGGTTTAAAACCGTCATTTCGACTAGGCACGTTTTGGCCGTATCAAATGATAAATACCATCTGTAGCCATATGGCTGATGATATAAAAATGAATGTGCAAATTAATAGCGTTTGCCACTCGGAGTGGTTGGGAGATTATGAAAATTATGACTTTCCATATTAAACGAACTTGTAAGGCTGAAGAATGAGAATTTTTTTAAGTCAATTTTAATATGTACCCTTAGTCATATGCCTACAGAGAATGTATATCGTTTGATGCGGCCAAAATGTGCACCACGGAAATAATTTATACTCTAGGTCATTTTCGAGACCAACCCCCTACCATGGTTCTGCTCCGTTTGTAGTAATCGCATCCACCACAGATCGGTTTCGGTGAGATGCAACGGATGCATGGAGTGGGTGCATTTCCGAAATTGTTCCGGCCTAAACCGGATACAGGAGTATAGCGATAGGGACTACATTGCTTCCTGCTGCGTCGATGTAGACCCCAGTTAGCCTTCATCTTCGGCGTCCTCATCGTCGTCGCAATATGAGACTCCCCTGCAATCTCCTCAACAGCAATCCACGCAGCAGTTGACGCCACACATTACTGTTCAGGTTCCGGATAATGCATAATTTCTCCAATTTAACTGTAATGGTCTCAGAGGTAAGATCAACGAAATTGTAAGCTTTATGAGTCGGAAGAACATCAAGGTCGCAGCGATCCAGGAAACGAAGCTGAGTACCACCTGCAGGCTTCAAAGTTGTGATGGATACAACGTACTGAGGAAGGATCGCTCCAGAGGTGGAGGTGGAGGATTAGCGTTCCTACTGCACCACTCTGTCCAGTACAGACCTATCTCGCATGAGCTTGACTCTAGTGACCCGTGCATGGAATGTATGGGGGTAGCGGTCAAGTGTGGAACCGCCGAGGTAGAGGTGCTTAACGTGTACATTCCGCCGTTAAATAGCTGTGCCCCACGTTATATGCCTAATATCAGTTCACTACTGGTAGGCAATAAGCGTCTGGTGCTAGGGGATTTCAATGCCCATCATGAATTATGGCATTCCGTCCTAGGTAATGACCAGAGAGGCATGGCGCTGGCTGAGCAAATTGATAGCTCCACGTTTTGCACAGTGAATGAGAACGCGCCCACCAGAATAAGGGGAGACTGCCACAGTTCTCCGGACATATTCTTCGTGTCCTCAGGTCTGACGAATGACGTAACTTGGCAATCAGTCATTTCTCTAGGCTCAGACCACCTCCCCATTATTATCGCCATCAACAGACCACCCGACTTCATTGACTCTGAACGCCGCACTTTCCTTAACCACGGGAAAGCTAATTGGCAGGAATTCTGAGAGTATACCAATCGCCACTTTAGAGAACTGCCCAACCCATCTGATGTTCAGGTAGCGGATAGGTTTTTCCGGGACATCATCAAAGCTGCAGCCGCTCGCTATATACCTGCTGGTCGAATACCTGAAATAAGACCAAATTTCCCAGCAGAGGCAGCGGGACTAGCAAACGAGCGAGATGAGCTTCGCCGTACTAACCCTAATAACCCCAGAGTCTGGGAACTTGAGCATAAGCGGAAAAAGTGGTTAGAACATCTGAAGCATTGCAACATCGGTACCGGAACGAGTAAATTGTGGGCAACGGTTAAGTCGCTCTCGAACCCTGGGAAAAGGACGATCGGACATCTGTCTCATTCAACGGCGTAGAAGAGACAGATCCGAAGAGGTGCGCGTGTTATTTTAACCGGCAGTTTGTAGAGCACCCCGAGAGTGACAGGGCGAAGAGAAGGATCCTACGCCGTGTACGATCCCTTCCAGCCGAGGAGGTACCACCACAATTTCCGTTGGCAGATGTTTCACAGGTCATCAGAAGCGCAAAGTCATCCAAAGCGCTTGGTCCTGACGGAATCTCAATGGTGATGTTGAAGCAACTGGATGAACCAGGAGCTGAGTATCTTACAAAGCTTCGCAATCTGTCGTTAGCCACCCTAGTAGTTCCCGATGCCTAGAAAATGGGCAGGGTGGTCCCGCTACTGAAGCCAGGCAAGGATGCCAGCAAAAGTGATTCATACAGGCCGATATCACTTTTGTCACCAGTAGCATAGACGCTTGAGGCTTTACTCCTCCCCAGCATAAGAGAGTGTTTCCCAGTAGCCGATCATCAACACGGATTCCGGAAATTGCATAGCACAACAACAGCTTTACACGCCATTCCCACACATGTCAGTAGAGGTCTCAACCAGAACAGGCCGTGCGATAGAACAGTTATGGTGGCACTTGATTTATCAAAAGCCTTTGATACAGTCAATCATGCCACACTGTTCGAGGACATTGAGCGCACCACCCTCCGGCCAAGTTTGAAACGTTGGATAGTAAACTACATGTGTGGACGCCAGTCGTACGTGGAATTCAGAAACAAGAAGTCGAGCATCCGTAGAGTTAAACAGGGAGTTCCCCAAGGTGGGGTGATATCTCCGGAACTGTTTAACCTCTACCTTTCTGACATTCCACGCCCTCCAGACGGCATAGAGATTATAACGTGCACAGATGATTGTACGCTCGTGGCGTCCGGACCCATTATTGATGACATTTGCGATCGGTTAAACGCTTACCTTGTTGATCTTACCGCCTTTTTCACTGCGAGGAATAGGAAGATATCCGCCACTAAGTCGACGGCCACACTTTTCACCACATGGACTGCGGAGATGGGGTATCCTTGAATGTGCAGGTCGATGGTGCAATTATTCCGACCACCAACTACCCCAAGTTATTAGGGGTCACATTCGATAGCCTTTTTAAGTCGTCCGCGCATACCACAGCTATCTGCGACAAGATTAGAAGTAGGAACAAGGTTCTCAAGTCTCTGGCCGGCAGTACTTGGGGAGCTGATAAGGAAACCTTGTTGACCTCTTACAACGCGATAGGCCGGTCTGTGGTAAACTATGCGGCTCCGGTGTGGTCCGCCAACGTCAGTGCTACGCAGTGGCATTCCTGCCAGAATGCCGCCCTTAGAACCGCAACAGGGTGCCTTCTCATGACACCTGTAGATCACCTACATGAGGAGGCGAAGGTCTTACCGGTGCGACAGCATAACAAAATGCTGTCAATGCAATACCTGCTTGGGTGTTATAGACAAAGCCATCCAAATCACCATCTTGTGGATAGGCAACCTCCGCCCAGGCACGTTAGGAAAGACCTTCATGATCTAGAGAGAGAGGTACAGAGGTATAAGAGAGAGCCTCTAGATCAACAGGCCTATCAAGCGGGACTGAATAGTATTCACTCTAATGCGGTCTCAGAAGCCATTGAAGGATATAGAGTGAATACTGTGCTAGGAGACCATCCCCCTCCCGTCGCAGCTGAAGAACGAGAGCTGCCCCGACAAACCCGAGTAGTCTTGGCCCAATTACGATCCTGATGGTGCAGCCGTCTAAATTCCTACTGGGCCCGGATTAACGGCGACGTGCAGAACATCTGCCCAGCATGTGGCACAGGCCCACATGACACGCTGCACCTGTTTCGCTGCCCAGCCAAGCCTACTCACCTAACTCCAGTCTCGTTATGGACACAACCCATACAGGTTGCATCCTTTTTGAGACTGGACTTAGAGGCAGAACCTGATTGAACTGAGTCAGAAAATGGAAAAGAACGAACACGGATGTATGAGCTGCTACAACAACAACAACAACATTTTATAAGAATTATAAATATTCAAAATTTTGACCCCTTGTGGGGAAGGTACTGGACCGACATTGTCCAATTTCGCACCTGACCTAGCACTCATGCAAATATTAGGATTTGCAACGTTGGAGTAAAATCGGACTATCATTTCTTTTTCTGTACAATTTAAATTTTAAAATAATTTACTTTCTTTGAAAATGTTCACATATTGTGGGATAGGTATTAGTAGAATTGAACTTGCTCATCTTCGAACTCTATCATATCATTTTTACAATAATATTACGATGTACCAAGTTTGGATTTGGATACTTTTTCTTCGTATCAAATGATATACAACCTCTCTAGCCATATAGCTGAGGGTATGATTAGATGATGTGCCATAAGAATGGTAAAATTTAAATAGATTGCAAAATTTCATTTAAATTACATGGATTTTTCTTTAAATTTGAAATGGAAGAAGTATTTTCAATTAACGAAGCATTGACCTAAACGCTTGGATGGCATGCGACTGTTACTTTCTATCCAGATATGCTCAATATATGTATTTGCAATTTGATAAATTAACGAAATCTTTTTCACATGCAAAGTACATTTTCCAATATTTTTTCTAAAATACTTATTCCTTACTTGGAGACAATAAATG
The DNA here is from genome assembly GCF_030504385.1 of Musca domestica. Lineage (NCBI taxonomy): Eukaryota > Metazoa > Arthropoda > Insecta > Diptera > Muscidae > Musca > Musca domestica. The sequence continues at coordinate 3,458,429 of NW_026712332.1, read as the reverse complement.
CGAAAACTTGGCGATTTATGACCTACACAGCTTTTGATGAGAACAAACAACATGTTTTCAACCAACTGACACCCATCCATACATTGAGGATTACGCACCCAACATTACTGGCCGAGTGTCCATCTACGTACTTCCTGGCATTTGGTGGCATATCTGGAGGAATAGCGAGAATTAAATGTTGAGTTTTTTTTATGACTTCATGGTGCGTTAAGCTTTATTACTTTGTTGTTTGTTTTTCTCGCTGTCGACACGGATGTTATTGCCGTCTTTTTGTTTGTTTTTCTATTTCTATGTTTTTAGATAAAGTTAGCAACTTTCGTGGAAGTGTTTCATAAAAGGGACGAGTCGTTTAATAAAAATAGAGAGAGATTTGGGTAGTAACCGTAACAATGAAATGGGTCAAAAGTTTTGTTCGGCGGCTTATTATGATATTAGACGCAAATACTTTCGATACTATTCAGTTAAGAAAACAGTATCTTTACCATTGCCAATGAACAATATTTTGGAATCTAAATATAAACTTGATAGAAATATTGTCCAAGGACGAAGTTTGTACTAAATCAATACTTTCACCGATTTCTAGAAATCGCTACCATCTCATTTAGTATCCTTTTGACAGCTGTATAATTTAGGTTATGGCTTTTCTACGTTAACAATAGGTTAATTTAGTATTTATAGTCTTTACTGGAATGACTTCGTTGAGATCATACTTCGTTCTGTGTTCGTTCTGATGTATCCCTAATCTGGACCTGCCTTTAATTCTAACTTGAGATGTCGTGTCTGAACTGTGCTATCAATTTGGGCCCATTCCGATGAGACATTAAGGCACAATATCTTTCATATTTCCTTTTGATCTAAGTCAACAGGGTAAGATAAAAGAAATGCAAGAAAGTAAAACGCCATAATTTTTACATTTTTAATATCCTCAGCCATATGACTACAGAGGGTATACATCATTTGATACGGTCAAAACGTGCCTAGTCGACAAAACGGTTTTAGACCCTAGGTCTCTTTGGAGCAAATCCGTTTCAGAACATTTTGAGTCGATCTACCGATGTCCGTCCGTCCGTCTGCCTGGCTGGTGCGCACGATAACTCTTGAAGGGAGTATCCTATCTTTTCCAAACTTGGTACATCGTAATATTTGTGTTAATCTTAGATCGAGTTCGGAGATGGGCAATATCGAACCACTCCTTCCACACAAAAGATCGAAATTTAAAAAAAAAAAATTTGCGCAGAAACAGAACCAATAATCCGATTGTGCTCAGAATTTGCAAATCCTAATATTTGCGTCAGTGCTAGGTCAGGTGTGAATATGGACAATATCGGTTCACTCCTTCTGGTACTTCCCTCACAAAGGGTCAAAATTTTAAATAATTACAATTCTCATAAAATGTGATGTAAGAGTCCGATTGTCTTGAAATTTCACACATCCCAATATTTATATTAACCGAAGGTCTGGTGTTAAGATGGAATATATCGGTCCACTCCTTCTGGTACCTTCCACACAAATAGACGAAAATTTCAAAAAATATATTTTTGCACAGATAGAGAAACGATAATCCGATTTTGCTTCAACCTTTCAAATCCTAATTTTTGTTTCAGTGCTAGGTCAGATGTGAAAATGGACAATATCAGTCAACTCCATCAAGTACCTCCTCCACAAATGTTCAAAATTTTGAATAATTACAACTCTCATAAAATGTGATGTAAGAGTCCGTTGTCTTCAAATTTCAAATATCCCAATATTTATATTAGCCCAAGGCCTTCTTGTACTTCCCCCACAAAGGCTCAACATTTCGAATATCCATGAAGCTCATGAAAAGCAAAATTGCCATTTGATTCCATTCAAAACTTGGTACATCCCAATATTTCCATCAACACAACACAGTCCGAACCTAGCACGTTGCAATATTTATATCATATTTTTTTAGGTCCGATACGAAAGGGCCAGTATTGGCCCATTACTTCGGAACCTACTGCATAAGGAATTAAACATTTGAATAATCTTAACAAAAGTCAAAATATTTTTTAATAATAGAACATTGGCTGAGGGTACACATCTGTCGGCAAAATCGACCGATACTTTTTACTTGTTTTTTTTTTTAATTTTATTGAATGAAAGCAAAAAATATTGTAAATAGCATCAAATTTTAGAATAAGTTTAGATTTGTTCAAATTGGTCACCTTTGGAACGAATTATGGGCTTCAAACGGCCAATAAAACAGTTACACGCTGCCCGAATGTTGCTCTGCGGTATTTTGACCCATTCCCGGGGAAGCGCTTGCTTCCTGAGTGCTGAGCCCTGTTGGAATGTCCAAGGTCTGCGGCAAAAATGCTTGCGTGTCCAAGGCTTTAATACACCCTCCAGAATATTTTCGCGATAATATTCTGCATTTATTCTGATACCACGGTGGATTAATGCGAGCGGAGAGCGACTATCGACTGTTATGGCGGCCCAAATCTTCACCATGGCCGGCGCTTGAGTTCTGGTTGCCAACCGAAGTTTATTTTTCAAAATTTGCCGAATGGAATATTAAGATATGTTCAGCTCACGTGACATTTATCGGCTACTGCGACGCGGGTTTTGATCAAGTCGCTTCTTTATTTTCGAACCATTTCTGCTGATGTTGGTGTTTTCTTCCGTCCACTTCCTTGACGTCGGGCTACGCTACCAGTATCACGGTACTAATGATTTATTCACATTTAAATGTTGGAGTGCTTTAACGATAGCCACTTGTGGTTTTCCAGCCATATATAAAGAAATCACACTATCACGCTTGAATTCCATCACGAATAACTTTTTTTCTGGAAAATTTCGACCAAAATGCTTTGCACGCTTGTAAATAATGTAATGACCTGTCACTGCAATAATTTTAACAGCTGTCGGACAAGTGGCTTAGAAATGACAACAGTCTGAAGTTGGTTGCCGTTTTTTCATCTCACCTTGTATATGTATGCATAATTTCCAAGCTTCTGTCTACAACCAATTCGCTTGAGCATTAAATAGGATATTATATATAGTATGTTAATTGGAGTTTATTATTTGATTTTAAATATTTGAAAGATCTTTTCTTTTACTAAAATTTAGAAAGGAACATGCTCCCTTTTTAGCTTCTTTTTAAATAAAACGATTCAAAAGAAGTTCAAATGAAGGAATATATAAAATTTGAATATATATTTTCTTTTTATCTATCTATTTATGATTCAAATATAGGACTTACTTCTTCAATTAAATCTAATTTTAATTATAGTGGTGTTTATGATTTTAACAAAATATATTAATATGTTTAAGCAACCCTTATTCTGTATTGAGAACATTTGAAGATGTACGTATACATTGACAATAGATACAATATGTGGATATGTATACGTATGCATCTTGAATAGATTTTATTTTATAGTTCACAACAATGAATCCTACCCAAGGTTACTGTAAACTATGACAAAGACAATATTTACATGACCATCAACATTTGTAGGACCTAAACCATTCAATCGTTACATATTCGCTCGAGTGCTGAGTAAATGAATGAGATATTCTATCTATTCAGTTTGAATGATGGAACAGAATAGCAGTATCCATAAAAGTACTTGTGCAGTTCTATGTTGTTGCCATAACATTGCGTCTCATTTCTTGGAATTTCATTCCAAATGGACGGCCGGTGACGTGGCGACCAGCGAGGGCCAATTAATTATTCAAATATGTAACATGAAGTTTATAGGTAACACATGAAAAATTATCCTAAAGTTTTCGGGGGCTGAGCATTGAGAAATTTGATAACCAACCGCAACCCTGTCAGGAAAAAAAAACAAGTAAAAACGCTGTAAGTTCGGCCGGGCCGAACTTTGAATACCCTCCACCATTTGGTGCAAATTTGGCAATTTTCAAAAAATAAAATCCGTTAAAAATTATGTTAAAATCTTAAAAATGTCAAATGTAGCCGTCAGATTAGGGTCTAAACGACGACGTGGACCTGCATAGACAACTTTTGCCATAAGGCATTACAATATTAAAATGCGAAACTTGAAAAAATAAAAAATTGGTTAATAATGTAGCTAAAATCTTCAATATAGGGAGGTACTATTATGTGGGGGCTATAGCAAAATGAGGACCTGCACAGACAATTTTCAGCCTTAGGCTGCAGTATCCCTTACTTCATTTCGTTCGAAAGCTAGAGTGATTTCCACAGACTGATGGCGGAGGTGGCTAAAGTCATCAAAATACCGAGTATCTGAGAAGGCACCGTTATATCGGGGCCATGCGATACATGGATCATTCTCCTTCAGATGGTAAAGTACCCGAAATGAACTTCATGTGCAGAATTTCAAATAATTCCATTCAAAAATATGGCTACAATCATCAAAAATCGATTATAGGGCGGATACCGTTATATGGAAGCCGTGGACCAATATGGACGATTTTATAACACCGGTGGCAGAACTCATAAAGAATTACAAATACTGCATCTAAAATTAATCCATTAGAAAATGTGGATAAAAAAAAAAAATAAAAATACCAAATATCTGGAGGTACCCTTATGTGAAGCCAATAGAAAAACTTGGAGATGAAAAAACTGCAACCAACTTCAGACTGCTGTCATTTTTAAGCCACACGTCCGACAGCTGTTAAAATTATTTCCGTGACAGCTCATTATGTTGTTTACAAGCGTACAAAAGCATTTTGGTGAGAATTTTCCAGAAGAAAGATATTCGTGATGGAATTCAAGTGTGTTAGTGTGATTTCTTTATATTTGGCTGGAAAACCACATGTGGCTATTGTTAGAGCACTCCAGTATTTACATGTAAATAAATATTTCGTGTCTCGTACTGGTAGTGTAGCCCGACGTCAAGAAAGTGGACGGAAGAAAACACCAACATCAGCAGAAATGGTTCGAAATGTAAAGAAGCGACTTGATCGAAACCCGCGTCGCAGTGGCCGAAAAATGGCTTGTGAGCTGAACATATCGCAATATTCCATTTGGCAAATATTGAAAATGAGCTCGGGATAAAGCCATTGAAATTCCAAAAAGTGCAATAACTTACACCGCAACATAGCTAAAGAGTTGCTCAAAAGAGCTAAAGAGTTGATTCGCTTGGCTGAAAGTTGTGAACTGCCGAATTTGGTTTTCTCCAATGAGAAAACAATAGTTGTCCAGCAGTTTATAAACAAAAAACAAAGCTGAAGATGTGCACCTACGGTTGGCCATCAAAACTCAAGCGCCGGCCATGGTGATGGTGTGGGTCGCCATAACAGCGGATGGTCGCTCTCCGCTCGTATAAATCGACCGTGGCATCAGAATAAATGCCGAACATTATCGCGAAAATATTCTGGAGGGTCTATTAAAGCCTTGGGAAATGGGCCAAAATACCGCAGAGCAACATTCGGGCAGCGTGTGATGATTTCATTGGCCGTTTGAAGGCCATAATTCGTGCCAAAGGTGACCAACTCGAACAAATCTAAACTTATTCTAATATTTGATTGTATTTCCGATATTTTTGCTTTCTTTCGATAAAATTTAAAAAAAAAAAATGTTAAAATTATGGCGTTTGACTTTGTTGCAGTTTTTTTTATCACCCTGTATATCGACGATACGACGATACCACAAATTATATTGGCTGTATTTTAATTTCAACACAGACATCTATTCATTCCTATATAAGGGATTCCACACGGATAAACTTTTGCCACGAAGAAAAGACTTTTGACGAAATCTCGATGTCAAAATATATATTTATGAATCCAAATTACAGAAATTGCAGAGCTGGGTAGGATTACTTGAAATGAGATTATTTTCTTAATACTACCATGGGCTTTTATAACTGAAGTTAAATGAAAAATTTTACAAAGATAATTTTAGTTTTAATAGAATATGAAACTGGAACCAGAATTTGTTAATTAACATTTAGAAATTATGTTACAAATTCAGATTTGAATTTCAACTAGAAATTTTGAATTAATAAAGGAGTTTTTGAATTTCCAAGTCAAAACAGTACGAAGTAACATTCTTTTAACAGAATATTAAAATAAGTTTCTGAATCTCAAATGTAGTATTGCAATTTGAAATACAATTTATAAATTTGAGTTCGTATTTTCTAAGTTTTAAATAGAATTTCTAAATTTTAATTAGCTTCTCTTGAATGAGAACCGAAATTGGTGTAGTTCTAATCGCCAAAAATTACGTTTAATCGAATATTTCTCGGCAAAAGGCGTTCTTATCAGCTGTCTCGTCTAGCTATCTCCTTGAATCACTCTTCACTTTACTATTTTATATATGTGCACATCTATATCGATTACATCCATGTTGAATTTTACATGCCACTTTTGGGCACTCCATTCGGTCAGCACTCTCTTTAACTTTTACTTTTAGCCACTGTTCGCACATACAAATATTCGAAAGAAGATACGTTTACATACCAAGTTTGCTTACGCGTTTTCCATTATTTGTTGAACAATGCCAAACATTAATCAATCAATAAAAAGCGAACAATGGCCAAAGTCAAACTTTTAACTTTCACTGCTACTTTGCAATGATGAGAGCCATAAATTTCCTTCGTTTACCGTGAAGTGGGATGATGAAGAGGGGGAGGGGGATGGCGGAAAAGATTGAAGTGCACATCAATGGCGGAACAATTATGACGTACACACATCACAAGGTCAGACGATGGGTGATTACTCTGTGTGTTTGCCATTTATGTTGGCAGTTTTAAATAAAACATCAGCGAATGGGAGGCTGAGAAGTTTTGCGTGAAAATGAAAATCAATAAAATTTAAATTGATTAATGCCGGAATAATGGCAGGGAACATGTTGCCAGTACTTTTGGAATATTTACAAAAGCAATGTGTCTTATTTTAAGCATTTCAATTATTTGCACTTAAAAAATATAGTATAATTTTAACAGATGTCAATGTAATTTACTAATTAATTGTTAATCATTCAAGAGGCGTCTTCAATATGGACCATAATTATACGAATTCTTATATCATTCAAAAGTTAGTAGTTCCAGCATTTTGTGGAAAATAAATAAGTAAGGAAAGAACAGAAGTCCGGTTGGGTCGACCATAAGGAAGCCCTTCATAAGTATGCATATTTAGTATTAACTTCATACTAAATCATACCATGTGTGATCGTTACTGAATGTCTTTTACTGCTTTGGACCGGTTGAAATTTGTAATCGAATGGAACTAATTTAGGGGAGTTATATTTTATAATCTTCGATTGCCGACTTTCATTCAGTTTGTGGGACGTAGTTTTATATTGTACGTTACCAATACCAGAGATCTGTAGAGAGCAATTATGACTATAAACAAGTAAAAAAGCAATAAGTTCGGCCGGGACGAACTTTGGATCCCCTCCATCATTTGGAACGAATTTGATAATGTTAAAAAGAATCAATTAATCAAAAAATTCTGTTAAATAGTAAAAATACCGAATATAGCCGTTATATTGGGGTCTATACTAAGACGTAGACAACTTCAGTCATAAGCCATTACAATATTCAAATACGAAACTTGAAAAAAAAGTATTTAAGTTCTGCCGGGCCGAACTTTTAATACCCTCCACCATTTTGAAGAGCTTGACAATTTTCAAAAAAAAAAAAAAAAAAAAAAAATCTGAAAACTACCACTTAATTGGAAACTGTTATATGGGGACTATACGAAGACGTCAACCTTTTTGTCATATGCTGTAGTACCCATTACGAACTTCAAATCCGAAATTTCAAACAGTTCCAGTGAATAATGTCGCTAAAATCAATGAAATATCGAATATGGGGAGGATATACGAAATCGTGAACCTGCATACGTTTTTTTTTTGTCATAGGCTGTAGTACCCATTGCGAACTTTAAATAAGAAATTTGTTACAATTCCGGTGAATAATGTCGCAAAAATCATGAAAATACAGAGTATTGGGAGGTACCGTCATATAGGGGCTATACAAAGACGTGAACCTGCATACGAAAATTTTTGCCGTAGATTGTAGTACCCATTTAGATGTTCCAAAACGAAATTTAAAACTATTCTGGTAAATAATGTTGCTGAAATCATTAAAGTACCGACTATCGGGAGGTACCGTTATATGGGGACTATACGAAGAGGTACCGTTATGGTAGGCTATACGAAACCATGGACCGTTTACGAACTATGTATGCAAAATTTTGCATGTATGCACAATTTTAGCATTTTATCTCAATTCGATCGAAAGATAGCGTGATTACAATAGACGGACGGACAGTCAGACAGACGGACATCACTAGATCGTCTTAGAATTTTACGCTGATCCCGAATTTATATATACTGTGTGTGGTCTATTATAAATATTTCGAGGAGTTACAAACGGAATGACAAAGTTAATAGACCCTCCATAGAATGGTGGAGGGTATAAAACGAGTAAAAAACATTAAGTTCTGCCAGGACGAAATTTTAATACCCTCCACCATTGGATAGAGGAAACATTTTTATATAAAAGTACCTGAATTCAAACGTGTTCCACTTTAAACTACAAGTAACAGTAAGACCGTATGGGTTATGCTGTTGAACTTTTCAAAAAACCACAAAGTGAGCGAGGCCGTAATTCAAGGATTGCCATCTACCAAATTGAAAGTTTGAAACAATTTCGTGGGTAAATGTCGGTTTATCAAAATACCGAGTATCGGGAGGTAGCGTTATACGTGCGCTATAGGAAAACGTGAATCTAAATATTCTGCCCCCTTGGACCTATATATACAATGTTCCTCTACTGGAGCTTTTCCGCCACACATTCAGAATTTCATTGGAATCGGACATACACATCGTGTGTGGTGCATAACATACATGAAATCGGCCGAAATATATGGGAGCTATACCCAAACCTCAACCAACTCATTATGAACTACAAATACCAATTTTTAGACAAATACGTGGAAAATCGTAGAAAAATGTTTCGCCACCGGAGCTAGAACCCATTAAAACCCAAAAATTTGGAAAAATCATCAAAATACCGAATGGCGGGAGGTACCGTTATATAGGGTTTATACAAAATCGTGGACCTATACATACCTACAAATACCAATTTTTAGACAAATCGTTAAAAAATGTGGTGGATATCATCAAAATACCGTTATATTGGGGCTATACCACAACCTATATGTCTCATTTTCAATACCAATCATCCTAGACACAATACAAATTGCTCTGCCAAATGTTGAAGCTCTACGTCAAATAATGTTGGCTGTATGGTGAATTGTACCTACTCATATTTGGTATTTTGACGATTTTGGTCGCACTTTGTTATTTGGTATTAAGAGTTTATAATGGGATCTACCTTCTGAGGCAGAACATTGTCTATACAAGTTCACATTTTCGTATAGCCCCCATATAATTGTACCTTCTCATATTCGGTACTTGATGATTTTAACCTCAGTTTCTACAGGAATAGCTTAGAATTCAATATTTAGAGCTCATAATGGGTTCTAGCTCCTGTGGCCGAACATTGCCTATAGCCCCAAGAAAACGTTAGCAACTGATATTCAATGTTCTTATAATTTTAACCATATTTTCAAACGGAAGTGTTTCAAATTTAAGTTTTGTTATTGGCCAAGTTAAAGTTGTAGACATTTGTCCATATAGGTCCACGTTTTGGTATAACCAACATATAACGGTAGTTCTCGATATTTGGAACTTTGGACGGAGTTACTGGAAATACTGAGGGTAGGGACTCCTCTTAATGAGGGGAGTTCTGTTGTACCATACTCAAGTTTTTTTCTATTTCAATAATTTTTCTTTAACATAAGTGGGACCTCTTTCCGGGCCACACCAGTCTACTCATTCTAGTTCTATTCATAAAGACCATTATCATTATTTTAAAGTAAAAAACTACATCCACTGTGGCTTGAAAATGTGAATAGAATATTTTGAGACTGAGTCTAAAATCAATTAGCAAAAAAACGTTTTTTTTTGTAAAATCTACAAAAAAAAAAAAAAAAAATCCAGCAAATAAACCAATTCTGTTTTGCCGTTATCCTCGTAGTTTTCTGCGGACGGTTCATCCACACTATGAACCGGTTGACCTTTATTGAAATTGTTCTTCACAACTTTTAGTTTGTATTTTGCTTCAATCTATTGGTTATGCATAAGGCACTTTATCTTACCTCTAAATCAGTTATTCCGTCCATGTGACACCCAAAGGTTTGATGGGACACTGTGCCATCAAAGGTCATATTCAGTATATCTATTTATCTATTTAAATTCAATATATCTATTTAAATTCAATATTTCAACCCCGATTTTGCTGTAATCTGGATTCACGTACTAACCAAAGCCATGGGTGTTTGATGGTCCCAGACACCTGATGCTGTCAAAGAGGCTGCAATTTTATATCTTGCCATCTGAACGGTTGGAATAAATATATCCGTTTGTAACGCCTCCAAATATTCGCCATGGACCCCATAAAGTATATATATATATATATATATATATATGTATATGTATATATATATATATATATATATATATATATATATATATATATATATATATATATATATATATATATATATATATATATATATATATATATATATATATGATCAGCATAAAATTCGTCGTTTTAGCTATATCCGTCTGTCTGTAAAGCTTTGAAGTGTGGCACAGTACTTTGTATTGTGTGTAGGATTGTTGGTATTGAAAATGAGACATATCGGTCCATGTTTTGAGATAGCCCCAAAATAACAGTAGCTCCCGATGTTTGGTATTTTAATTGTTTTAGTCACATTTTCCACCAAATTTGTATTTGAAGTTTTGTTATGGATTCTAGCTCTACTGATGGAACATTTTCTTTTTCTATATCTATAAAAGAGGAAAATGTTTGTATGTTTGTTTGTTTTTAATTTATGGACTCATAAACATACCACAACATCGCCTGAAAGTAGCATTGGCTATATACATTTTTGAAATTCTCCATGGAACTGCAAATATATCAGAATCGGAGGTACCTCCTAAAATTGTTGATGTTATATATACATATCTATTGATGGATTACAGATACAGCCAAATTTGTCATGCGTAAAATAAACTTGTCAAATTATATTGAAATTGGTTGAGGTTTGGGTATAGCTCCCATATATTTCGGCCGATTTCATGTATGTTATGCACCACACACGATGTGTATGTCCGATTCCAATGAAATTCTGAATGTGTGGCGGAAAAGCTCCAGTAGAGGAACATTGCATATATAGGTCCACGTTTTCGTATAGCCCTTATGTAAGGGTACCTCTTAATATTCGTTATTTTGATGATTTTGCCACATTTTTCCGCCGATTTGTCTTACAAAAGGCATTTGTAGTTCGAAATGAGTTCTAGCTCCGATGGAGGAACCTTATACATATAGGACCACGTTTACGTATAGCCTCCTGTAACGGTAGCTCTCGATATTCGGTATTCTTATGGTTTCAGCCACATTTTTCCACGGATTTGTCTAAAACTTGGTATTTTTATTTCATTATGGGTTCTAGCGGAACATTGAATGTCTAGGTCCAGGTTTTCCTATAGCGCACATATAACGGTACCTCCGGATATTCGGTATTTTAACTATTTAAGCCACATTTTTAATACTAACGATTTATGATGTTAGTTCAACAGTATGAGGAAATAATTCTCAATCACTCTGAATAGCCAGATGGATAAGATATTCAATCTTTATTAACAATGGCAGTCGAGTGTAGGAGTTGGTCCGAAATTAAGAGTAGTCGCTTCGTGGCAGTCGTTATAATCGTAGTACTTCAGGACAAAAATAACTCAGACTTTTGACCTGTGACAGGCACTCCTCCGCGGTTCGTTCGCTTTCAAAACCTACTGCACCAGAATATTATAACACAAATGTTACTAAGCCGACCACACAAACGGAATATCATCGAGCCAGCTATTCTCGATTGTCACTAATTCGACTATACGATCCGATTAAATCGAACCGACTATCCAAGAAACAACCCAATTGTAGCAAACCGTAATCAGAATTCACGATCAGTCTTTATAATCGTAGTACTTCAGGACAAAAATAACTCAGACTTTTGACCTGTGATAAGCACTCCTCCGCGGTTCGTTCGCTTTCAAAACCTACTGTACCAGAATATTATAACACGAATGTTACTAAGCCGACCACACAAACGGAATATCATCGAGCCTGCTATTCTCGATTGTCACTAAGTCGACTATACGATCCGATTACATCGAACCGACTATCGAAGAAACAACCCAATTGTAGCAAACCGTAATCAGAATTCACGATCTGTGCTTGTACCGAAATGTTGTCGCCAAGTGTGGAGGATATTATGAGTTCCACCATGCCGAATTTAACTTCTTTTGTGCTTGTATTTATACCCTACAACACTATGTGTTGGGGGTATTATAAGTTTGATTGGGCCAAAAATTATGTAACACCTCGAAATATTGGTTTCCCATATAGGAAAGTATACATGGATCCTCTTATCTCGCCGAGCTGAGTCGATCTAGCTATGTATGTCCGTCCGTCAGTCTGTCCATGTAAATTTGTAATCAATCTACAGGTCGCAATTATGGCCTGATCCTCACAAAATTGAAAATGGAGGTGGGGTTAGGGTCAGAATAGAACCCTATTGTTTTTGGAGATGATTGCAAAATATTGAGGGTTTGAAATGGACCAAAAACAGAAAATTTTCTTGATTTTGCAGTTGCTTTATAGGCCATAATTATGAACCAATCGACGCTGAAATTTTAATGGAGTTAGAATTTAGGACTGGGCTCAAGCTCACCAATTTGGGTGGTCATCGGACAATATTTAGGGGGTAGAATAGACCCTAACTTTTATGTAAGAAAATAGAAAAATTTGCACTAAACCGCGAATATTGTTAATCCTAGCCAAATTACAATAACATTAAAAGGTCACTCCTGAGCATTAAAGTGATGCTGATAGTCAAGAAATCGGATATATATCAAAATAGGAATAATACATATGTAAAAGAAATAGATCTTATTTATTCTGCTTATAAGTCAAGAACCACTGGGCCGATTTTCAATTCGGAATGGATTCGGAACGGAATCTAAGAGAATCGCGAAAAAATATACCAACGAATATCTTTTGTTTATTTTTTTTTTAATTTTTGTCATATATTTTGTCGCATGCGATTTTTTCAATTTGACAAACAATTTTGAATTGAAAACTTACTAAACTTTTACACCTCTCAACACTACGCTTTGAGGGTATTATATGCATGTCGCAATTATCGTCCGATCCTCACGAAATTACATGGGATAGCGTTAGGGTCAAAATTAAAGCCTATTGTTCTTAAGATGTACATTTGGGGGTTCAAACGGACTAAAAAAATTTAAATTTTTCTAATTTTGTATTCGTTTTATAGCCCACAATTGAAAACTAATCGACACGGAATTTCGCATTAGGACAGGGAAGAAGTCTAGCATTTTGGATGACTATTGGATTATATTTAACTATAAAATGGACCACAACTTCCGTGTTTTGGAAGTTTGTATTGGTCAAATTCTCCGGGTCAAAAACCTAAGGGTAACATCTGGGCAGGGCTGTTTGACATTATTTCAAAAACGAAATCTTCCAAAATGAATTTGGATATAAGGAGACTTCAAACATATCGTAGTGTTGTAGGGTATCACATGGTCGGCCCCGCGCGACTATAGCCTTTGCTTACTTTTTTTTAATTATTAAAAAAAAAAATTAATTCTCGGTAGTTTTATTTTTCAAAATAAAAGTGATCTATAAATGTTAGCATATTGAAAATTTAAATACCTGTTGAACATACTTCGCAATCCCCGTTAACGACAAGTGAAATGTGTGTTCGGAAATAAACACGTACTTGACAATCAGATGTTGCAATGACTCGACCTTTTAACGATTTTAGACAGTGCCATTTTAGAAATTTAATGTTCCGTTTGTGGCTGCCGTTTTTTTTTTTTTTTTTTGGGGCGGCATGAACTTTTATTGCCTGCGATTGCACAGTGGTCGCTGCCATTGGCCAAAATTCAAAAAATGAAAATCAGATATTTATTGTCAAATGTGTACACATGAACTCTTAAGAGGTTAAGCTTTTTAGAAAACATAATAATCTTGGCTTCATTCTAACTGGACACTTCGAAAATAGCATCAAAAAAGAGAAAATGTAGTTAGTTGCTTTTTTCAGTGGGATCAGTAAAAAAAAGAGTAAAAATAGATCAGTATTACAAAATTAAATACATTTTAAAATGACAATTCTTGGCATAATTATTGAAAAGCAAGGTATTGACTTATTTTTAGTGCAGTAATTTATGTGTTTAGTAGTTGTGTATAATATAGACGATGTGAGTGTTCTGAGTTCCCTTTAAGATTAATTTTGAAAATAAAATTGGATTTCAGTTAAAGTTTTAATTGTTTTCCCCCCTGAATCCTCCAATGTGATTTTTTTCACGCCATTAGTAATGGTCCTAAGATTCTAGAAATGCTAATTTAACTTTCAGATTTTGTCAGATTTGTATGTTATGCCCAATATACTGAAGTGACTTCGCTCCAATTTTGTCAGTTCTATGGTGCTAGTAACATAGAATATGTTTTTGTTGTTTGGGATTGACAAGGATATAATTGAGGGGTGTTCAATAATGTTGCCTGCATTGTCTTCTGGGTATAATATTCATGTCCAAAAATTTAAGGCCTTTGCACTGGAAACGGCTAAAGAGTTAACAATGGCACTATCTTCCACCCGCAGCTAATAAAATTTTAATATATGCACTTGACATTATAAATTTGTCATTATATCGATTAGATAATTGTAGGAGGAGGCCGTGGAGTCTAGAAACAAAGATATAAAAAAGTTTCGACTAAATCATGCCCAAAAAAAATCTCGTGTTTCAACAAACAGAGATCTTATTAACCGTCTCCTTCTGAGCTCTGACCCTTTTATAACTGGACAGCGAACGTTACCAAACAAAAACCAGTAAAGAAAGTCTTAATGTCGGGCGGGGCCGACTCCATGATACCCTACACCACTTTGCATATTTAGTAGAGCGTCACATAACAAATAAAGGTTTTAATAGGGAATTTGTGAGAATAGTAATAATTAAAAGTCCAAAGGAACTAATATTTGGGAGGAATATCCTCCTCTGAATCGATTTCTACTAAATTTGTCGAGGCATTTACGCCTTTTCAATTCGGGCTTGTATTATCCATTTGGTGCACAATTAACTTGAAATCGGATAGATATATATGAGAGCTATATCTCAATTTGATTTGGGCTAATATTACACGTTTGGTGCACAAAAAAAAGCAACTCTGACGAAAATATATATTTGAGCCATATCCAAATATTAACCGATCTCGATAAAATTTAGAAAAGGTATTTCTGAGTTATATTTGATATATTTTCCCAAATATCGTTGTTACAGAGGGCATATTACGGCTGCGGAGGACAAAAATAACAAATCGGATGAACAATATATATGGAAGCTATATCTATATCTGAACCGATTTCGATCAAATTTGGCATACTTATTTTAAGGTTCAATCTCGTCGTACGTATATTCCACTATTTGGGCTGCTATTACAAGTTTGGTGCACAATATAAGGCAAATTGGATGAATATATATGGAAGCTATACCTAAATTTTGACTGTTTATCTCCAATTTTTATAAAAAATGCTTCTATTTTTGAAGGTACCTTTACAGGGGTACTCTACCTGAAGGCGGGCTGTTCCAAATAATTTTCAGTAATATTATTTTTTAACTCCTAAGAACGTAAAATGTTAAATAACAATACAATCTAGTGTAGAAATGTGACAAGAATTGGGCAAATAACCCTTATTCGGGAGGTACGTTGTAAGGGGACCATGACAAAACATGCATCGACCATATCCATTTTGTCACATTTTTTATTTTTATCCCATCAAGGTACCATAACCAAAGATTCGTATTGATATCTGCACTGAAAGTATTTTTGGCCGCTGTTCCCATACGACCTCGACCACTGTGGATTGGTTGCACGCAAAATTGGGTGGCGACACGCACTGATTGACGCCAAAATACACCAGCTTATTTCCATTATATTTATCTTTATGTCGTTGCTGGTGTTTAATGGTTAGTGCGTTGCACAGTTCGTTGAGTGTTTGTCAGACAAACTTTTAATTAAGTCATAAACTTGAATGTCCTGAAATTATTTCAATATTGTTGTCGAATGAGAGAGAAGAAAGCTGTCATTTATTGCAATGTAAAATATTATTGAGTGTAACGCATAAATCACGACCTTCGGTTAATATAATTTATTGAGATTGAGTTTTATTGAAATGTAGATTTGAAAGATTTGCAAGGATAATTCATAAGCGAACAATACTAGTGAAGGGAATATTAACAGCCAAGCAGATATTTTTGTTTATTAGGTTTTGTGGTGCTCAGATGAGGTTCGAAAGTCAAAACTTCTCGGATGTAAAAACTTCCAAAAGAATATGCTTACTCGCACTAACTTAGAAATAAATACTATTTTCCAAAGAACGACCCTCTCAAGCCATCATCCAAATCAAATATCCTTCATAAGTAGCTTAACCAATGGCGAAATGCGCGTGTGATAGTGCATCTCTGGCTTTCCTTTTCACTGTAATTTTCAGACTATTTTTCTCGCCTTGAAGGAGAAATGAAATAGGTTAAAAAGTATCAGTTGGTTTGCCGACAGATGTATACCCTCAGATAATATTCAATTATCTAATTTTATATATTGATACCCTACACCACTTTGCTAATTTAGTTGAGCTCCACTCAATAATTAAAAGTTTTTTTTTATGGGAGAATTCAATCATACCCGCTATGATTATAATTTAAAATTCAAAGGACTAAATATGCCGAAGCATTTGTATCTTTTAAATTCGGACTTGTATTGCCCATTTGGTGCGAAATTAATTTGAAATCGAATAAAAATATATATGGAAACTATATCCAAATCTGAACCGATCTCGATAAAATTTGGCAAAGATATTTCTGAGCTGTATTTGATATATTTCCCTGAATATCGTTGTTACGGAGTGCATATTACGGCTGTGGGTAACAAATACAATAAATCGGATGAACAATATATATGGGAGCTATAACTATATCGGACCGATCTTCACCAAATTTGACATACTACCTTCTAGACTAAATTCGGTCGTATGTGCCAAATTCCATCCCATTTGGACAAATATTAGACGTTTGGTGCACAATAAATGGTAAATCGGACGAAGTTATATATGGGAGCTATATCCAAATCTGAACCGATCTCGATAAAATTTAGCGAAGGTATTTCTGAGCTGCATTTGATATATTTCCCCAAATATTGTTGTTACAGAGTGCATATTACGGCTGCGGAGGACAAAAATAACAAATATATCTGAACCGATTTCGATAAAATTTGGCATATTTATTTTCAGGCCGAATTTGGTTGTATGTGCAAAATTCCATACTTTTCGGGCTGATATTACACGTTTGGTGCACAATAAAAGGCAAATCGGACGAAGATATATGGGAGCTATATCTAAATTTTTACCGATTATCTCCAATTTCAATAGGGTTCGTCCTTGGGCAACAAATGATGTTGCAATATTTCATCTCAATCGGATAATAAATGCGACCTGCATTTTGTTCACGGACGGACAGGCGGACTGACATGCATAAATCAACTCAGAAAGTGATTCTATGCAGATCATCAAAAGGAACTATGGGTCTATCTCGTTTCCTTTTGCCTGTTACAAACAAATACACAAAGACATAATATCCTGACCACCTTGTGGTGTAGGGTATAAATATAGGTATGGGCAAAATTACAAGAAAATCGAACAATTATATCCAATTTTATGCATTCCAATATATATCCAATTTTATGAATTTTATATTCACCTCCGGTTTCTGGTTACGAGAAATGGCAAGTTATGACAACGGATCCTGGGTTAACAAAAATATTTGGATGTGTGAAATTTGAAGAGGGTTTGATGCTTATTTCGCATTCTTTGAGCTTTTTGTTATTCAAAATCTTGAGCCCTACGTGGGGGAGGTACCAGAAGAAATGGTTCGACCTCTACCACCTGTATATGTTGTGGATGGCGTGGCACTGATGCAAATATTAGGATTTGCAAAGTTGGAGCAAAATCGGATTATCCTTCCTCTATTATCCCCATATTTTTTTAACACAAAGTCTGATGAGAAGATGGAATATATCAGTCCACTGCTTCTGGTACCTCCCCCACAACGGGTCAACATTTGGAATAACCCAAACTCGCATAAAATGAGAAACAAGTATCCGGTTCATTTTAAGTTTTATACACTTCAACATTTCCACTAACACAAGATGTGCGATGCGAAGATGGAATATATCGCTTTACTCCTTCTGGTACCTTCCTCACAAAGGGTCAATATTTTGAATAATTATTTGCGAAACAAGTCAGCTATTTCAATCTTGGTTTATCTAAACATTTCTCTTAGCCAGAGATCTGATGTGAACATAGAATTTATTGGTTCACTCCTTCTGCTACATCCCTCACCCGGGGTCAACATTTCTAATAATTATAACCCTTATAACATCGCTTACTTGCATTTTCATCAAAATTCGTGTATCTCAATATTTCTGTTAACTATCTATTGAATATTTCGATCCACTCGTTCTGGTTAAACTCTTGACTAACAGATATTTCTATAGAATTGTAAAATAAGTGTTCGATTTTGTTTAAATTTTGCACATCCCAAAACTTTTATCAATATTAAATGAAGTGAAATACTTCGACCAGCTGTAACCGGTGCATCGCGCATGTTTAAACATTTTTCAAATATTATCACATGTCTCATATAAAGTACAGGATGTAGTCGATATATTCCAAATCTGGCACGTTGTAGTAATTATATAAGACTTTGATCACATTCAAAATGGAAAATACTAAATAACCCTTTTGGAACCTCCCCCATAAAGTGTTAAAAGCTTGAATAATCAGAACGGAAGTCAAAATATGTGTAAACAAACACACAAGGCCTGAGGGTATACATCTGTCGGGAAAACCGAATAATACTTTTTATCGGATCAGATTTAGAAATAGCTCCCATATATCTTCAACAGATTTCGGATTAATTGTGCACAAAATGGCTAATATAAGTCTAAATGACCTGTATTTTTGTACATCTCACAGAATTCAGTCTAGCAGCAAGTAAATCAAATCTGGCGAGAATCGGTATAGCTATAGCTCCCACATATATGTTTCATCCAATTTGGGTTTAATTCCTCAAATTCGTAATATGCATTCGACAACAACGATATTTGTTACCACATATCTTATAGAGCCCGGAAATACCTTTGCTAAATTGTATCGAGAATTGCTAAGATTTGGATATACCTCCCACACATATCCTTAATCCGATTTCAGATTTATTATGCAAATAATGGCTAATATCTGCCCAAATGGAGTGAATTTCGGTACGTGCGTTTCCATTTGGCAGAACTCGGGTCCGATACATATTTTTTTAATATAATCCTTCTCCAAGTGATATCATGCACTCTATAGCAAACTATAACTCCTCTAAAGCCAAATGTTGATAGGTGGTATGATCTACTCGAAATAAATTCTTTTGTTACGGAAGCTCTACTAAAAAACTGACCTAAGTCTGATTTTAATACTACAGAGTTATTGTACTCTCTCGCAGTCCGACGTCGAGGAAGTGGACGAAAGAAAACAGCAACATCAGCAGAAATGGTTCGAAGAAGCGACTTGATCGAAACCCGCGTCGCAGTGGCCGAAGAATGGCTCGTGCGCTGAACATATCGCAATGTTCCATTCGGCAAATATTGAAAAATGAGCTCGGGGTATAGCCATTGAAATTCCAAAGAGTGCAAAGGAGCTAAAGAGTTGTTTTGCTTGGCAGAAAGTGGCGGACTGCCGAATTTGGTTTTCTCCGACGTAAATAATAAAGGGCTGCAAGTGTGACATATTTCTCTAATTATGCCATGGAGAGAAAACGCTCGTCATGTTGTGCCTTGTTTGATCAAACTCATAACAGTACGTGACATCCAACCAAATGCTCGATGTCTCGTCATGTCGGTCAGACACAAACCCATCGTCATAACATGTAATGACCAATAAAAGGGGATGTTGAATAGTGTGTCATACAAAAATGTTCTACCGCAAAAATTACAACAATAATGAAACAAATGCCAACGAAAAAGACATACACGCAATGAAGGCAAAGCGCAATCGCTACCTGTTTTCCGATATGTGAAAAAATACATTTTTTGTAATAAAGTATTTCTTGACGAATAATAACATATTTCAGGTACTTCTAATTGGTCCACACAAAATTTTCACATTTCGGTTATTGTTGAAACAATACTTATTAAAAAAAAGATGATAAATTTTCATCAGAATAAATGTCGAATATTATCGCGAAAATATTCTGTAGGGTGTATTAAAGCCTTGGGCACTCAAACATTTTGGCCGCAGACATTCCAACAGGACTCAGCGCGCCACCCAAGAATGGTTACAAAATGAGATTCCCCGCTTCATTTTCAGCGCACAATGACCACCACAATCTCCGGATACCAATCCGTTGGACTATTGTGTCTGATTGTAAGCACTTCCCAGCAGAAATTCTCCAAATTGGGTTACAAAGCCATTTTTTGATGTAAATCAGTAATTTTTAATTTAATATGGAGTGTAATCCACCGTCGTAATCCCGAGGTCCAGAGAGGTTGGATCGGAACCCGTTTACAGCACTTTCCTTGAAAATCCTTTCTGCATCTACACTTGTGTTTTATGGAAGCTTTAAGAAATTTTTTTATAAAAACGTAGATATTAATAATCAATAGAAATTCCTATTTAACTATATATTAGTTATAATAAGTTGATTTAATTTTAAACCTACTAAAAATAAAAATGTTTTATTATTTTTCCTTCTAAAAATCTAAAAATTTCATTTGATTTGCAAAAAGTTTCATTTCGGTTGCAAAAGGTTTCATTTCGGTTGGAAAAGGTTTCATTCCCGCTGCAAAAGGTTTTATTTCCACTGCAAAAGGTTACAATTCCACTGCAAAAGGTTTCATTTCCGCTGCAAAAAGTTTCATTTGAATTGCAAAAGGATTCATTTAATTTGAAAATGCTATATAAGTGGCTTTCTCGACCAACATATAATTATAGCTTTTTTTAACAGAAGGCTTGTTTCTTTTAGAAATTCCATCTTTATGCTCAATATCTTATTGATTTGGTCACCTCGAGTTGTTTTTGTTTGTTGTGAGCTACATATCGCAATTCCCTTGGTTCTAGAAAATGCAGAAGTTCGTTGCTTAGACTTCATTGCTATCATTTGGATTTGTAGTTAATTGTCTGATCTAAAATTCATTCACAGACACAATTGATGTGCCTTTCGTTTTCTTGCGATTTGAAAATTGCATTTTCTCTTAATTATATTTGTTTTTCATTTTCTATAAATATTCTTATCGATTTTTATAATCAAAACGGAAATTTGCATAAATCCTGAAGGAATTAAAACATCCAAATGAATATCTTAAAATATTTATGAATTATTTGATCCAAGTGCTGTCCTTTCGCCAGCATCCTCCTCGGCATTTCAATTCCCATTCGAAAAAAAAAAATAAAAATAAATATTCCAAATAGCAATTAATCTTGAACGTCAATCTTGATTTTTACCATTTCCATCTTTTGAAACAGGACTTTATAATCATGGCTGCTAACGTCACTCACGGTGGTGGTAACATGCGGAGATTGGAAGGGGCCCGAGATGTATGAACACTGAAATGTATAATATTTAATGAATAATTTACGAGACGTTGTTATTGTTGTTGGCCGGCATTACAGCGATGAGGGTATTTTGTTAATTTTTCGTAGGTGGGGGTGGAGGGTGGTGTTTTTGTAATGATTTATAGCATTCGTCTTTGATGATTGTTGATGATTATGAAATTTTAAGAAGATGTTTGTGGACGAATACAAGAATTAGTAAATTCCGTTCGAGTGACTAGTTTCTTGCGAATAAAGGGAGGAGAGCCGATGACGAATTTTCACTTCAATGTATTCTCCCATAAAGATGTGCGCATGGGACTCTTGAAATCATTTGTATGCCCTCAACCCTACTATGGAAGGTTTATATTAACTTTGTAAGACACTACAAAATATATATATTCTTGATCAGCGTAAGTCACTAAGTCGATTTTGCGTTGTGGGTCTCTTAGTTGTAATCACCAATTTCGTCGAACGAATTGAGATAGAAGGTTGAAATATTGCACACATTTGCATTTTGTCCGTAGACCAAGTTTGTAAATGGGTGGTAAATGGGACACGTTTTAGTAATCCCCCATATAACGGTAACTCAGAATAATCGGTATTTTAACGACTTAAGCTACATTTTCAAACAAAGTGGGTTCTACTTCCAGAGGCAATACGTTATCTATATACAGGGTGAGATTAAAAAAAAAAACTGCAACAAAGTCAAACGCCATAATTTTTGTATATATATTTTTTAAATTTTATTGAATGAAAGTAAATAATGTCGGAAATGGCATCAAATTTTAGAATAAGTTTAGATTTGTTGGAATTGGTCACCTTTGGCACGAATTGTGGCCTTCAAATGGCCAATGAAACCATCACACTGTGCCCGAATGTTACTCTGTGGTATTTTGGCCCATTCCCGGCCCGGCGAAGCGCTTGCTTTCGAACCAATTCTACTGATGTTGATGTTTTCTTCCGTCCACTTCGTTTACGTCGGGCTACGCTACCAGTATCACGGTAACGAGCGATGGTACGAGACACAAAAGACGAACGGATATTTAAATTCTGAAGTTCTATAACGATAGCCACTTTTGGGTTTCCAGGTAAATATAAAGAAATTACATTATCACGAATAACTTTTTTCTGGAAAACTCTCACGACAATACTTTTGTTCGCTTGTAAACAATATATTGAGCTGTCACTGGAATAATTTTAACAGCTGTCGGACGAGTGGCTTAGAAACGACAGCAGTCTGAAGTTGGTTGCAGTTTTTTCACCTTACCCTGTATATAAAAAAAGTCTTGGTTTCAAAATGGAAATGGAGACCTATCAGGTTCATAATGGGCGAAATTTTTGGAAAACGATGTAATACTTCAGATTATTTTAATCATCAGAATTTTCAATCATAGGTCATTTTCGAATATGGTCATGATTGGTCGAATTTTTCGGATTGGGCAAAAATTTTTATATATTTCAACTCTCTTTTGAGAATTCCTATTTATTGAACTCCTTTCTAATCTACATCTATCGAATGTCTACCAAATTTGGATAAATTTCGAAAATTGGCTATGTAGATTGAACCACCCTTTCGGACCGCTCCCTTCTCTCACAAATGTTATGCAACTTTCTCATAGGCCATATTGTTTCACATCTTCGCTTCGATTTCATCTGGAATTATTTACGACCAATATAACTACCATTAGAGGATTGTAAATCATCGATGGACATCCTTCAAACATGTATGTGTGTTTGTATTTGTGGACTACATTGTTTACTAATTTGACAATAACGTACGCAATGATTCAATTTATGGTGTAAATCATTCTGATTTCGATATCTCACATAAATTTTGCGGATACAGTGAATGATGGGCGGTTAATGCACTGCCAAATGTATTTCATTCTTTCCCCTACGAAATGGGGACACGTATCGGATAGAAAATAATTTTATGTATTAATGGAAGGCCGTCGACATTCGAGAGGCCTTCTCCCGAAGGGGTGTAGAAGGTGACCCTGAAAATTGCCAATATTCATTTATTTTCGTTTACTGTCCACCATAATGGCCGTTCGATACAAAGAATTTTTGAGTGTCGCTTTAACGAGCCAAGTGAGTGTTGCATCAGTGGATGGGTTCATCGACATTAGGCGGAAATGCGGAAATCTTTTAGGGAGCTTATATTATGTCGATACTATCAATAATAATATAAATACATTATTTTTTCAATTTATAAAAAAATTAATTAATTAATATATAAATAACAAAATAAATCATATATTTATTAAAACTTTATGCTGGATCATAATTGAAAAAAGTCATTTATACATATTCTGACTTTTGGTTTGCACTTCTAATAGGTTTGGAAAATATTTCAATTCTATATTTTTTATTGTCATCCACCCTTGTATAATCTGAACGTATTCATATCTCTTTATGTGGTCATATCTTGGTAACGTTTTTTTTTTGTATTGAGTTGTGTGGCCAAGTGTTAATGGATTAAATAGGACACGTAAACACCGTTACAATCTCATATGTCCGAAATTCACGACACGAGCACCCATATTGACGAGGTTGTTCGATATTTGTGAGTAGCTCAAAGTGAAATTCGCAATAAAGTATTTCAGTGCGTAAAAATGTTTTTATGCGATAGCATCAATGCAAACCCACTAAAAGGCCCAACTGAAAAGTGGTCAAATAAACTCGCTCCAATAATACGTGTCATGGAAGATATTATGCGACACAAACTGTTAGCGGTTGTAATTGATGAATCATCATTGGCAACTACATGCTTTGAAATGTTGTATCCATGCAAATCTTTGGAGTATTGCAGACAGATAAATAACAATACGAAGGGGTTGTCACTATTTAGTTGTTGCGGAGTATTCAATTTATAGGGACGTGGCAAACTTCTTGAACTCAATAGCCATACGACAATTACTATTCTAAGAACCATTTCCGAACCCAATCAAATTTGGACCAAATCGGATATTCCCTTCGAGAGTTATAGTGTGCACTAGTCAGCAAAATCGACGGGCGGACGGACATCTCTAGATTGACTCTAAATGTCCTGAAACTGATTTGGTCCAAACAGACCTAAGTTCTAAAACCGTTACACGTTTTGGTCGTATAAAATGATATATACCCTCTGCAGCCATATGGTTGAGGATATAAAAAAATCTAAACTGATTGGTGAGATGAAAAAACTGCAACCAACTTCAGACTGCTGCCATTTCTAAGCCACTCGTCCAGTTACAGATTATTATATGGTTAACAAGCGTACAAAAGCATTTTGGTAAGAATTTTCCAGAAAAAAAGTTATTCGTGATGGAATTCAAGCGTGGTAGTGAGATTACTTTATGTTTGGCTGGAAAATCACAAGTGGCTATCGCTAGAGCACTCCAGCATTTAAATGTGAATAAATCTTTGGTGTCTCGTACCATAACTCGTTACCGCGATGTTGGTAGCGTAGCCCAACATCAAGGAAGTGGACGGAAGAAAACAGCAACATCAACAGAAATGGTTAGAAAAGTAAAGAAGCGACTTGATTGAAACCCGCGTCGCAGTGGCCGAAAAATGGTAATATTGCACTCGGCAAATAGTGAAAAATGAGCTCGGGGTAAAGCCATTAAAATTCCAAAAAGTGCAAGAACTTGCACCTCAACAGAAAGAAAATAGACTCAAAAGAGCTAAAGATTTGCTTCGCTTGGCCGAAAGTGGTGAACTGTCGAATTTGGTTTTCTCCGATGAGAAAACATTTGTTGTCCAGCAGTTTGTAAACAAACAAAATGATCGTGTTTACTTGCCAAAGAGGTCAGCTGAAAATGAGCACCTTCGGTTGGCCACCAGAGCTCAAACGCTGCCATGGTGATGGAGTGGGCCGCCATAACAACCAATTTTTTGTCGCGAAAATATTCTGGAGGATGTATTAAAGCCTTGAGCACGCAAACATTTTGGCCGCAGACCTTGGACATTCCAATAAGACACAGCACCATCGCACTCCGCACGCACCACCCAAGAATGGTTACAAAATGAGGTTCCTCGCTTCATTTCCAGCGCACAATGGCCACCAAAATCTCCGTATATCAATGCGTTGGACTATTGTGTCTGGACTATATTGAAAAACAAGGTTGGCACTAAAAAATACCAAAGTGTCGATCAGCTCAAGCAAGCGCTTCGCCGGAAATGGGCCAAAATACCGCAAAGCAACATTCGAGCAGCGTGTGGCAAATTCATTCCTTCTTCAAAAATTTGATGCTATTTCCTACATTTTTTGCTTTCAATAAATAAAATTAAAAAAATAAAAATTATGACATTTGACTTTGTTACAGTTTTTAATCTCACCCTGCATATACCTAAAACGTACGGATTCCAAGGAATCTTAATCCGAAGATGTGGACGAGATGCCACCTCTTCTTAGGTCACTTTGCGACTACAAACTTTCAAAACGCCAATACACATCTCTCGTTTCAGAATTGCTAACATTTTCCAGTGGACGTTTTGTATGTTGCACAGTGTCATTAAAGGAAAAGTAATTATTTGATTTTTTATACGTAACCAAAATGATATAGAGTGTAATATAGCGAACTCTCTACGACGCTGATCTTTCCCTTTATTGTATTTATAATGGATGAATATTATCGTATTTTTTCTGTGTACGAATTAAATTATTTCATTTAAACGGCCAAAATCATTATAGTTTTGCAAATTATTTTTCTCTAAAATATCAATATAAAATATAGTCTTCTGTATATTCAAAATGCATAGACAATTAAATGTGCTATATTATGCCGGTATTAGTAGATTTTAAACTTTGCTAATATTAAATGCATGTCACATGATTAGACTCGGCATCATCATCATTGGATGGTCTCATTTTAATAGCCATAGCCAGAACACAATAGCCAATGAAAATGAATTGGATGGGAAATACAAATATTAAATAACATAATGATTATGAACTGAAATATTCAGTTATCCACAGAGTGTACCTCAGCCCACATCTCAGGAACAATGTTGCTGCATCGGAATTTATAACAAAATATTGAATATAAATATAAAATGTTTCTCTGCTAATAATATTGAATTTTATACGAGACAATGGACAGAGATATTTTATGGGGGATTAATGAGCCAATTAGGTTCCTTATACATTTATGCAGCACTGCCGGGCTAACTAGTCGCATTTATGATGCTACGAATTAGGATCTGAAAGCTGAGTAAAATGTTGTCCAGCAGCTTGTGTGAGGCTCATTTCTGATGATTATTATTGGCTTAAAGACTGTTGATATTGTGGCAAATTATTGATGACTGCAATTAGATGTTCACACAAATCTGCTGCACTAGCTTTCGACGATTAGGTCTTTCTAAGAATGGGATATTGTTATTATGCTTCACTTTAGCAAATTGGGAGGAAGTTGCCCAAAATTCTTCCTTTATATTGAGATGCCTGCATAAAAGCAACAAAGATTCGATGTGCATAAAATACCACATTCTTAGCAAATGTACTTTTTCAAAGATACTTTTTATTCCATGAGAAATAACTAAAACTTATATCCGTAACGACATATGGAGTAAAATGAAGTTTGTGTGGCTTAGTCATAGATTGATATCTTATGTCTTAACTTGAGAGCGGAATTCTATTTATTGGTAATGAAAATCACAAAAGTTGTGCATAATTGAATAGTTTTCTTGACTAAAATTTGAACTTGAATATGCAATGCAACATTCAAGCAATTTTCACATTTGAGTTGACGTAAAATTTGGTAGGTCTATAATTCCTTTTGGGATGAAAGGTCTCGGTTGTATATTAAGAACTCCGAAGACAGTTCTCTGGTAGGTCTAGAATAATTTTTCGATATCCAAATGCTTCACAGAAATTTTGCTCATAAAATTGAATGTGGGGTTCTATCAGACAAAATATTCATCACGCTATATCTTAGACATTTAACCCACGTTGAATCTGTCCTTCGAGGGAATTTTATCTCCATGATTTTTTATTAGAAAGAGGGGATTGATATATTCATTATTTTGAGGGGTAAAATAAATGAGTGAATCAGTATTGTCCATTTACACTGCCCACTATTTTAATAATTCGTAGTGAAATAGAACTTCGATTTGCTAAATTTTACTCGCGATTGAGGTTACTCGGAGAATACAAGTTCTACACGAAGCTTACTTTCCACTATTTTGTTTTATGTGGGACGACAGACAATTTTATTCGTTTTTATACCCTACACCACGTCGTGGTAAGGGTATTATGTCTTTGTGCACATGTTTGTAACATGGAGAAGGAAACGAGATGGACCCATAGTTCCTTTTGGTGATCAGCATAGAATCACTTTTTGAGTCGATTTATGCATGTCCGTCCGTCTGTCCATGTATTTTTGTAAACAAAATGCAGGTCGCATTTATTATTCGATTGAGATGAAATTTCTAAATAACATTTGTTTGGCTCAAGGACGAACCCTATTGAAATTGGTGAAAATCGGTCCAAATTTAGATATAGCTCCCATATACACCTTATCCGATTTTAGGTCTCTTGTGCACCAAATGGCTAATTTCAGCCCAAACTGAGTGAAATGTTGCACTACCAAGCCAATTCATTCAAGAAGTTAATACTTAATATTTGGTAAAAATCGCTTCAGATTTTAGGTTTCTTGTGCACCAAATGACTAATATCAGTCTAAATGGTGTCAATTTTGGCACTTCCGACTGAATTTTAGTTTAGAAAAAATAAATAAGAAAATTTGGTGGAATTCACTTCAGATATAGCTATAGCTCCCACATATATGTTTCATCCGATTTGGTTTTAAGTCCCTCACATTCGTAATATACACCCCATAAAAAGCAATACATGATTCAAATTTTATTAAGATCGGATCAGATTTGGATATAGCTTCCCTATATATCTTCGTCCGATTTTAAGTTTATTGTGCACCAAATGGCTAATATTAGTCCAAATAGATTTTCGCACTTTAACCGAATTTAGCATAGAAGCAAGAATTTCAAATTTGATCCCATATATATGTTTCATCCGATTTGGCGTTTAAATCTCCAACTTTCGGAATATAAACTCTACCATAATCATATTTTGAACCAGATATCTCATAGAGCTCAGAAATGTCCAATATAAACATTTCTTTTACGAGAGCTCAACTAAATATGGATAGTGGTGTAGGGTACTACCTTACTGGTTGTTTGTTACAGTTGTGGTTGTGCACATACCTAAAAACTCAGAGAGTATTCGGGAAGAGTATAATTTGCTAAATTTCGAGCGAATGCTACTCCTACTCGAAAACGAGCAAAGCACTCTCCTTTGTGACGACGGAAGTCGCCGAGTTAAGCCGTTTCGTATAAGTGTGTTTCGTTCGCCACTTATAATTCCGAGTCGAGCCTTTCAGTATAAGTGTGTTTCGTACGCCACTTATAAACCCGAGTTAAGCCGTTTCGTATAAGTGTGTTTCGTACGCCACTTATAATTCCGAGTCAAGCCTTTCAGTATAAGTGTGTTTCGTACGCCACTTATAAACCCGAGTTAAGCCGTTTCGTATAAGTGTGTTTCGTACGCCACTTATAATTCCGAGTTTAGTCATTTCGTATAAGTGTGTTTCGTACGCCACTTATAATCCGAGTTCAGAAGCGTCGTATAAGTGTGTTTCGTACGCCACTTATAATTCCGAGTCGAGCCTTTCAGTATAAGTGTGTTTCGTACGCCACTTATAAACCCGAGTTAAGCCGTTTCGTATAAGTGTGCTTCGTACGCCACTTATAATTCCGAGTTTAGTCATTTCGTATAAGTGTGTTTCGTACGCCACTTATAATCCGAGTTCAGAAGCGTCGTATAAGTGTGTTTCGCACGCCACTTTCCAATCCGAGTCCGCCAGTTTTGAATAGGTGTGTTTCGAAGGCCTCCTATATTCTGGGTCCACATTCTAAGGAAGGAGTGCTTCGTACGCCGATCCCGAGTTGCCATAGTCGGTTGTCCAACACTCGTACTGCCGACCAGGTGTCATTTTGGTCCGAGGTGTGTGTTTCCAAGCCACATATTTAAATTCACCACTGCCAGCGATCCCGTCTCGACGTGTGTTCTCCACGCCACGTCTATTTGCCATTCCGAGCCCCAGGAAGCCCTGAGCCTAGCTACCGAGTTCCGTTAAAGGTCTCGACGCCAAGCCTGTGGAGTATTCCCGATAGAACTCAGCCAAAAAACTCTGTCAAAAATCCCGAGTAATAATAAATAAAGCGAACTGTTCCTCAACCGACAAATAAAACTGCTTCTTCTTTACTCTAGTCACTGATTCAAATAAATTTCTGTGACGTACCCTTGGCCGCCGCGAGCTTACCCCAGCCCACGGATGAAATAGTGTCGTTACACCCTCTTGTTTGCCTGAATTTGAAATAAAGATCATGATAGATTTTTTAAATTCGCAGGGGTTGGCCAACATATCCATTAAGAATGCAAAATTATAGTCAATTCTGTTGCAAATTCAAATATCCGTATAGTTATATTTTGAAAGTTATTTTACAAGCTTGGTTCTATTACAATTATGAGTTCTAGCTTCGTATTGCTCATATGCAGGGTGAGATGAAAAAACTGCAACCAACTTCAGACTACTGTCAACATCAGCAGAAATGTTTCGAAAAGTAAAGAAGCGATTTGATCGAAACCCGCGTCGCAGTGGCCGGAAAATGGCTCATGAGCTGAACAGCTCGGGGTAAAGCCACTGAAATTACAAAAAGTGCAAGAACACCCCAACAGAAAGAAAATAGACTCAAAAAAGCTAAAAAGTTGCTTCGCTTGGCCAAAAGTGGTGAACTGCCGAATTTGGTTTTTCCGATGAGAAAACATTCGTTGTCCAGCAGTTTGTAAAAAAACAAAATGATCGTGTTTACTTGCCAAAGAGGTCAGCTGAAAATGTGCTCCTTCGGTTGGCCAACAGAACTCAAGCGTCGGTCATGGTGATGGTGTGGGCCGCCATAACAGCCGATGGTCGATCTGCGCTCGTACTGATCGACCGTGCATTTAATCAGAATAAATGCCGAATATTATCGCGAAAATATTCTGGAGGGTGTATTAAAGCCTTGGGCACGCAAACATTTAGGCCGTAGTCCTTGGACATTCCAACAATGGTTACAAAATGAGGTTCCCCGCTTCATTCCCAGCACACAATGACCACCAAAATCTCCAGATACCAATCCGTTGAACTATTGTTTGTCTGGAGTATTTTGCAAAGCAAGGTTGGCACTTAAAAATACCAAGCAAGCGCTTCGCCGGGAATGGGCCAATATACCGCAGAGCACAATTCGAGCAGCGTGTGACAGTTTCATTGGTCATAATTCGTGCCAAAGGTAACCAATTCGAACAAATCTAAACATATTCTAAAATTTAATGCTATTTCCCACATTTTTTGCTTTCAATCAATAAAATTGAAAAAAAAAAAAAAACAAAAATTATGGCGTTTGATTTTGTTGCAGTTTCCTCCGCTCGCCCGACTTTACAACTTTTTTTACTGGTTTATAGATAAAGGTTTGAATAAGATAAATAAAGGCCAAAACTTCAAAATATAAGGATTGGTGGTCTTCCCACGAACCCCCTGCAAGGATAATATTTTACAACACAATTTTCCATGTACAGTCAAATAAGAATTTATATTCACCTTCTGGTCAGCTATCAAGTACTGGTTCAGCCACTCCAATGGCAACCAGTTAAGCGGTTCTTGCGTGAATGAGGCACTGTCAAGTAAACTAACATATAAAACAATTTTCAATTTTATATTTATAAATAGATATACCTATACATGCGATTACGATTGAGAATATATTACTTAGTGATACATGTGAGGTCACTGATACAGTGAATATTAATATAGTTCTCGAGAACATGTGATATGTACATATTTACATACGAGCAAAATACAATTAAGAAATCGTTTTCTGCATATTATTATTGTATATGTACATGTGTGTGTGTACAAAACCGCACAATCTGTTCCCCAAATTATTTATTCATCAAATTATCTTTAAGACACGTTTGGCACTTTCACACGAATGAGCATCGATCGATACGAAGGCGATAGGGCACATGTGTTTTCACTTGTCAATTACCAAAGATTCCAATAATTTGTTTGTTGAATACACGCGAATCATAAAATTTCGTCAAGAGGGACCATTTCGCCCAAGTAACGAAAATGTTCCATTAACATAAAGCGAGCACGTGGATAATAATGCATCAATATCGCATCGATGGTAAAATTAACTCCCAACTCCCAAAAAGACTGACGAAATATTAAATGGTTGAATTAATGGCGAACTAATAACTTTGATACTATCAAATATTTCTTATTGTTTTAAATATTTAATACAATTCTAAAGTTTTGTATTCATTATCATTTTAATAGATTTAATCTCGACAGTTGAGTTTAAAATTAGGCGGATGTAAATACGCGTTTCCATGAGAACAAAGCCCACCAAAAACAAAAGCCTGCCAATTTTCATGTATTTATTGTTATGTACGTGCGTATGTGAGTGTGTGAGAGAGAGAGAGAGCAGAGCGTCTGCATTCAATGCAATTTATAATATCCTGGAGGATATAACAATAACATTAACAACAAAAACACGCTATTGGCTCACAATGAAATGCCATTAAAGATATGGGGAGGAAAATAAATCTCAATTAAAACTTTTTCCCGATATAATCAAAAGAAGAATAGACAATTGTCAGAGGACAACAAAGGAAATAAATAAAACAATTAGACGCAATTCCAGATAACAGCGACGTGTCAATGCAAAAAGTTTATGAACACCAGAGCGGAGCGTGTTGTTTAAATTGCAAGAAAATATTAATTTCATGCCATTAAATTTACTCAAAACGACACGACTCAATGGAAATGTGTTAAAAACTTTTAGGCGTATTATTTAAAGAAAATTTATATTTACAATATAGAAATTTAACAAATAAAGAAGCTGAAGCGGACTTTTAACAACCATCCACCATTTGGAAAATAACGTTTTTATACCCTACAACACTATGTGTTGGGGGTATTATAAGTTTGATTGGGCCTAAAATTGTGTAACACCTCGAAATATTTGTTTCCCACATAGGAAAGTAGATATGGATCTTCCCATCTCGCCGAGCTGAGTCGATCTAGCTATGTATGTGCGTCCGTCCGTCCGTCTGTCCATGTTAATTTGCAATTACTCTACTGGTCGCAAATATGACCGGATTTTCACAAAGTTTAGAATGGAGGTGGAGCTAGAGCCAGAATAGAAGCCTATTGCTTTTAAAGACGATCGCATAATATTTAGGGGTTGAAATGGACAATTTTCCTGATTTTGCAGTTGCTCTACAGGTCGCAATTATAGACCAATCGAAACGGAAGTTAGCATGGGGCTGGGCAGAAGCTATCCAATTTTGATGGTCATCGGGTAATATTTAGTGGGTGGAATTGGATGACCATTGGATTATACTTAGCTATAAAATTGACAACAACTAACAGCACGACGGAGTACGTAAATTTTGGGCAAATGTCCCTGGTCAAAATGCAAAGAGTAATATCTGGGCAGTGCACCATAACATTATTTCAAAAGCGAAATCTCCCAAAATGGATTTGGACATAATGGGGCTTCTAACATATTATAGTGTATCACATAGTCGGCCCCGCACGACTATAGCCTTTGCTTTAACAACATTTAAATGGTAGCGACAGCGTTAACCAACCACTCCAGTATTCGTTGGCCGCGTAGTGAACAATTCAGCTTTCGGCAATATTAAGAACTATTGTTAGATAATAAGTTATTGAATAACTATGTTTAGAAATATATGAGAAAATAAAAATGGAAACTACGATGAGACAGGGCTCTTCATCGGTACTTCGTTAGATGGCGCCTAAAGTTAAATGAAGGAATAGTTTTTGCTA
Organism: Musca domestica; assembly: GCF_030504385.1. Lineage (NCBI taxonomy): Eukaryota > Metazoa > Arthropoda > Insecta > Diptera > Muscidae > Musca > Musca domestica. The sequence continues at coordinate 3,424,788 of NW_026712332.1, read as the reverse complement.
CGTTCCGTGGTCGGCTGGGCATTGTCTATCCCCATTTTAGGAGATTTCAGCTGGTTTCAAAAATAGGCTCGGAGCTGGTATTTAAAGAAAGTTTCGATCGAATTCGTCGTATAGGGCCAAACATCCGTATTTCGGAAACAGTGGAATCTTGAGAATGAGAAGTGGTCTTTCCCAAGATGTTAGGCTCTTGTTCTACCGCTAAGTTATCAGACCTTTCTTCGCCTATGTCTTTCCCGTCTGAGTTGACATCTCGTCCCATCAGATGGAAAAGCTAAGGTTGTGCAAAAGAAAAATACTTTTCTTCGGCCCTCCCGTTTTGCAAATGGCTCCTGTAGGGCGCGAATAGACATAATAGATGAAGACTGAACTGGTATTCTGGGACATCTGTCAGTTCATTGATAATGGCATCGTTGAAGGTATGTTAAGGTGCTTTGGGGATGTGGACCAGCTTCGAGTTCTAAAGCATTTGCGTCCAGCCGCCCTATCCAGGCTAAACGAGCTGAGCCTGCTTCACGGGGATGAGAGCCTTATATTCTTTAACAAGAGATTTTTAGATTGCAGTAGGCTGGTGTACAACACTGACCTGAGCATATAAAATAGGTTAAGTAGTCCTAAGAGTTTTGTACATATTTAGTTTAATTATACCCTACAACAACACTATGTGTTGGGGGTATTATAAGTTTGATTGGGCCAGAATTTATGTAACACCTCGAAATATTGGTTTCCCATATAGGAAAGTATATATGGATCTTCCTAGCTCGCCGAGTTGAGTCGATCTAGCTATGTATGTCCGTCCGTCCGTCTGTCCGTCTGTCCATGTTAATTTGTAATCACTCTACAGGTCGCAATTATGGCCCGATCTTCACGAAATTTAGAATGGAGGTGGGGTTAGGGTCAGAATAGAACCCTATTTCTTTTGAAGATGATCGCATAATATTTAGGTGTTGAAATGGACCAAATACTGAAAAAATGTCGGATTTTGCAGTAGCTATACAGGTCGCAATTATAGACCATGCGGAATTTCGCATGTAGCTAGAGTTTAGGGCGGGGAAGAAGCCTACCAATTTTGATGGTCATCGGATAATATTTAGCGGGTAAAATAGACCATATCTTTTATGTTGAAAAAATTGAAAATTTTTCATTTAACCGCGAATATTTTAAATCCCGGCGAAATCACAAAGCCATGACAAGGATACTTCTGATCTTTACATTGATGTTAACATACAACAAATCGGATATATAGCAAAATATGTGCGATATATATGTCTATCAAAGAAGATATGCTTGAAAGATGTCATATATGTCGAGAACGGCTGAACTGATTTCGACAGTTCTCATTAATTCAGAATGGCCTCTTGGCAGGAAAGAAAAAACGTCTAAAAAATCGCATAAAAATATCTCTCTAAAGATTAAAATATTGATTTTGTAACATTTTTCATATTTTTTCAATTTTGTCATATTTTTGGCATATTTTCATTTTGAATTAAACATTTGGTAATATTTCTACAGCTAACAAATCTAAGTAGTTAGGATATCAGGATATCATATACAGATCGCATTCATGGCCCGATCCTTACGAAATTTTGCATGGGGATAAGATGAGGGTCAGAATAGAAGCCTACTCTCTTTGGAGATGATCGCCATATATTTAGGGGTAGAAATGGACCAAAAAACTGCAAAATTGTCAGCAGGTCGTAATTATCGCCCAATCCTCACGCACATTTGAATGGGGGTTACCAGACATTGCAAAAGCCAAGCAGTTTTGGATGGGCATCCAAAAATATTCAATGTGTGAAATAGTTTGCCAACTTTTGTAGACAAAATACAAAAATGTCCATTCCAGTGACTTTTTGGAGAATTCACAAATACAGGAAAGACGCACTTCTGACTATTTCGTTAACGCTGATTTCGTTGAAGAATATAGTCAAATGTCTGTATCAAATATAGATGCGTTTCAGTCAAAAACCAATAATAAATGTTAATCTTTTGTCACTTCTGAGAGATTATAGGTCTTTGGGAAATATTGGTTCCAGATCTAGGAAGACCGTTTACGTGCAACATCTACCAATAAATTGGAAATGATCAAATTAGTTTAAGTTGCTATTATTCGAATATTAGAGAACGAAACCTGATGGTTTTCTTTTATTATTTGTCACAATATCTTGTGGAATTCTTTCGAGTATCTCGCCTTTATAAACTGTATCGTTTATTATAGTGTTGTAGGGTATTCAACGGTCGGCCCCGCTCGACTGTAGCCTTTGCTTACTTGTTTTATTATTTATTTAGTTAGTAAATTTTTCATAGCCCTTTTTTGCACTTTCTATTGAGGCAAAGTAGGCGAAAGTTTAATGCAAAAGTTTAAGCCATTTTCAGTAATAAGACTTGGATTAATAAAATAGGCATAGGCTAAATCTGAAACGATAAGACAGGCCTGCTACTGCAGGTGGCTTGCCAAAAGGTAGTTAGGCCTCTGACTAACAGAACCGTAAGCAATACCTTTTTTGACAGGGTCTGATTAAGTCGAATGGCCGGTCATTCACTTACACAGGACCTTGGACTCGTCGTTGCGCGGGAGATTTGACTCGATGCTGCGCAGGATCTTTCACCCGTTGTACCAAATCATACCTAAAAGATTGGTAGTTAATTAACAACCAACGACCATAAGTTCCGGATTACATTCGAATCGATATTCAACTATACTTCGAATACCTGAGTACCTCCGAAGTCCATTCGCCATCCCATATTTCACATTCATCTTATCGTATTTCAACATGAGTAGATTGTAATTTAGTATTAAATTCAATAAAACGCCTGATGTACACCCCCAGGAAAAGGAGAAATATAAACTTCTTATTTCATAAGTTTTAGTGGGTCCGTATGGAGACCCTGAGACCCATCTGTCTTCGTTGGGTTGACCACTGCGCCGTTACTGCTAAAATCTGATGATTTGTTTTTCATCTCCACTTCGTCCTCTACATTAACAGATTTCTGCCTAGGTTACTGACGATATAGGGCCGGTTTCCACCCTCCTCAACTTTCATCTCACTCAAACCACCCGTCTACTTGATTGGAATGATTGTCTCATTCGGGCCAACGGTGGTGAATGCGATGATATTCATTAGGTCGTCGGGGAGGAGTGGTTAGCTATATCCGATTTTAACGCCACATCGAAGTTTATAAGTATCATGGTTATTCAAATAGTGTACCCTTGTGAAGGGGTTGTCCGGAGTAGTCAGTTCTATCCTATCTTCATACTCCATCTAAAGTTGATGTATATTGGGATGTGCGAAATTTTAAGGCAATCGGACGATATTTCACACTTTGTAAATGTTATGATTATTCTAGATTTTAAAACTTTACGGGCTTCATTTTCTCACCTGATTTAATAAAATACAAAAACTAAGTTTTGCAAAGTTTGAACACAATCGGACAGTCTTGTCCCTTTAAATGAGTTACAATTTTTTCTGAATTCGCTCTATGATGTCGAAGTTCAGACGAATTAGAAAACTCCCATTGATATTTATCTTGCGCCCCAGTCAGAAAGACGAACGATTGGACTTTAAATGTCCTGACACGGATTTGGTCCAAGAGATCGCCAACATGAACCATGAGTCACTTTCGTTTACTCTACCACTCTGCAGTGTGGGGCATACATAGGTAATGAAGAAATTGAGACAGTTGGAGTATTAATTATATATAATCCTGCAGTCTCCACTACTTCAGCACTTTATTAAAGTCGTTATGAATGATTAGGATGCGATTACTATATTAGCTGCTTTATTTTGGAATCTTAGTTCTACTTCACGCATTAAATTAATTCAAAACCAGTAAGGAAAGCTCAAAAGTCGGGCGGGGCCGACTATATGATACCCTACACCACTATGCATATTTAGTACAGCTCTCGTAAAAAGGTTTATACAGGGCATTTCAGAGCTCTATGAGATATTTGGTACAAAATCAAAATCTATCTAATTCTATCGTGCATTTTACGAACTATAGCTATCTCTGAACCGGGTTTCTCCAAATTGTACGTATTTGCCTCTAGACTGGTGATTTGGGCTGATATTGACCATTTAGTGCACATTTAACCCGAAATCGGATGAAGATATATATGAGAGCTATATCCAAATCTGAACCGATTCCGATAAAATTTAAAACAGCTATTCCTGTGCTCCATCTAATACCTGGTACCAAATATCACGGTTGTGGAGTGAATATTACGAATGTATGGGACAAAAACTCTAAATCGGATGAAACATATATATGGTTGCTATATCTATATCTGAACCGATTTTCACTAAATTTGATATACTTTCTTCTAGGCTGAATTTGGTCCGATGTACTAAAATTGAGTCCATTTGGACTTATATCGGCCATTCGGTGCACAATTAACCCAAAATCGGATGAAGATATATATGGGAGCTATAGCTATATCTGAACCGATTTTCTCCAAATTTGATATACTTGCTTCTAGGCCGAACTCGGTTGGGTGTGCCAAAATTCAGGTAATTTGGACTGATAGTGGACATTTGGTGCACATTTAACCCGAAATCGGATGAATATATATATATGGGAGCTATAGCTGTTTCTGAACCGATTTTCTCCAAATTTGTTGTATTTGCTTTAAGGCTAATCTTGGTCACATGTGCCAAAATTCGGGCCATTTGGGCTGATATTGGCCATTTGGTGGTCAATTAACCCGAAATCGGATGAAGATATATATGGGAGCTATATTCAAATCTGAACCGATTTCGATAAAATTTAAAACAGCTATTTCTGTGCTCCATCTAATACCTGGTACCAAATATCACGGTTGTGGAGTGCATAGTAGGAATGTGAGGGACTTAAAGATCAAATCGGATGAAAGATATATATGGGAGCTATAGCTATATCTGAACCGATTTTCTCCAAATTTGATACACTTGCTTATAGGCCGAACTCGGTTGGGTGTGCCAAAATTCAGGTAATTTGGACTGATATTGGACATTTGGTGCACATTTAACCCGAAATCGGATGAATATATATATATATGGGAGCTATAGCTGTTTCTGAACCGATTTTCTCCAAATTTGTTGTATTTGCTTTAAGGCTAATCTTGGTCACATGTGCCAAAATTCGGGCCATTTGGACTGATATTGGCCATTTGGTGGTCAATTAACCCGAAATCGGATGAAGATATATATGGGAGCTATATCCAAATCTGAACCGATTTCGATAAAATTTAAAACAGCTATTTCTGTGCTCCATCTAATACCTGGTACCAAATATCACGGTTGTGGAGTGCATAGTAGGAACGTGAGGGACTTAAAGATCAAATCGCATGAAAGATATATATGGGAGCTATAGCTATATCTGAACCGATTTTCTCCAAATTTGATACACTTGCTTCTAGGCCGAACTCGGTTGGGTGTGCCAAAATTCAGGTAATTTGGACTGATATTGGACATTTGGTGCACATTTAACCCGAAATCGGATGAATATATATATATATATATATATATATATATATATATATATATATATATATATATATATATATATATATATATATATATATATGGGAGCTATAGCTGTTTCTGAACCGATTTTCTCCAAATTTGTTGTATTTGCTTTAAGGCTAATCTTGGTCACATGTGCCAAAATTCGGGCCATTTGGGCTGATATTGGCCATTTGGTGGTCAATTAACCCGAAATCGGATGAAGATATATATGGGAGCTATATCCAAATCTGAACCGATTTCGATAAAATTTAAAACAGCTATTTCTGTGCTCCATCTAATACCTGGTACCAAATATCACGGTTGTGGAGTGCATAGTAGGAATGTGAGGGACTTAAAGATCAAATCGCATGAAAGATATATATGGGAGCTATAGCTATATCTGAACCGATTTTCTCCAAATTTGATATACTTGCTTCTAGGCCGAACTCGGTTGGGTGTGCCAAAATTCAGGTAATTTGGACTGATAGTGGATATTTGGTGCACATTTAACCCGAAATCGGATGAAGATATATATGGGAGCTATATCTAAATTTGATCCGATTCTCACCAATTTCAATAGGGTTCGTCCTTGGGCCAAAAAAATATTGTTTCTAAAATTTCATCTCAATCGGATAATAAATGCGACCTGCATTTTGTTCACAAGAATACATGGACAGACGGACGGACGGACGGACGGACAGACGGACTGACATGCATAAATCGACTCAGAAAGTGATTCTATGAAGGTTCTCAAAAGTAACTATGGGTCTATCTCGTTTCCTTCTCCATGTTACAAACAAATGCACAAAGACATAATACCCTTACCACTATGTGGTGTAGGGTATAAACAATAAATCAATTCTTATTGAAATTCGTCTTCCATTTCCTCTTCTCTAAGAATGCCTCTTTCCAATATTAGACCTTTGTACGGGACGTGCCGAAAAGAGCGTACTAATATTGTCTATTTTCTATCCAGCCATAAGCGCGATAGAATTATTATTTTGTGTCAAGTTTAAACAGGTTTCAGGCTTTTTATGTTGCACTCAATGATGTACATCCTCTATAATTTAAACATTTGAGCAATTTGGGCGGTGCCGACTTTATGATACCCTACACCACTTTGCTAATTTAGTAGAGCTCCACATAACAATTAAAAGTTTTTATGGGAGAATTCAATCATACACGCTATGATTATAATTATAATTTAAAGTTCAAAGGACTAAATATGCCGAAGCATTTGTATATTTTAAATTCGGACTTGTATTGCCCATTTGGTGCAAAATTAATTTTAAGTCATATAAAGATATATATGGGAGCTATATTCAAATCTGAACTGATCTCGATAAAATTTGGCAAAGATATTTCTGAGCTGTATCTGATATATTTCCCTGAATATCGTTGTTACGGAGTGCATATTATGGCTGTGGGTAATTAATACAACAAATCGGATGAACAATATATATGGGAGCTATAGCTATATCTGAACCGATCTTCACCAAATTTGGCAAACTAGCTTCTAGACTCAATTCGGTTGCATGTGCCAAATTCCATCCCATTTGGGCAAATATTGGACGTTTGGTGTACGATAAAAGGTAAATCGAACGAAGTTATATATGGGAGCTATATCCAAATCTGAACCGATCTCTATAAAATTTAGCAAATGTATTTCCGGATGAACAGTATATATGGGAGCTATAGCTATATCTGAACCGATTTCGATCAAATTTGGCATACTTATTTTCAGGCCTAATTTGGTTGTAGTTGTGTTGTAATTCCACACTCTTCGGGCTGATATTACACGTTTGGTGCACAAAAAAGTAAATCGGACGAACATATATATGGGAGCTATTTCTAAATTTTGACCGATTATCTTCAATTTCAATGGGGTTCGTCCTTGGGCCAGACAAATGATTTGTGCAAAATTTCATCTCAATGGGATAATAAATGCGACCTGCATTTTGTTCACAAAAATACATGGACAGACGGACGGACGGACGGACAGACGGACTGGCATGCATAAATCAACTCAGAAAGTGATTCTATGGAGATCCTCAAAAGTATCTCGCTTCCTTCTCCATGTTACAAACAAATGCACAAAGACATAATACCCTTAGCACAATGTGGTGTCATTTGAAACAATCACTTTTATTTTTGTATTACATGGTGTCTCCCTGCAACCGCGATACTTTCGTTAAAGTGTTAGAAACTTTCTTTTAACAGCAGTTGGAAAATGTAAAAAAAATACTCGCTCTCATTTTATCACAAAGAATGGCATTGCCATGTTAAATGGGTATCACACGCCATTATTGGAACCTATGTTATGTCTACATGCTACAGTCGAACATTTGCAGTAACATATGGTTTTTAAGGATGGACACGCCACAACGAAAGTCAGTTGCTCCAGGAACATCCAGCTTGTTGGTTAGGAAACGGCCAAAAGCTGGAAATCGTCCTCGATATTTAGATTCTAAAATGTTTTGTCGTACTTTTGGTTGGCTGTCAATAAGTAAAGGGCGCGGTAATACTTTCAGTGTCACAGTTTGGTCTTTTTCGTGTGTAGTGACTGTTCTAAATAACAGATGATGTTATTAATAACGCTTCTTGAATTTCGAATGAAATAAAGTTGGAAACACACACACACATACACATAAATTTGCGAATAAACAGATTTGCTGTGGTGAACCAAAAATGACAAATTATCGACAGCCAAAAGGGGTTTATGAAATTGTATGACAAACACACATTCTATTCGGCGAAGGAAGTAGGATCGTCAAACTACCAATGGATCGTTCACTACAAAGCTGATACATTTACAACACGTACAAACAATGGATATGTATAAACTCTTCAAGAAGAGACAATGAACGTTTCACTACAAACAAAATTTAGGCAACATTTGTTGGGTGGCAGTATGACAGGAAAACACACCTCCCTCATACACTTTAACAAAGCCTCTTTCTTATTCTCATCTAAATTATTATATATGTGTGTATTTTCAAATATTTTCTTCTTATTTAATAAGAAAAAAATCAAAAATTGAAAAAAATACATATAGAATTGGTGTTTTTTTCATTCTTATTCATTTTCTTTTGACATAAATTAGCAGAACCGTAATATTATTAATTTACATTGCACTACTACGCGGGGAGGGTTTGGCCAAAAATTTGTTACACCCTGAAAACATGGTACTAGACCCACCTTTTGTAATACCGTATTTTGGGTCAACTCAAACCCGTTTGGGACCCATTTAGATTTTGTAATTGCTATAAAGTTAGCACCTTCAACGATATCGACCCAAAAATGTTCACGACGTTGGGTTCTCGACAACTGTTGTTATTGGATTTATTTAAAAGAATGAGGGGACATTTTTACCATATAAGGGTATATCTTTGACCTGATCGGTGTTGCAAGTTTAGAAAGGACTACAGGGTGAGATAAAAAATGTAACAAGGACAAAAGACATATTTTTACATTTTTTTTAAATTTTATTGATTGAAGGCAAAAGTGTCGAAAATAGCATTAAATTTTTTTTTTTTAATTTGGTAACCTTTGGCACGAATTATGGCCTTAAAACGGTCAATGGAACCGTCACACGCGGCCCGAATTTTGTATTTTGGCCCATTCCCAGCGAAACGCTTGCTTGAGGTGATCGACACTTTGGTATATTTTAGTGCCAACCTTGTTTCCCAAAATACTCCAGACACAATAGTCCAACGGATTGGTATCCGGAGATTTTGGTGGCCATTGTGCACTGGAAATGAAGCGAGGAACCTCATTATATAACCATGTCGTTTTATGGCGTCACACACCATCACCATGGTCGGCGCTTGAGTTCTGGTGGCCAACCGAAGGTGCAAATTTTCATGGCGAGCTCATTTTTCAATATTTGCCGAATGGAATATTGCGATATGTTCAGCTCACGAGCCATTCTTTGGTCACTTCGACGCGAGGTTCCGTCAAGTCACTTCTTTATTTTTCGAACTATTTCTGCTGATGTTGCTGTTTTCTTCCGTCCACTTCCTTGACGTCGGGTTACGCTACCATTATCAGGGTAACGAGTGATGGTACGAGACACAAAAGATTTATTCACATTTAAATGCTGGAGTGCTGTAACGATAGCCACTTGTGTCTTTCCAGCCAAATATAAAGAAATCACACTATCACGCTTAAATTCCATCACGAATAACTTTTTTTCTGGAAAATTCTCACCAAAATGCTTTTGTACGCCTGTAAGCAATATAATGAGCTGTCACTGGAATAATCTCAACTTTACTAGAGTCAATATGTTCTGAAAGCAAGTTAAAAAATTATGTGATGAAATTAAACATCACTTTTGCTGACAGATGTATACCCTCAGCCTTGCGTTATGATAATTCAAACTGTTTTCTCTTTATGGAGAAGGTTCCGAAGCAGTTGGCCAATATTCTCCATTTCGTATCTAAACTAAGTCCAATATTAATATTACAAGCCAGGGCCAAATTTGGACTGTATCGACTACTTCCTTTACATTTTATGAGATATGTAATAATTTTTGTAAAATATTGAAATGTGCGTGAGGTGCAATATATAACGGCCCGAAGTATTCCACTTCATCAAATACTTATTGAAAAATATTGTTATATGCAAAATTTAAAGGAATTCGAACATTTATTTCCAATTTTATGCGAATAAATTATAATCAATATATTAAACTTTTGTGGGTGAGGTACAAGAAGAAGTTGACCGATAAATTCCATATTTACATCAGATCTCTGGTTGAGAAAAATATTAAGACATACCAAGTTTGAAAAGAATCGTTATGTTTCGCAAGTTATAAGAGGTATACAAAATTTTGAAAACCGTGAACCTTTGTGGGGGAAGTACCAGAAGGGGTAGGCCGATATATCCCATCTTCACACCTGATCTTTTGCTTTTGCTATAAATTATGGAATGTGCGAAGACTACAAGGAATCAGATGATTATTTCGCATACACGAGCATTTTGGTTCTTCAAAATGTTAATCGTTTTATGGGGGAGATACTATAAATAGTGGACCGAGGAATGCCCATTTTCACACCAGGTCTTGTGTTAGTAACAAAATGAAGATGATCGAAATTTAAAGAGAATCGGGTGCTTATTTCGTATGTCATTTACCGGATCTTGTGTTGGTGAAAAATTTGTGGTGCGCGAAACTTGAAACATTCAAGCCCTTATTTCACATTTTATAAGAGTTATATTTATTCAAGAACCGACATCACTCTAGCTTCCGAAATAAATGAATTAGTTTGATCAAGTTTTACTCAGACGTATTTTATGTCTGCAGTACCTTGGTATTGAAAAATGTGCCATATTGATCCAGGTTTTGGTATAGGCCCATATACCTGAAATGTCCATATAGGTCCACGTTTTAGTATATATAACATTTTCAGATTAAATGAAACCTTTTGCAATTCAAATGAAACTTTTTGCAGCGGAAATGAAACCTTTTGCAGTGGAAATGAAACCTTTTGCAACCGAAATGAAACTTTTAGATTTTTACAAGGGAAAATAACAAAACATTTTTATTTTTAGTAGGTTTAAAATAAAATACACTAATTATAACTAATATATAGTTAAAGAGGTATTTTTATTGATTATTAATATCTATGTTTTGATTTGCAAAAGGTTTCATTTAATCTGAAAATGCTATATTTGGAGGAAATAAATCTCGAATTAATCTGTAACGCGTTTGAGCGTGTGGGCACTTGTGATGTGCAACTTATCTCAATTGTACATAAATATTACACAAAAAGTTAAGATGTGCTAATTTTGTGCAGGGGATAAAATAGCGATCGATTTATGACAGTTTTGATTATAATTTTAACAATTACTAGGAAATGTCGGATACTTCGTTAGCGAAAATGTATATATTTTTCCTTGTCTAAACATGGATTTCATGTTAGTTTTCAAATTGTTCAGTGTTGATTAAAAATAACTAAATAAAGATGAATTTAGAATATTTGAATTTAGAAGTCCAAGTAGTCTGCCACATAACTAGAGGTATATTAAGTTTGTCATTCCGTTTGTAAAATCGAAAATGAATCATACAGATCCATGTTTCAAGCACTGTTGTTGTATAGGTTTATGTTGGCAGTGGTGTTATAAGTGTTCAAAAATTTGAACTTCGGACTATTTGCATTCAAGGCACTAAATACCGCATTGACGAAAATTGTTGCCACATGTCCAGGTTTTGATATAAACATATTAAAAATTTTCCAAGTTTTCGATACTTCTTATGGAGAGTAGCGCTCAAACTTTTAACTACGTCACCATAAGAAATTTTAATTAAGGTGGCGCAAAAGTAATCCTCCTAATAGAAAATGCTGTACATTTTATTTGACCAATATACGTTCGGTGACATTGGCACAACGTGAATTTCGTCGCAGATTTACTGGTCGTCTAACGCCTACTGGTGAAACACTGCGACGTTTAGCCGCTAGTTTGTAAGAGACTGGCACAACAAAAGATCCTGCCAGGCGTGGCAGACCCCGGAGAATTCGTTCTGCAGAGAAAATTGCCGCTGTAGCAGAGGATGTCATGGAAGCGCAGACGAAATCGACAAGACGACGTGCCACGCAAATGGATGAAAGGATTGTTATTGTTATATATTAAGTAGGTCAATCAGGAAAGGTCAAAAGTCGGGCGGGGCCGACTATATGATACCCTACGCCACTATGCGTATTTAGTAGAGCCCCCGTAACCAAAGAATTTTTCCAGAGTCCGTTAGTTTGAGTTAATATTAGTCATGCTTCTAGACTGTATACGACTTGTTCCGGTCATTTGGACTGATATTGGTCATTTGGTGCACAATTAAACTGAAATCGGTTAAAGATATATATGGGAGCTATATCTAAATTTAAACCGATTCTTACCAATTTTAATAGGGTTCGTCCTTGGCCAAACTTCATTTCAATCGGTTAATAAATGTAGGTTGTAGGTTGTTGTTCACAAAAATACATGGACAGATGGGCGGACGAACTGACATGCATAAATTGACTCAGAAAGTGATTCTATGAATATTCTCAGAAGGTCTATCTCGCATTCTTCTCCCTGTTACAAAAAAAAATGCACAAAGACATATTACCCTTACCACTATGTGTACATGTTTAGTGTCATATTTATACAAATAGTGCCACATTTAGTAACTTTTCGTACCCATCTAATTTTCAAAATTTTCCGTTCATATTTCTGCTGATCATAGACAAACCTATCTGGGAGGCTTAGTACCCCCCATTCACTCAATATTAACGCTACTATAATTAGATTTTTTTTGTATTTTTCGTACCCTTAAATTTTTCGTACTAATTTCGGAAATCCTTTTGTATATTGTCTGGACCAGAGTAAAGTTCTGAGGTGTCCGTCCGTTTGTTGTAAAGTCCAAGTAAGTCCCTTTAACATTTGGTTTAGGGCTTTGATATATTTCTTGGAAGATTGCTTTAGCTCCAGGCACCGTAATTTTCACCTTTTCAGAGTTATCCATATTGGTTGAACTTGCTTTCAATATGGGAATCCTGGTTATGAAAAATCCCCTCCGAGTCGCATTAGGCTAGTCCAATGTGAGGTTATGGTGTGGATCATCAGAGTGTCATAACTTCCTCCCAATCAGTCAAGGAAAGGCCATCACAGAAAACAATTTCGATGCCCCCCTGTCTCTGCGTCAGCGGTCTCTTTTCCTGAATATATCTTATGACGTCTGCTCTCATAAATTCGGTCAGTGGGTCTAGGTTTCTGAGAAGGACTAACTTATTTGTTTTTCATTATGATGACCCTTTTCCTTCATCCAAGGGAGATGTATGTGCTAACTTGAAATCAATATACGAATATATATACTTGTTTCCATGTGTGGGAGTGTGTTGTGTTTAAATGCCAACTCAAAAACATGAAAGGGCCAAGCAATCACAATATAATTATTTTGTTTAAATCTTTTACTGTGTGTTTGTATTTGTTACAAAACATTTGAAATGCACATATAAAAATCTATTCCATCGTTAGACATTACTGCGATCCCAAAAACTAGGATGTAAATCTAAAAATTTAATAAAATTCATTTACAATTTTAATGATTGTTTTCTTGTGTAATCTGTTTTATACCCATTTCATTTCCCCTTGCCACTGTAAGTATTGCAAATGAAAAGGGGACGAGAAAGAGAATACACAAACAATTGTCTTTTTTAATAATGATAACAGGACATGTGGACCCGATCCGCTTTTTGCCGAATGTCAGATTGGGCAAAGCATGCAGTAACATTTTAGAGAGAGAGTGCCACCATTACATTAAGAGATAATTGTTTTATCTGCTCTGTTTAAGTATTTGTTGTGGTCAAAGAAATGTACATATTTGCAAACATGTGTATTTATATTTTGCCGGATATAGCCATCTTTATCCGGATAGGAGTCTAGACATATTAGGAAAATAAAACATGATATGCCATCTTTGTCCATTAATTGGAGACTACGCCTGAAACATTTGTGGAATGTTCAAATTAAGTATTATATAAATGTATTAGGAGTTTCTCAGAAGTTTCTGAGTTGTTTACAGGGAAAAATATTAGCTGGAGATTTAGAGACAAATATTACTTCACAAAATTCGATGAAATGACGTAGACACCAAGTCTTTTTATCGCTGACCTAAGCTCTCAGAGTCCGTCACAGAAATTGTTTTTTTTCAGTGACCAGAGTAAGGAGTTTTTGATAAGGGTTTTGCATAAAAGGCTCACTTTATTGAACAGATCACTAATAGCTTCGTAAGTGAAGCGGTAATGGTTCCCATAGCGTCGGACTTAGACGCCTCTTTTTCTTCGTTCTGATTAGAACCCCCATCACATTGTGGTGGTGGAGACCTTGAAAGGCCATCACGATGCAGCAGAACCATTGCAGGCACATTAAAACAACATCCTCCGCTCAAATGCATGATTTATTTTGAATATTATAAATGTATGCTGGAACTATGAAATTAAAACAAGTAAAAAAGCTGTAAGTTCGGCCGGGCCGAACTTTTAATACCCTCCACCATTTGGTACAAATTTTGGTAATTTCCAAAAAATAAAATCCGTTAAAAATTCTGTTAAAATCTTAAGAATACCGAGTGCTTATACGACGACGTGGGCTTCCATAGGCATATTTTGTCATAAGTTATTACAATAATTTAAATGTGAAACTTGAACAAAAATCTGTTTATAATGTAGTTAAAATCATTAAAATACCGAAAATGGGGGGGGGGGGTACCGTTATATGGGGGCTATTCGAAAACGTGGACCTGCACAGACAATTTTCTGGCATGGACTGAAGTATCCATTACGAACTTCACATGCGAATTTTGAAACAATCCCGATAAATAATGTCGCTTAAATCATCAAAATACCGAAAATCGGGGGGTACCCTTATATGGGGGCTATACGAAGACGTGGACCTACATGGCTCATTTTTGACTTAGGATTTAGTATCCATTACAAACTTCAAATAACAAATTTGAAACAATTCCGGTGAATAATGTCGCTAAATTCATTAAAATACCGAATATCGGGAGGTACCGTTATATGGAGGCTATATGAAGACGTGGACTTGCACAGACAATTTTCTGTCTTAGGATGTAGTATCCATTTCGAACTTTAAATACCAAATTTAAAACAATTCCGGTGAAAAATGTCGCTAAAATCAGTAAAATACCGAATATCGGGAGGTACCGTTATATGGGGGCTATATGAAAACGTGGAACTACATGGCCCATTTACGAACTTAACCTGCCTACTGGAAAACTAAACATGTGTGCAAAATTTAAGCCATCTATCTCAATTCATTCGAAAGATAGCGTGATTACAACAGACAGACAGACAGACGGACAGACAGACGGACAGACAGACAGACAGACGGACATGGCTAAATCGTCTTAGAATTTTACGCTGATCAAGAATATATATACTTTGTTGGGTCTGACATGAGTATTTCGAGGAGTTACAAACGGAATGACAAAGTTAATATACCCTCCATAGAATGGTGGAGGGTATAAAAAAGTAAGAAAGTTGCACGAAGACGTGGACCTGCACAGACAATTTTCTGTCGTAGGCTGTAGTATCCATTACGAACTTCAAATACCAAATTTGAAACAATTCCGGTGAATAATGTCGCTATAATCATCATAATACCGAATATCGGGAGGTACCGTTATATGGGGGCTATACGAAGACGTGGACCTGCACAGACAATTTTCTGTCATAGGCTGTAATATCCACTACGAATTCCGGTGGGGCTATACGAAGAGACAATTTTCTGTCATAGGCTGTAGTATTCATTTCAAACTTCAAATACCAAATTTGAAACAATTCCGATGAATATTGTCGCAAAAATCATCAAAATACCGGGAGGTACCGTTATATGGGGGCTATACCAAAACGTGGATCTACATGGCCCATTTTCAATACCATAAGTTCTGCAGACGTAATATACATTTGAGTAAAATTTTATCAATCTACTTCAATTCGTTCGGAAGATAGAGTTAGAGGAAGTTAGAGAGGACGGACATCGCTAAATCGACATAGAATTTTATTCTGATCAAGAATGTATATACTTCGTGGGGTCTAAAATGTATATTTCGAGGTGTTACAAACATAATGACAAACTTTATATATCCTCCATACTATGTTGGAGGTTATAAAAATTGAAGTTATAAAAATAAACATAAACTGTTGAGTGAATATGGAAAAAATTATGGTATTTTAAAAAAGAAAATAGCAAATGTTTTCTGGTCGATCCAACTTAAGTTCAGATAAGTTTCTTCATCTTTAACAAACAATTTAACAAAAACTGTAGCAAGAAGTCCAAATCCAAAAGCATTCTCTGTTTCAACTCTGCCCAAAAGGGTTTAAACTTTTTTTGCGCAGAACAAACGCTGCGTCAGAGACAAACGCGTAGAGCAATGATTGGACATTTCCACAGGTCTCAGCACCATCGCACTCAGCACGCGCCACCCAAGAATGGTTACAAAATGAGGTTCCTCGCCTCATTTCCAGCGCACAATGGCCACCAAAATCTCCGGCTACCAATCCGTTGGAGTATTGTGTCTGGAGTATTTTGGAAAGCAAGGTTGGCATTAAAAAGTACCAAAGTGTCGATCACCTCAAGCAAGCGCTTCGTCGGGAATGGACCAAAATGCCGCAGAGCAACATTCGGACAGCGTGTGACGGTTTCATTGGCCGTTTGAAGGCCATAATTCGTGCCAAAGTTGACCGATTCGAAAAAATCTAAACTTTTTCTAAAATTTGATGCTATTTCCGACATTTTTTCTTTCATTCAATAAAAATTAAAAAAATTGCAAAAATTATGGCGTTTGACTTTGTTGCAGTTTTTTTATCTCACCCTGTATGCACACATTTCAAAGCATGTATTACTGAAAACTCTTATATGAAAAAAAGATTTTCTGGGAACGACAAATTCGTCAAGCATTTTGTTTCACCACTAATACAATAATAGAAAATTGAAAAAAAGTACAAAATAATAATAGTATTTAAATTATTTTGTATGTGTTGAAGAATTAGGAGATACTTACATAATAATAAATTTGGTAATCAAAATCTCTTTTTTCGGATATTAATATGTTTGAAGAATGGAACTCGAACATTTCTGCCTTTAAACAGCAAAATGTAAGTTTTCCATTCCCTTTTACCCATGTATTTAAGCTTAAGTGGAACTGCCAAAATGCCGATAATTTATGGCATATTTATTGAGACACACAATGACCCGAATGGGAAAGACATTCGGTGGCACTTGTTCTGTTCTTTTCAGTTGTCTGTGCGATATCTCTTTTGCAATAAAACGCCAATAAGCAATAAGTTGGAAAGAAAAAAAAAATATCCAAATTGTAAAACTTTGTTTGTCACGATTTTCAAATCAGACATTGAACTGAAATTATATGACTTTCAGTTGCAGTTCCTTTGGATGGTAAAAGTTATGCCAACGCAAAAGGGTTGAAAACTCCGATTGTAGCCTTACAGAGGAAACAATACAGAGGCATCATAGGCGGTAAAACAATAACTAGACGTGCATGCTCCAAAGTTTAGGAAAAGTTTGTAATCTTCTCCTTGTTTTTGTGATCACAAAATGAAAGTTCAACGCGAAATTATTTAACTGAACACTACATGCAGACAAAATAAACTGTCTTTAAAAAAGACTTTAAAGCCCAGACCTGTTTTATGTTAAGCTTGTGAGCCATAGTACCAAGGGTGGCTACAGAGCGTGTCCCTGCTCTATTCAAAGCAGTGCTAGGCAAGAGAAGGCAGGCGTGATTTCACTGAGCGTAATTTTCTCACCCACTCACAATCAGGGCAAAAAAGCGAATTCCGACTTGATGCTCTCCCATGAATATGCACATGTTGAAAACCAGTAAGGAGAAGTCAAAAATCAGACAGGACCGAATATTTGATACCCTACACCACTATGCATATTTAGTAGAGCTCCCGTAACAAAATAATTTATTTGAAGTAGATCATACCACCTATCAAAACTTGGCTTTAGAGCAGTTATATTTTGGGAGGTATATCCAATTCTGAATCGATTTTCACAAAATTTGACTGAGACATTTTAATCTTTTATACCAAATAGCATTGCTATAGAGTGTATGATATCACTTCGAGAAGGATTATATTAAAAAAAATATATCGGAATGGAAACGTAAGCCCCATTTGGGCTGATATAAGCCATTATTTGCACAATAAACGTGAAATCGGATAAAGGATATATATGGGATATATATCCAATTCTTAGCCGTTCTCCATAAAATTTGGCAAAGGTATTTCCGATCTTTATAAGATATCTAGTACCGAATATCATTTTTGTCGAATGCATATCACGAATATGTGGGGCTTAAACGCCAAAGGGGATGAAACAGCTATAGCTATGTCTGAACCGATTTTCTCCATATTTGATGTACTTGCTTCTAGACTGAATTCGGTCAGATGTACTAAAACTCAGGACTTTTTGACAGATATTAGTCATTTGAAGATATATATGGGAGCTATATCCAAACCTTAACCGATGTTGATAAAATTTGGGAGAGGTATTTCTGGGCTGTATCTAATATCTGGTACCAAATATTTATTAAAATTTTTTAAATATTTAAATTTAACAGTGTGGCTTGTTTGTTCGGGATACCGTAGTATTTTGTTGTTGCAAAATGGTCAGGCTTATCCCTTTATTGTTGTTTTTATAAAAACAACGTTTGTTTATTAGTGGAGAACGATGGTAATGTTTACCAGGGGGTAAGGCAGGGAATACCTAGGTTTCGGAAAGAGCCACCAATCCTCATCAGTTCCCTTGATTTTGTCTGGGATATTCTCCCCCGAAGTTATTTTAAAAATAACTTCTATGACAAAAAACATTTTTTTTTTACCCAAGTGACGAGATCGTAAGCTCAATAGAAGAGGAACCAAAGAATTAAATAAAACTTAAATTCTTTTGGAAAGTCTTCTAAATCTTACAACCGCACTTATAAACATTTTCATCTTTCTCCACTTGTTATGCTTTCGTTCAACCTGAACGAAGTAGCATAACCATGTAAGTTGGTTTTGTCTGTTACAACAAAAACCCCTTCGTCGACCGTGCCTTGTCTATAAATATAACAGTGTGGCTTGTTTGTTCGGGATACCGTAGTATTTTGTTGTTGCAAAATGGTCAGGCTTATCCCTTTATGAACAACGTTTGTTTGTTTATTAGTGGAGAACGATGGTAATGTTTACCAGGGGGTAAGGCAGGGAATACCTAGGTTTCCAAAAGAATGTTAGTTTTATATAATTCTTTGGTTCCTCTTCTATTGAGCTTACGATCTCGTCACTTGGGTAAAAAATGTTTTTTGTCATAGAAGTTATTTTTAAAATAACTTCTGGGGAGAATATCCCAGACAAAAACAAGGGAACTGATGAGGATTGGTGGCTCTTTCCGAAACCTAGGTATTCCCTGCCTTACCCCCTGGTAAACATTACCATCGTTCTCCACTAATAAACAAACGTTGTTTTTATAAAAACAACAATAAAGGGATAAGCCTGACCATTTTGCAACAACAAAATATTTAAATTTAATGTGATTCCTTTCAAACTAAATTCTCTCTGATGTGCCAAAATTCAGGTCATTTGGACAGATATCGGCCATTTGGTGCACAATTAATCCGAAATCGGTTGAAGATATATGAGAGGTATATCTAAATCTGTTCCGATTATCACCAATTTCAATAGGGTTCGTCCTTGGGCCAAACAATTATTGTTTGGAAAATGTCATCTCAATCGGATTATAAATGCGACCTGCATTTTGTTCACAAGAATACATGGACAGACTGACTGACGGACAGACTGAAGGGATTCCGTAAAGATCGTCAAAAGTAACTATGGGTCTATCTCGCTTTCTTCTCCATGTTACAAACAAATGCACGAAGACATAATACCAATCCACTATGTGGTGTAGGGTATAACTAGTTCGAATATCCTCATTTATACTGAAGCAGGATCTTTAGACAATGAAGGAGCGATATTATTTTTTTTGACTTCTGTTATGAATATTGAAATTTTTGACCCTCTATGGAGTAGATTCTGAAGGAATGGGCTATTATTGTCCATTTCGTGTCGGACCTAATTAACTATGATACAAATTTTGCTACGTGTCAGGTTCGAACCATATTGGTTACTTCCTTCACCTTATATGAGATGTGTGACAGTTTTAGAAAATGTTAAAATGTGCGTGAGCAACCAGGTATAGTCGACCGTAGTATTCCATTTTAGGACTTCATCTAATACAGATAAAAATGTTGGTATGGACAAAAGTACAAGAAAATCGAACATTTATATCCGATTTTATGCGAAATCATAAATTCCACATTTATTTCAGGTTTCTGATATTTAGATACAGACAGTTGTAACGAATCGCAGACTTGTTTCACAAATATAAAGTATTGAAAATTGAAGAAGAGACCCGGGAAAAAAGTTTGGATGTGTGAAATTTGAGGAGAGTTGGACGCTTATTCCGCGTAATTTGAGCGTTTTGCTTTTGGAAACTTTAAACTCCATGTGGAGGGTGTACGAGAAGTAATCGTCCGATCTCTAACATCTTTATAACATATCTACTTTGATAGAAATATTAAGATGTCTAAATGGAATCGGATGTAAATTTCGCGTTTTATAAGCAGAAGAAGTGGACCTATATATTCTATCTTCTTACCCTAACGTGGGTTAATAATTCAAAATTTTGACACTTTGTGTGCTGGAGGTACCAGAACGAGTGGACGATATTGTCTATTTTCGCACCTGACCTAGCACTGATGTAATTATTAGCATTTACGAAGTTGGGGCAAAATTGGATTATCCTTTCTCTTTCGGTGCATGTTTTTTTTTTGAAAATCTCGACCTTTTGTGGCGGTGAGTAGACCGATATTACCATCTCCGAAATCGATCTAGGTTTGATAATAATATTACTTTGTACCAAATTTTTACCAAATCGGATACTCTCTTTGAGAGTTATCGTGCACTCCAGCAAGCCAGACAGGCAGTCGAACGGACAGACTAATGTGCTGAAACGGATTTGATCCAAAGAGATCTAGGGTAAACCCGTTATTTCGATGAAGCATATTTTTACCGTATCAAGTCATATATACCCTCTGTAGCCATTTGGGTGAGGCTATAAAAATGTGTATATAGGTATATTTTTTCCTATGTTGTTGGATTCTTCTTAGGAAAACGCATTTTAAGTTATCGATTTAAATACAGCTTCCTGAATTAAAGAGATTATTACACAAATAGTAACGTAATAATATCCATAATTATTATCTGTCTGTGCCGAATTTCTGTGTAACAGAACGCAGACATCGTTTGAAGCATTCAAGTACTTCATAAACTCAATCAACAAAACACTTTGGTTGATTTATGTCAAACTCCAAGCAAAACTTCCCTGATTGATGATCATCATACAAATTTATCTATGAATAAATTCAAAATCTATATAATTTTTTGTATTTCCGATATTTGGTTATACTCGCCAACGAAATCAGCATCAATGTAAAGGTCAGAGGTGCGCCTTTCATGTATTTGTGACTTCTTTGATTAAGGTATCTTTCACACAAAGTTGTCCATTGCCTATTTCGCTAGCTAAATATTATCCGATGACTATCCAAAATTCTAGGCTTCAGTGCTGTCCTAAACCTCATAAATAATTCCATGTTGGGCCGTAGTAGAGAACTGTAAGGTGACTGCAAAATGGAGAAAATTTGTGGTCTTTTTGCCCATTTTAAGCCCTAAATATTTTGCGAACGTCTTCCAAAACAATAGGCTTCTGTTCTGTTCTGATCCTAACGCTAACCCCATGCAAAACTTCGTGAAGATAGGACAAAATCGGGCCTGAATATAATACTCCCAACACATAGCGTTGTAAGGTAAAAAGTGCAAAATTCCTCGTCGGTTGGTCTATAACTGTGACCTATGCAGCTACTCTAAAATCAGGAGTTTTTCGGTTTTTGGTCCATTTCAACCCCTAAAAAGTAATATTATTCTATACTGATCATAACCCATTTCATGCTGAATTTCGTGAGGATCGGGCCATAATTGCGACCTGTAGCGTGAATACAAGTTAACATGGACAGACGAGCTGAGGGACGGTCATACATAACAAGATCGACGTGGTATTTCAATTATTTATATACCCGGCACCTTGTTCTAAATAATCTAATTCGCTTTTTGTTGTAACTTAACAACGACCTCATATCACCTCTTTAACGTGCAAAATTCCAGCTTTCCATCTTTGGCACTTCTCCCGGAAACCAGTTGAACACAACTCAGATATTTATTGAAATAAATTTTAATAACACATTGTTCAAACAAATTTGTGGTTGATCTGGTAATTTTATGTTTCTATTTAAGATTTAAGCATTTAATGCGAACATCTTTAAACACACACACACACACACATATATTTATTTATTTGAGTATATATTCAGCAGCTTTGAGTGAACAGCTTTGGTTTCCATTAAGTGAGACCGCAGCTTGCGGTTGATATTTCTTAAGTCACAGCACTTTTGATGTTGATGTCACCAGCAACGGAAGGTGGGTGAGGAGCCAAAGTGTCCTCAAGACTGAAGTTGATAAGCCACTCCAGAGAGATTTTCATATTTTGTAGAAATTTCGTATTGCTTGTAACATAGAAGCCATCTGTTGAGTTTGGTTGAAGGCTGTTTAAATGCGCCTTCAATTTCCAAGATTTGTTATTAATAACATTGGGGGTAGACCCGTGCAAAGTGGCAAATGAGCTTCTACCGAACTGTAAGTAGTTTATCCCCTTCTGTATAGGCAATAAAGCCTAAATATAAATTTATCATCTCCAAGGCAATGACAACGATATGCTGTGATTTAGCTGCAAAGAATTTTTCTCATTAAAAAACAAGTAAGGAAAGGCTACAGTCGAACGGGGCTGACCGTTGAATACCCTACAACACTATAATAAACGATACAGTTTATATAGGCGAAATATGTACTCGAAAGAATTCCACAAGATATTGTGACAAATAATAAAAGAAAACCATCAGGTTTCGTTCTCTAATTTTCGAATAATAGCAACTTTAACTAATTTGCTCATTTCCAATTTATTGGAAGATGTTGCACGTAAATGGTCTTCCTAGATATGGAACCAGTATTTCCCAAAGACCTATAATCTCTCAGTAGTGGCAAAAGATTAACATTTATTATGAGTTTTTGACTGAAACGCATCTATATGAGATACATACGACAATTTTGCTGTTTTTTGGTCCATTTCAACCCCTAAATATATGGCGATCATCTCCAAAAAGAGTAGGCTTCTATTCTGACCCTCATCTTATCCCCATTGCAAAATATGACAAAATTGAAAAAATATGAGACAATTTTACAAAATCAATATTTTAATCTTTAGAGAGATATTTTTATGCGATTTTTTTAGACGTTTTTTCTTTCCTGTCAATAGGCCATTCTGAATTAATGAGAACTGTCGAAATCAGTTCAGCCGTTCTCGACATATAAGAGATCTTTCAAGCATGTCTTCTTTGATAGACATATATATCGCACATATTTTGCTATATATCCGATTTGTTGGATGTTAACATCAATGTAAAGGTCAGAAGTAACCTTGTGATGGCTTTGTGATTTCGCCGGGATTTAAAATATTCACGGTTTAATGAAAAATTTTGAATTTTTTCAACACAAAAGTTATGGTCTATTTTACCCGCTAAATATTATCCGATGACCACTCAAATTGGTAGGTTTCTTCCCCGCCCTAAACTCTAGCTACATGCGAAATTCCGCGTCGATTGGTCTATAATTGCGACCTGTATAGCTACTGCAAAATCCGACATTTTTTCAGTATTTGGTCCATTTCAACCCCTAAACATTTGGCGACCATCTCCAAAAGAAATAGGGTTCTATTCTGGTCCAAGCCCTTCCTACATTCTAAATTTCGTGAAGATCGGGCCATAATTGCGACCTGTAGAGTGATTACAAATTAACATGGACAGACGGACAGACGGACAGACGGACGGACGGACATACATAGCTAGATCGACTCAGTTCGGCGAGCTAGGAAGATCCATATATACTTTCCTATGTGGGAAACCAATATTTCGAGGTGTTACATAAATTCTGGCCCACATTGTGTTGTAGGATATAAAAAAAAATATCAAAAAACTATACTCTTATAAACAAGGAATTGATTAAGTTCGACCGGGCGGAAATTTTAATTGGATAATGAAAACGTTTTTATATAAAAGTATTTTAATTCAAACGTGCTCCACTTTAAACTACAAATCCCAGTAGAACAGTTTTAATAATGCAGTCAAACTTTTCAAAAAAAAAAAAACATAAAGTGGGTGAGGCCATTAAATGGGGCCATACGGAAACGGAAATATATAGACAAATTTATATTACAAGGATTGCGAATAATAATACCAAATACCAAATTTGAAACAATTTCGTGGGTAAATGTGATAAGGGTTATCAAATATTTGTACGCTATTGGAAAACGTGGACCTAGATAATCAATGTTCTGCCACCGGAGCTGGAACCTATTATGAACCACACGTACCAATTTTTAGACAAATCCGTGGAAAACGTTATATGGGGGCTATACGAAAATGTAGACGGATATATCTCATTTTCAATACCAATTGTTGTGCCATATTGAAACTCTACGTCAAATAATGTGGGCCGTAGCGTGATTTTAACATACAGGCAGATACACGGACATTGTTAAATCGGCTTAGAATTGTATGTTGATTATGAATATATACAGGGTAAGATGAAAAAACTGCAACCAACTTCTGACTGCTGTAATTTCTAAGCCACTACTCCGACAGCTGTTAAAATTATTCCAGTGACAGCTCATTATATTGTTTACAAGCGTACAAAAGCATTTTGGTGAGAATTTTTCAGAGAAAAATTTATTCGTGATGGAATTAAAGCGTGATAGTGTGATTTCTTTATATTTGGCTGAAACCCACAAGTGGCTATCGTTAGAGCACTCCAGCATTTAAATGTGAATAAATATTTTGTGTTTCGTATAATCGCTCGTTACAGTGATACTGTTAGCGTAACCCGACGTCAAACAGCAACATCAGCAGAAATGGTTCGAAAAGTGAAAAAGGGACTTAATCGAAAACCGCGTCGCAGTGGCCGAAAAATGGCTCGTGAGCTGAACATATCGCAATATTCCATTCGGCAAATATTGAAAAATGAGCTCGGGGTAAAGCCATTGAAATTCCAAAAAGTGCAAGAACTTACACCGCAAGAGAAAGAAAATAGAAAATAAATAAATGCCGAATATTATCGCGAAAATATTCTGGAGGGTGTATTAAAGCCTTCGACATTCTTGGACATTCTACCAGAACTCAGCACCATCGCACTCAGCACGCGCCATCCAAGAATGATTAAAAAATGAGGTTCCTCGAAATCAAAATCTCCGGGTAACAATCCGTTGGACTATTGTGCCTGGAGTATTTGAAAAAGCAAGGTTGGAACAAAAAAATACCAAAGTGTCGATCACCTCATGCAAACGCTTCGCTGGGAATGGGCCACAATGTCGCAGAGCACCATTCGGGCAGCGTGTGACAGTTTAAGTGGTAGTTTGAATTCCATAATTCGTGCCAAAGGTGACCAATTCGAAAAAATCTAAACATATTCTAAAATTTGATGCTATTTCCGACATTTTTGCTTTCATTCAATAAAATTTAAAAAAATAAATGTAAAAATAATGGCGTTTGACTTTGTTGCATTTTTTTATCTCACCCTGTGGGGTCTAAGAAGAATATTTAAGGATGTTACACACGGAAGTACAAAGTTAATATACCCTCCTTTTCAAGGCGGAGGTTATAAAAATAAAAGTGAAATTGAGACCTATAAAACCGCGATTTTTAAATCTTCGTACATTTTTATATCTATATCAGACTTTTTAAATGCATAATTATTGCCCAAACTGGAGTACTCCTGCGAGTAGAAAATATAATTCAAGCAAACTCAATTTTTCTATGCCACTCTATTAGGAGAGAGCATGCTTTGCTCGTTTTCGAGTGTCAAAAATGAAAATAATCATTTCAAATTTAATATTCCGGAAATTTAAAAAAGTGCGCCAATTTCATTTCGTTTTACACCCATTTGTGAGTTGTTGTTTATCTCCACCTCAAAGGCTCATAGTAAAAAAGTAGATAATTACACCCACTCACATACATGCCAATTAAGACAAGAACCCAAAAGATAATTACGTAAATTATGTACGACAAAACATGAGACGGAAAAATTAGTTAACATTTTAGGATTGGGGGCTAAGGCATTACTAATTTGAAGCAACAAATTAAAATGTCACCCCAAAAAATAAAAGCCAACACCACAATTATTTTAGGAATACTTATTACATACCTCCCAAAGCTCAATTAAAAATATTGTCCCTCTTAGTACAGTGGGTGATAAATGTGGGCGAACTGCCACTATTCGTTTACATTTATTGGGAGATTCATCCAAGCAAACAATTTGAAGCTTCATCTAAATAATGTCTCTCAGTGGATGCATAAATCAATAACTTTGTCATTCCGTTTGTAATATCCCCTCGTAGACTCCATAAAGTATATACATTCATAATCAGCATAAAATTCTAGGTCGATTTAACGATGTCCGTCTGTCTGTCTATCTATTGAAATCACGAAACAGCCCACATTATTTGACGCACGACAATGTGTATTAAGTCTAAGATGGTTGGTATTGAAAATCAAATATATCGTTTTGGTATAGCCAATATTCGGTATTTTAGTTATTTTCGCCACATTTTTCACGATTTTTTAAATTGGTATTTGTAGGTCATAATAAGTTCAAGCTCTGTTGGCAAAACATTGTATGCATGGGTCCACGTTTTTGTATAGCCTCCATATAACGGTACGGTTCCACGGATTTGTCTAAAAATTGAGATTTGTAGTTCGCAATGGGTTCTAGCTCCAGTAGCAAAACATTGTATTTGTACGGTCCTCACATGTACGGTCCTCACATAATGATACCTCCGGATATTCGGTATTTTGATGATTTTTGCCACATTTTAGCACCGATTTGGTTCTAGCTGAGGATCGACACTGTGGTATTTTTTAGTGCCAAATTTGCTTTCTAAAATACTAAAGGCACAATAGTCCAACGGATTGGTATCCGTAGATTTTGGTGGCCATTGTGCTCATTTTGTAACCACTCTTGGGTGGCGCGTGCTGAGTGCGATGGTCCTGTTGGAATGTCGAGGGTCTGCGGCCAAAATGTTTGCGTGCCCAAGGCTTTAATAAACCCTCCAGAATATATTCGCGATAAAATTCGTCATTTATTCTGTTGCCACGGTCGATTAATACGAGCGGAGAGCGACCATCGGCTGTTATGGCGGCCCACGCCATGGCCGGCGCTTGAGTTGCTGGCCAACAGAAGGTGCACATTTTCAGCTGACCTCTTTGGAAAGTAAACATGATCATTTTGTTTCTTTACACACTGCTGGGCAACGAATGTTTTCTCATCGGAGGAAACCAAATTCGACAGTTCACCACTTTCGGCCAAGCGAAGCAACTCTTTAGCTCTTTTGAGTCTATTTTCTTTCTGTTGCGGTGTAAGTTCTTGTACTTTTTGGAATTACAATGGCTTTACCCTGAGCTCATTTTTTAATATTTGGCGAATGGAATATTGCGATATGTTCAGCTCACGAGCCATATTACGGCCACTGCGACGCGGGTTTCGATCAAATCGCTTCTTTACTTTTCGAACCATTTCTGCTGATGTTGCTGTTTTTCTCCGTCCACTTTCTTGACGTCGGGCTACGCTACCAGTATCACGGTAACGAGCTATGGTACGAGATACAATAGATTTATTCACATTTAACTGCAGTCTGAAGTTGGTTGCAGTTTTTTAGTCTCACCCTGTACTTGAAGAAGCTTCATAACTATATATGAGAATTGTAATACCCTTTTCTGATGACACAACTAGCAAACATTTTTTTTTCCAAATATAAAATTTACAAATAATGTCAGGAGGGAGGCCGGACCTAAGATGAATGTTGATCCTCTAACACTTCACTGACATAGTCCCATCGCGATATGGATATTTTGGTCATTATTATTAACACATAACGTACAGATTTACGATGAAACGCCTATACAGCCATATGTATAAGGGCATTATCCAGCAAAAAAGTGTAAGGCACACGTGCTTTTATACCCTTGAATTATTAATTTCCAAAAATTCATCTCTGTATTAAACTTGCTGCACGATGAGTGACCCTCATAAAAATGTGAAAGCTGTGCTCCGCATATATTTTCATAGGTTTCCTATCCTTTAATTGTTAAACCTTCGACCACACTCTGTAACATGACATTTTGTTTTTTGTGGATTTGTTAGCAACATTGAATAGAGTGAAGTTAGCCCCATATCTGTTGTCATTTTTCAAGCAAATAAAAGCACTTCCTCGATCTATTTTTAATCTGCACTGCTCGCATTTATTACCCTATTTCGGAGAAATTTGACACCGCTCAGTTTTTATGCAAAGGGAAAAATTCCTCTTAATTTTTCGATGATAAACTGTAGTACTTTTGATGTTTCACGTCGGTTCGAGTTTACCTCGCTGAAATACGCCCTTGTCCTCATTTTGTTTGTCGTAAACACCAACCCACCAGTATTCACAATTTATCTTCTATTTCACGACAATCGCACCGTACAGATTTACAGCTGCCGTTTCTGAGAAAATATTTTGCTGGGATTTTCTCACTTTTCTGAAAAATGCCAATAAATAAATTATGCAAATCAGAGCAGATAAATAATTTGTTATTATTTTATTTGTTTTACAGAGTCAGCTCAATTGCGGTTAGACATTATTGCTGTTTTATTGTAATATTATTTATTACCTTATATTTGGTGTTTTGACTTGCAGTTGCTGTTGGAGTTGCAATTTATGATGCAGTTAATTTAATACAATTTTGTAATAAATCATTAAAAATTAAATAATTTTTATTTATTTTATTTTTACGCCACAATTTGCTCAATCAGGAATGAGTTATGAGAGAGAGTCGTGCGTCGTAGGTCTATCGATTTATTGTAAATGTAAAGAGTATTGGATGTAGCGACATTCTGCAAAGATTTATTTTTAATTATTAATTAATGCATAAATCTTATAATGAGGAATTGAAACAATGAATTGAAATAATGTGTCGACTTCAGCCGTTGTGAATTTGTTAAAAGTGGTTTATTAGTGCCAATCCTCATAGCTAATACGGTTATGACATGTCTTCAAACACGTGCTGTAAGTTTATGTGTTCATTAAGAAACCTAAATATCTACTTTTAAATAAAGTTTTTTTTTTTTTAAATGCGTAACATCGGGAGAAGTCCCTAAAATACCAAAATCGAGCGGGATCGTCATATGGAAGCTATACGAAAAAGTGGACCGGTTTCGGTCGAAATCACTTTACAAAGTAAGGATCTGGGTTGGTTGTTATCGGAGTACGTAACTTTACCGCAACATCTCCCGACACATGTTTTTGATCCAACTCATGATTGTGCTTCATTTTTTCAATTCAATTGCAATGAATGTGAGATTGTGCATTTTATGGATCGGAGAAATATTTTCAACCCAGCGATACAAGAAAGCATGCTCAATGAAGTTTACAGTCTATAAAGATGTTATGCTTATAACGTAGAGAAGTGGATATGGGAATGTGACCGTTACACCATTTTGTTCAATACATACATATTTCGCTCGAACTATTCTCCAGTGACCTACATGGCATGTATATACTTAGCAGTCCAATGTGAAATGTGGCTGAGGTGTTAAATGTATATCCTACTAGTCATTCGCTGGGAGTCGCGATATTTGCCAGACATTAGCAACTCTGAAACCGGAGGATTTCAATGCCTAGCACGAGTTGTATCATTCTATCCTAGGTAATGACTAGAGGGGATAAGAGTTGGTAGAGCAGATAGATTGTTTTAGCATTTCCACACAAACTGAGAATGTCCCCATCCGAATAAGTGGACGAGAGGAAAATTAAACTTCTGAAGGTTCACTAACCGGTGTTTCTGAGATCTGCCCAATCCTTCCGATGTTTGGATAGAAAATGCATTTTTCGGGACATTTTCATAGCTGCATCTGGTCGCATACTCGAAATTAGATTCCAGCAAAGACAGCAGAACTAACGATTGAGCCTGTTGAGCTCCATTGTTCCAATGATATCCTAGATATTACCCTTATCATTTTGACCAGGGACATTTACCAAATAATTACCCACTCCGTCGTGCTGTTAGCTTTTTTGGTCTATTTTATAGCTAAATATAATCCAATGGTCATCCAAAATGCTAATATTCTTCCTAGTCCTTAATGCTCTCAGTCATGTCGAATTGCTTCAATTGTGTGATCAGGAATTTTTTTCTGTTTTTGGTTCATTTGAACCCCTAATATTTTGCGATCATCTCCAAAAGCAAGATGCCCCTCTGTATCCCCAAATTAAGACTCATCTATATGATTTACTTGTCTACGACTTTTGGCTACATACGTCAACCAAATCAGCATAAAAAAGCCAGAAGTTCGCTTTTTGTGTATTTCGGATATCGCCTGTATGTAATGTTGGTATTTTTTTACACAAAAGTAGTAGTCCACTTCGTAGTCCGCTTTCTTAAACTCTAACTTGATGCGAGATATCGTGTCCTTTGGTTTCTATTTGTGACCTTTATAACGGCTGCAAAATCAGGATCATTTTTAGTTGTTGGTCCATTTCAACCCTTAAATATATTGCGGACATCTTTGAAAATAATAGGCCCAGCCCTTCTGAGCCTAACACTACCATTGTGAAAGCTTTCGTGAGGATCGGACGATAATTGCAATCTGTATATAATATCCCCAAACCTGTTTTGTAAGGTGATAAAATATTACAAAATATAAACTTCATGATTATAAGTCAAAAATATAATGGCGATATATTCTAGCTAACATCGTCTCCTTTTGTATATACACATCTATATATATAAAAGGAAATTGTGTTAGTTACTACGCTTATAACTTAAGAACAGCTGAACTGATTTTAATGATTCATACAAATTCGGAATTGTCTCTTATCCGAAAAGGATAATATCCAAAAAATCGCGTAAAAATGTGATATGTTAAGATTTTCATTTTGACTTTTGAAATGTACAATAGTAATGTTTTATTTTGCATGATTTTTTCCATTTTGACTTACTTTTTTCTAATGTCCATTTGTAGTGTTTTTATACCCTACAACACTATGTGTTGGGGGTATTATAAGTTTGATTGGGCCAAAAATTATGTAACACCACGAAATATTGATTTCCCACATAGGAAAGTATATATGGATCTTCCTATCTCGCCGAGTTGAGTCGATCTAGCTATGTATGTCCGTCCGTCCGTCTGTCCGTCTGTCCATGTTAATTTGTAATCACTCTACAGGTCGCAATTATGGCCCGATCTTCACGAAATTTAGAATGGAGGTGGGGCTAGGGTCAGAATAGAACCCTATTTCTTTTGGAGATGATCGCATAATATTTAGGGGTCGAAATGGACCAAAAACTGAAAAATGTCGGATTTTGCAGTAGCTATACAGGTCGCAATTATAGACCAATCGAC
The DNA here is from genome assembly GCF_030504385.1 of Musca domestica. NCBI lineage: Eukaryota > Metazoa > Arthropoda > Insecta > Diptera > Muscidae > Musca > Musca domestica. Next base: position 3,393,164 of record NW_026712332.1, on the reverse strand, counting down.
GCGGAACTTCGCATGTAGCTAGAGTTTAGGGCGGGGAAGAAGCCTACCAATTTGGGTGGTCATCGGATAATATTTAGCGGGTAAAATAGACCATATCTTTTGTGTTGAAAAAATTCAAAATTTTTCATTAAACCGCGACTATTTTAAATCCCGGCGAAATCACAAAGCCATGAAAAGGCTACTTCTGACCTTTACATTGACGTTAACATCCAACAAATCGGATATATAGTAAAATATGTGCGATATATATGTCTATCAAAGGAGATATGCTTGAAAGATCTCTTACATGTCGAGAACGGCTGAGCTGATTTCGACAGTTCTCATTAATTCAGAATTTGGCAGGAAAGAAACAACGTCTAAAAAATCGCATAAAAATATCTCTCTAAAGATGAAAATATTGATTTTGTAAAATTTTCTCATATTTTTTCAATTTTGTCATATTTTTGGCATATTTTCATTTTGAATTAAACATTTGGTAATATTTTTACAGCTAACAAAACTAAGTAGTTAGGAAAATAGGATATCATATACAGATCGCATTTATGGCCCGATCCTTACGAAATTTTGCATGGGGATAAGATGAGGGTCAGAATAGAAGCCTACTCTTTTTGGACATGATCGCCATATATGTAGGAGTTGAAATGGACCAAAAAACTGCAAAATTGTCAGCAGGTCGTAATTATCGCCCAATCCTCACGCACATTTGAATGGGGGTTACCGGACATTGCAAAAGCCAAGCAGTTTTGGATGGCCATCCAAAAATATTCAATGTGTGAAACAGTTTGCCAACTTTTGTGGACAAAATACGAAATACAGGAAAGACGCACAAATACAGGAAAGACGCACTTCTGACTATTTCGTTGAAGAATATTGTCAAATGTCTGTATCTCATATAGATGCGTTTCAGTCAAAAACCAATAATAAATGTTGATCTTTTGCCACTTCTGAGAGATTAAAGGTCTTTGGGAAATATTGGTTTCAGATCTAGGAAGACCATTTACGTGCAAAATCTACCAATAAATTGGAAATGAGCAAATTAGTTTAAGTTGCTATTATTTGAAACCTGATGGTTTTCTTTTATTATTTGTCACAATATCTTGTGTAATTCTTTCCAGTTTCTCGCCTATATAAACTGTATCGTTTATTATAGTGTTGTAGGGTATTCAACGGTCGGCCCCGCTCGACTGTAGCCTTTGCTTACTTGTTTATATTTTATTTTTGAATTCGAATATTAATACCAATTTATTTTTTTTTTATTTTGACTTACTTTTTTCTAATGTACATTTGTAGTGTTTTTTATATTTTTTTGTTTTTGAATTCGAATATTAATACCAATTTATTTAATTGACTTGATTTCTTGAGAACTGAAATTGATGTCGGGTTACATGGAAGTGTAGTACCGTGGGTGGCGAAACGGAATATATGATATCGAAATAATTTAACGCGGTCCCACTAAAGTTAAAAGATAATTACTATTTCAAAATCGCTAAAAAATCACGAAAAAAGACATCTCATTGCAAAAATTTTAAAATCGGGAAAAAATCGAAAAACCAAATTTCAATGCAATCGAATTTTAAAATAATAGTACATTCTATTGACAAATAGTACAAAACGAACAAGTTGAAGATTTTTTCAATTTGTTATTCTTCTTTTGTCAATTTTTTTCAATTTGTATTATCATATTGAATTCAGTGGATTTTTTGAACAAAATAAAGAAAACCTTTTCACTATATACAATTTTTCACCAAAAAAAAAAAGAAAACAAAAATTAAATAAGTGCGATATAGGATGTTAACTGACATCTACCCTTTAATTCCAGGGCCTACATCGTGGTTCAGCTGGAAGATGCGAACACATTGAAACAAACAAAAATGACCGAAAAAGCCGCTTTTGCAGGTCATGATATCGATCATAACTCACGGATAAGGGTACAACCCAATTCCATATTTATATAACCATCTATGATTTAAGCTATTTTTGGGGTCTTGGCCTCTTTTTTCATTTTTTGGCCTTTTTGGGTAGGGAACCATCATACAGATAATTGCCACATAGGAATGTGGTCAGAAAAGAAAATTTTGTATTCTATTGAATTTGTAACCGCCAAGAGTGGTTGGGAACGAAGATTTGGGAGGTATATTTAATATAGATGTAATAAATTGTGGAAACATGAACAAATTACAAATATAAGAAAGTAGCGCGGGACTGAATATTTGTTGAATCGTCATTAAATTATACTATGATGAAAAATATGGACTTTATGGGGTCTCCAACTTACAATTTAAATGGCAAACAAAAATTAATTCCTATCTTACTGTAATGGGTGTAAAATAATAATAATATTTGACTATTCTAAAATCATTCTGCCCTCAATTATGAGGTCGATAAATCTATTTTTACTTATTTAAATCTCGCGAAATGCTATGACATGCTATGTTGTTCTGCTATATTTTTGATTTGGCCTCTATTTGTCATCTTGGATTATAAGGGGTAGAAGAATGTTTTCAATGTAGGTCGATGTTTCGGAGTAGTGCACATACCTCCTAATTTTACCATATTTCAGAGGATTTGGTTAAAAATGTGTATTTTGGGGGTGAAAATCTTACACAAAAATTTCAACATATCTACAAATTTTAGAATTTTCCCCATGTAATATTACCCCCTCAAGTCCACCTTTTGGCAGACAAACAGACCGACATGGTTAGGGAGACTTATGAGGACTCTAATGAACAATCTAAGGTGTAAATGGGTTTAAAAAAGTAATTTTCTTTGGCTATTCTTAAATTCGATAACTGATCCGGAGAGGTGTGTGTATATTTTAACCTCTAATTGGACGAGTTTTTTTGCAGCAAAGACAGCGGAACTAACGATTGAGCCTGATGAGCTCCATTGTTCCAACCCTACTGATACCAGAGTCAGTGGATTGACAGTGCGTTGAGCCGGGATATGTCATGAGGTGACTACCTTACAAAGTCGTCAACCCGTCGCTAGCCATCTACGTATTTTCCCAAGCATGGAACAAGGCCCGGGTGGTACCGCTCGTGAAACCAGAAAATAGTGTCAGCAAAATCATACAATTCGATTTTGTCGCCATTAGCGAAGACTCTTAAGACTTTAATCCTCCTCATCACACAACAGTCGAATTTCTATCAAACTGAACTTGCGGATTTCTTCCAAGCGAGAAATATGAAAATATTCCCCACACTCTTTATAACTTTTTACCGCAGCTGACTGAGCAGTCGAAGGACATTTAAGCCCGACCTCATACTACCCCATATCATAGGCTTCACGATCGGCACAGATATCTAAAACAAATTGATAAAAAGAAGTAAAAAAGAAGCTAAGTTCGGCCGGGACGAACTTTTTTTGCCCTCCGCCATTTGGAAGAAACTTGACAGATATCAAAAAAACTTCCGTCGAAAAATAGCGCTCAAATTAAAACCGTTATACGGGGACTATATGAAGACCAGGTCCTGCATAAGCAATTTTCGTCATAGGCTGTAGTAACGATTCCGAACTTCAAATACGGAATATGGAAAAATTCAATTCTCTTCCAGGGTGTAAAGTACTCAGTACGAACTCCTTGTTTGGATTTTAAGACAATTCTATTGAAAAATTTGGCTACAATTATCAAAATAACGAATATCGGGAGGAACCGTTATATGAGGAATATACGATATCGTGGACCTATATAGACAATTTTCTTTCAGGGGGTAAAGTACTCACAATGAACTCCTTGTGCAGAATTTCAGAAAAATGATCAAAATACCGAATATAGGGTACCGTTATATGGGGGCTATATGATATCGTTGACCGATGTAGCCCATCGTCGAAATAGAGCTTCCTGCGGACAAAAGACAAATCTGAGAAAAATTTTAGTTTGCTATCTTAATTCGTTTTGACTCTAGCGTGATTACAACAAATGGACGGGCTAAATCGACTTAGCTGATTAAGAATATACATATATGCTTTGTTGGGTCTTAAATTATTATTCCGATGGGTTACAAACGGAATGACGAACTTAATATACCCTGCATACTATGTGTGGTGAAGGGTATAAAAAGCACAAGGTGTCAAATATGTTTGATGCATTGCCATGGTCAAAACTTGACATAGGTTATTGTATCATCTACTGGGGTAAACAATGTACTGGAATAGTCAAATTTTATTTTTTTATCATACTTCGTCCTATGCATACATTAAAAAAGAATAACTACCTTTTCAGTCGTATTTCTACTCTTAAAAAGTCCACAACGTCCAGTATCTATTGGCATCTTCTACTTATCACAATCAATCGTTTATTGCAGGTCGATGTCTGGGCTCTCTATCACGTCTGAATTTTTTCGCATTAAAATTCATTCCTATCAAAGTGTTTGTTTCCCTTGCCTTGACAGCACGGATTGAATATGTCCAGTCATTTGCATATTTGCATGGAGTTTATCCTCAGGACATCCAAACTAAACGCAACGGAAAGTGAAAGGGACAAGTTTTCCTTGCCGAATTCCTAATACGATTCACATTCCGAGTGTATATCGTTAGCCATAGGATGTGTTGTGCCAATTTCATAGTTTTTGTTCCTGTATTTTCGGCATAGATTTAGCACCAAAGAAAACGGGGTGGAATATTAATTTCACTTTTGTTCGAATTGACAGCAATTTGCAGGAGCACCTATGACCGCTGTCTGTTTGAAATATTGAAAAAGCCAAATGAATGGGTTGGATGTCGTGCTCTCTCGGTCATGCAGTTGAACAATAAAAGAATAAACAACTTGTTGAGAACTAGCAGACAGTTGGTGGAGAACGGAGTCGTTTGTATCAGTGTGACCGCTGGAAATTTTCAAAAAGTATCACAAAAAGTATCATTTCTTAAAAAAAGTGGCACATATCACTTTAAATGGTGGCACAGAAAGTGACACAATTTGTTTCACATTTTATTTAAAACAAGTAAAAAAGTTGTAAGTTCGGCCGGGCCGAACTTTGAATACCCTCCACCATGTGGTAAAAATTTGGCAATTTTCACAAAAAAAAAAAAAAAATAAAATAAAATCGGGTAAAAATTCTGTCAAAATCTTAAAAATACTGAATGTAGCCGTATATTAGGGTCTATACGATGACGTGGACCTGCATAGGCAAATTTTGTCATAAACTATTATAATATTTAAATGCGAAAAAAAATCTGTTTATAATGTAGCTAAAATAAATAAAATAGCGAATATAGGGAGGTGCATTGGGGTTATAAAACGTGGACCTGCACAGACAATTTTCCGGCATAGGCTGTAGTATCCATTACGAAGTTCAAATACAGAATTCGAAATAATTCCCGTAAATAATGTCGCAAAAATCATCAAAATACCGAATATCGGGGTACCGATATATAGGGGCTATAAGAAGAAGTAAACCTACACAGACAATCTCCTGTCATATGCTTTAGTATCTATCGAACTTCAAATACCAAGTTTGAAATAATTCCGATAAAAAATGTTGCTAAAATCATCCAAATGCCGAATATCGGGGGCACCTTTATATGGGGGCTATACGAAGATGAAGACCAGCACTTACTTCAACTTACTTCATTTCGTTCGGAAGCTAGAGTGATTTCCACAGACGGACAGACATTGATAAATCGACGAAGAATTTTATGCAGAGCAAGAATATATATACTTTGTGGGGTGTAAAATGTATATTTCGAGGTGTTACAAACGGAATGACAAACTTAATATACCCTTCCTACTATGGTGGAGGGTATAAAAAAGGTGGCACAATGTATAAAAAAGTGGCACAAAAATTCAAAAAAGTGGCTCATTTAGGATCAAAATAAAAAAGTGGCACAAAGGTATCAAAGCCCAAAAAAAGTGGCAAAATTGATACTTTAGTGGCACAACGGTCACGCTGGTTTGTATACAGACTTGCATTTATATTGCCTACGACCTTTGAACGAGGCAGTCTCCTACTTGTATCTTTGTATGAGTGTATATCTGTACACTTGTACATGTATGTAAGTGTATTCGTATATCGCATTATGAATTTATTGACTTAAAAAATGATCCAAAATAATTCGTGTCTTGGTAATTTCTTGCAAAACTATTTAAGAGATTTCGGTTAAAACTAATTGGTAATCCCCAGCACAGTGCTTCCTATCTTACGGGTTTTACTAATATACGTCATTTATTTGGCACATAACCAAAGTAGTTGGAACTCTAATTGACTTGGTTTATTAAAATCAGTTTAACGTAAATATCGCCAGGACAAATATTTTCTTTTGTGGCACCTTTAATTTAATGCCATTATTTTTGCTTTAACAAATTTGAATAATTGGTAGTCAAAAATTGTTTAAATTGTAAAAGTCTTTAACATATATTTCCATATTTAACGAAGGGATCTTTAAACTTTTCTAGTGGACTGTAGTTCAATGTATACAGACATGCAAGTAGTCATCAAAATAAGTGGATCCACTTCAAAGATTTGTTTTTACCAAATTTCAGTGGTCTGTATATATGGTTATGGATTTTAGAGTATATTTTCCAGAATCTTCCAAAAAAAAAACTGACCACACTACAGGTCTATCACACATACACACACACACAAGAATATTAGGGTTGATCATGCAAATGTATAAAAATAGGCAACCAATATCTACGTCAGATTTTTATGTTTACTAAATTTTCCTACTTTAAAAACTACAACAAAATTGGGACTAAGATTGTTTTCATTATGCGGCTCAAAATGTTGAGGTTGGCCAAACTTGTCAAGCTTTTGTTGTTCCGATATTTCGATCATGAAGTGGTCTATAATCCAGAGACTTGCAAATTTTCTCGCGATTTTTTTTTTGTTATATATAGTTTTTGTACCCTCAACCATCAGACACAACATAGTATACATATTCTTGATCAGCGTAAAATTCTAAGTCGATTTACCGATGTCTGTCTATCCGTCCGTCTGTGTGTCTGTTGTAATCACCAATTGAGATAGAAGGCTAAAATTTTGCACATATTAATTTCGTCAGTAGGCAGGTTAAGTTCGTAAATGGACCATGTAGATCCACGTTTTCATGTAGCCCCCATATAACGGCACCTCCGTATATTCGGTATTTTGATGATTTTAGGGTCATTATTCACCGGAGTAGTTTCAAATTACGTATTTGGATTTCGTAATGGGAACTACAGAAAATGTTGTATGCAGGTTCGGGTCTTCGTTTATATATCAGTACCTCCTTATATTCGGTATTTTGACGATTTTAGGTACAATACTCACCGAAATTGTTTGAGATGTCGTATTTGAAGTTCGTAATGGATGCTACGGCCTGTGACAGAAAATTGTCTATGCAGGTCCAGGTCTTCGTATAGCTCCGTTGTAACGGTACCTCTCTATTTACGGTATTTTGATGATTTTTGCTACATTATACACAGTTTATTTTAAGTTTCGAATCTGATTCTGACAAACAAAGCCTATGCAGGTTTACGTCGTAGAGACCTCAATTTAACGGCTATATTCGGTATTTTTAAGATTTCAACAGAATTTTTAACGGATTTTATTTTTTGAAAATTTCCAAATTTGTTCGGTATTCAAAGTTCGGCCCGTCCGAACTTACTGCTTTTTAACTTGATTATCTTTATTTGTGCTATTTTGAAATTAATCAATTTTAATAAATTCATATCTCAACGTTCTTTAGACGAGCAAAGTTAAAGGTACAATTGAGTTTTAAGGATTATAAAGAGAACTTAGGGGCGGACTTGAAAACCAACAAATACCCCCCACTATGACGAACAGTAAATCTTCTAAAATAAAAGTATCGGTATTGAATATTGTTTCCACTTCCATTTTTGATATGATATTAATGATATCGGTTGATAAGAAGCCTTCAATACATCGGAAATTCTGCGATACCCGTTACAGTGATTGTAATATATTGTAAGATTGAAATAATAAAATTTGAAATAATTTTGCTGAAAACTTTGGTTAAAATACATAGAGATATTTATTCAACCTACTGCTACAGGAGATTGATCCCATGACAATATCTATGCACCGAATTTCGAAAGATTCCGCTGGAAAAAGGTGGTTAAAATCATCAGAAAAAACGTGGAGCTATATAGGCAATTTTCTGACTCAGGATGTAAAATCCATCACGACTTCTAAGTACCAAATTTGAGATAGTTCCGTTTGAAAGTGTGGCTTAAATCGTCAAAATGCGAAATGTCGAAATTTACCGTTATACAAAGCTGCAGAAAAACAAATCGTTTAAATGCCGAATATCGAAATTCGCCGTTGTATAAGACTACACGAAAACGTGGATCGACATGTCCCATTCCTTAGCCTTTGCTCTTATTTCGTTTCAAGCATTCACCCTCAGCATTTGACAACATTTGTATACCCTCCACCTTGAAAAGTATGGTGTATTTACTTTGTCACTCCGTTTGCAACATCCCTAAATATTAAAGCATACATATTCATGATCAGCATAAAATTCTAAGTCGATTTAACGATGTCCGTCTGTGGATTGAAATCACGATACAGCCCACATTAATTGACGAAGAACTTCAAAATTTGGCAGAATGATTTGTATTGTGCCTAGGATGGTTGGTATTCCAAATAATAACGGTAGCCAAATTTCTCCACAGATTTGCTTAAAAATTGACATTTGTAGTTAGTAATGGGTTCCAGCTCTGGTGGCGGAACATAATATATATAGGTTTACGTGTTCGTATAGCAACCACATAACCTCCCTCTATATTCGCTATTTTGATGGTTTTACAGATTTGCCCAAAAATTTGTATTTGTAGTTCGTAATGGGTTCCACGTTTTCGTATAGCCCCCACATAATGGTACCTCCGGATATTCAGTATTTTTATGATTTGGCCAAAGTTTTCCAATGAATTGTCTAAAAAGTGGTATTCGTAGTTCATAATGGGTTGTAGCTCCTGTGGCAGAATATTATATATTTATGTCCACATTTGCCTATAGCGCACATATAACCATCAATCACCATTATTCGGTATTTTGATAATGCTAGTCACTTTCACACGCGAAATTGTTTCAAATTTGGTATTTAAGAAGATTTGGTATGGCACCATATAACGTTCTCTCCCACTTTATGGTTTTTTGTAAAGTTTAACAGCATTATCCAAACTGTCTACTGTCATTTGTAGTTTAAAGTGAATCATTTTGATTCATATCTATATATATAAAAGAAAGTTGTGTTAGTTACTACGCTTATAACTTAAGAACCGCTGGACTGATTCTAACGATTCATACAAATTCGGAATTGTCTCCTGTCCGAAAAGGATAATATACAAAAAAAATCGCGTAAAAATGTGATATATTAACATTTTCATTTTGACTTTTGAAATGTACAATAGTAATGTTTTATTTTGCATGATTTTTTCCATTTTGACTTACTTTTTTCTAATGTACATTTGTAGTGTTTTTTGTATTTTATTTTTGAATTCGAATATTAATACCAATTTATTTAATTGACTTGATTTCTTGAGAACTGAAATTGATGGCGGGTTACATGGAAGTGTAGTACCGAATTATGTGGTGGCGTAACGGAATAGACGATATCGAAATAATTTAACGCGGTCACGCCAAAGTTAAAAGATAAATTATTTTTCAAAATCGCTAAAAAATCAAGAAAAAGAGATCTTATTGCAAAAACTCTCAAATCGGGAACAAATCGAAAAAAAAAATTTATGGAATCGAATTTTAAAATAATAGTACATTCTATTGACAAACTTAAGGAGGATCTTTAAATATTTGCTGTAAAAAATCAGAAAACAAGTTGAAGATTTTTTCAATTTTTATTCTTCTTTTGTCATTTTTTTTCAATCTGTATTATCATATTGAATTCAGTGGATTTTTTGTGAACAAAATAATGATTTCTATCCTTCCAGAAATTCTTCCCAAACATTCAAGATAACTTAAATCGCTTTTGCAGGTCATGATATCGATCATAACTCACGGATAAGGGTACAAACCGATTTCATATTTATATATCCATCGTATGATTTAAGCTATTTTTGGGGTCATGCCCACTTTTTTCATTTTTGGCCTTATTTGGCAAAATTTGAAATTTCCAGAGTAGGGCCCATATTGGTCTTGACCACATTTATCAATTGATTTGGCTAAAAATTGTATATACGCTACCCTGGTGTATGGAACCATCATACAGATAATTGTCACCTAGGAATTTATTTAAGTAAAGCCCCCACATTGGAGTATCCCCAAGTCCACTTTCACATCTAATGTGTGTTCAGAAAAGAAAATTTTGTATTCTATTGAATTTGTAACCCCCAAGAGAATATTGGTTGAGAACATAGATTTGGGATGCACATCTATATGAAATAAATTATGAAAACATGGACAAATTACAAATATAAGAAAGTAGCACGGGACAGAATATTTGTTGAATCGCCGTTGAATTATACTATGATAAAAATATGGACTTACAACTTACAATTTACAACCAACTTACAATTTAAATGGCAAATGAAATTAATTCCCATGGGTGTAAAATTGCTATATTTTTGATTTGGTCTCTGTTTGTCATATTGGATTATAAGCGGTAGAAGAAAGTTTTCAATGTAGGTCGATATTTCGGAGTAGTGCCCATGTAAAGGTACCTCCTGATTTTACCATATTTCAAAAGATTTGGCTAAAAATGTATATTTGGGTGGAATCTTACACAAAAATTGCAACATATCTACAAATTTTAGAATTTTCTCCATGTAATAGTACCCCCTCAAGTCCACGGCTTAAATATGGGTATAGGTATTTTAAAACACTTTTAATCGACCAGTACGTGAACAGATATCAGTCATATCTGTGAATAATTATACTTTGACAAATATGCCTAATAGACAAAAACTACAGGCCGGCAACGCGGACCGGGCCAGCTAGTACTTTTATATAAAGCTGTTTTCTTTACCCAATGGTGGAGGGTAATAAAAATTCGGCCCGGCCGAACTTAATGTTTCTTCACTTGTTATATATATATATAATTTTTGAAGGATGTACTAAAAGATTGGAACTGCATATCCCAACTTTACATTAGATCTAATGTAAGTACAAATATTGCAATGTGAGAAGTTCAAAGAGAACTTGGGTACAATTTTACATTTTATGAAAGTTATGAAGGTTATTTGTTTGTAAGATATCTATAGTTAAAAGAAAACAAGTAAAAAAGCTGTACACTTCACATTCACTAGAATTATTACTAACTCAAATTTATTTTGTGGCTGTTGGTACGAAAGGCAGTTGACAAATATTTTCCATGATCTAAATATCAAGATCAAAATATTTCCATGATTCCATGATCTATTCCATGTTTGATATAAACAAACATCTTGGACCGATATAATTGATTTTCACACTAGTTGCAGTAAAGACAAAAATATTGTGGTGTAAAATTTTTGAAACGAATCGAACAATGATTTCTCACTTTGGGGTGGTTATTATCATTCAACATTTTGACTTTCAATGGGGGAGGTACTAGAATATTTTCCACTTTTTCTCCTGATCTAAATCTTATCTAAATATTACCATGGGATATGTTTGAATTACATTGGACGCTGAAGAAGAAAATCGCATATCTCTTTCTCATATTTTGTTATACCCTACAACACTATGTGTTGGGGGTATTATAAGTTTGATTGGGCCAAAAATTATGTAACACCTCGAAATATTGGTTTCCTATCTCGCCGAGCTGATTCGATCTAGCTATTGAAGTCCGTCCGTCTGTCCATGTTAATTTGTAATCACACTACAGGTCGCAATTATAGTCCGATCCTCACGAAATTGAAAATGGAGATGGGGTTACGGTCAGAATAGAACCCTATTGCTTTTGGAGATGATCGCATAATATTTAGGGGTTGAAATGGACCAAAAACTGAAAATCTTCCTGATTTTGCAGTTGCTCTACAGGTCGCAAATATGTACCAATCGAAGTTTGCATGGGGCTAGAGCTTAGGCTAGAGCTTTCAATTTTGATGGTCATTGGGTAATATTTAGTGGGTGAAATAGACCATAACTTTTGTGTTAAATAAAAATCAAATTTTCCATTAAACCGCGAATATTTTTAATCCCGACGAAATCACAAATAGACGAACAGGTCAATTCTGACCGTTACGCCGATGCCGATAGTAAGTATATCGGATATATATAGCGAAATATACACAATGTATATACACAAAGGAAGGAGATGTTAGCTAAAATGCTTATATCTCACGAATGGCTGGACCGATTTTGACAACTTTTGTCAAGTCAGAATGCACTCTTGGCATAAAAGAATAAAATCTAAAAAAAATCGCATAAAAAGATTTCAGTAATTATGTTAATATAAGTTTTGTAGTATTTTGTGACATTTTTTATTTTTTCATATTTTTTATCGCATGCGATTTTTTCAATTTGACTTATAATATTTTGTAATATTTTTTTTCACCTTACAACACAGGTTGGGGTTATATAGAGATTGCAATTACTGTCTGATCCTCACGAAAATTTTCACATGGGTAGGGTAAGGCTCAGAAGTGATAGGCCTATTGGTTTTAAAGATGTCCGCAATATATTTGTTTGTAGAAATGGACCAACAACTAAAAATTTTCCTTTGCAGCCGTTATATAGGTCACAAATAGAAACCAAAGGACACGAGATCTCGCATGAATTTAGAGTTTAGGACAGCGAGTAGAATGGACCACTACTTTTGTGTCAAAAAGTACCAACATACAAAAGCCGAACTTTCTGGCTTTTTTATGCTGATTTCGTTGACGACTATAGCCAAATATCGTAACAAGCAAATCATATAGAAATTTAAAGATACAGAGAGGCCTATTGCTTTTGGAGATTATCGCAAAATATTTAGGGGTTCAAATTAACCAAAAACAGAAAAAAATCCTGATCACACAATTGAAGCCAATCGACACGCCTGAGAAGAGAGTTAAGGACAGGGAGGGATTCTAGCATTTTGGATGGAAAATGGACCACAACAACTAACAGCATGAGGGAGTGCTTAAATATTGGGCAAATGTCCCTGGTCAGGTAAGTGCTCCGTGACATAATTTCAAAAGCGAAATCTTTCAAATCGATCTGGATATAAGGGCCCTTCTAACATATTATAATGTTGTAGGGTACCACATGGTCGGCACGACTATAGCCTTTGCTTACTTGTTATTATTACCATCTAAAATTATTACCTTTTTTGTGGGAGGTACTCGAAGTAGTAAACCGATATAAATTATTTTCACAATTGCTCTAATATTAATGGTCAAAATTTTGTTAAGTTTGATTTTGTTGTTATGTTTGATGAAAATCACCCATTGATAACATATTTTAAGACATTTATTATTCCAAATGAATATTTCCAAATTATGGGTGAGGGAACTCCCAACGCGCAATATGAACTTTTTATTTTTGTTAATTTTTGAATTTTTGTGGGGAAATGTGCGATATTGCATGTTTCGGAACTCAATCTAGGCTTGGTAAAAATATTGTAAAAAGTTTGGACCAGCCGTCCAGACACATGGACGGATATCGCTTAATCAGCTTCTGGGCTTTGTCCAAATTAACCTGCGGCATAAAAACGTTATATTGTGTGGTATATTATATCCGTATCAAATGATATATGTATACCGTAGCAGCCTTGACGGTGCCAGAATATTTAAAAACGCGTACAAAACTGACTAGTTTTGGATAAATTTTCTGTTTCAAAAATTCTTTATGTTTGCCTGAATATGACGTTTTCTTTGATGGAAAATCGAAAAAAATGAAATAAATTAACGATTTAGCCTAGTGTATAGGGTTCCAAACAAAATACCGAAAGTTGTGAAGTATCAACTGGTGCTGCCGTTAAAATTCATAGTGGCCGGCATTCACCAGACAAACATAAACAGAAATGTTACACACGCACGAAAGAAATACAAATGAAAAAACCCGATGTGTTTTTATTAGGATACCTCAAATAAACTCCAAAAGTTTCCCGTTGCTGATGAGAGTGTGGTGATGTCATGTGAATCCTCGCAAATGGTTGACCTCAACATCCTTGTGTTTGGCAAATAAGAGAGACCACTTCAGGAGTATATGGGGAAATTTTCAATAGGTTTCCAAATGTTTTAACGAATGACCTGTCTACACTCACATACACATATTCATCACGTCTGTGACCGGACAGGCCAGTGTTTACATTAGTTGTGGCATTTCAAATTTCTGAATTGTGAAATCAAATGCCAACTTCGTATCTTTTTTGCTCAAATGTTAATGTGCAAACTCTACCTTAACTAATTGCAGTGCAGACGGAGACGGATTGGCTTTTCCTAAAAAAAAACAACAGATCCATAATATTTTCGAAGGATAGTTAGCCGTAGTATATTATGTTGCACGTAACATCATCGAAGTGGCAATCGTGTCTTATTATTTGGATACGAATCAAATAAATGATTAGTGCCATACAGGGTGAGATAAAAAAAACTGCAACAAAGTTTTTTAAATTTTATTGAATGAAAGCAAAAAATTTTAGAATAAGTTTAGATTTGTTCGAATTGGTCATCTTTGGCACCAATTATATAGCCTTCAAACGGCCAATGAAACTGACACATGCTGCCCGAATGTTGCTCTGCGGTATTTTGGCCCATTCCCGGCGAAGCGCTTACTTGAGGTGATCGACACTTTGGTATTTTTTAGTGCCAACCTTGCTTTCCAAAACACCCCAGACACAATAGTCTAACGGATTGGTATCCGTAGATTTTGGTGGCCATTGTGCGCTGGAAATGAGGCGAGGAACCTCATTTTGTAACCATTCTTGGGTGGCGCATGCTGAGTTGTTGGAATGTCCAAGGTCTGCGGCCAAACTGTTTGCATGCCCAAGGGTTTAATGTACCCTCCAGAATATTCGGCATTTATTCTGATGCCACGGTCGATTAATACGACCATGACCGGCGCTTGAGTTCTGGTGGTCAACCGATGGCGGACATTTTCAGCTGACCTCTTTGGCAAGTAAACACGATCATTTTGTTTGTTTACAAACTGCTGGTCAACGAATGTTTTCTCATCAGTTCACCACATTCGAAGCAACTCCTTAGCTCATTTGAGTCTATATTCTTTCTTTTGCGGTGTAAGTTCTTGCACGGCCCATTTTTCAATTTTTGCCGAGTGGCAAATAAAATTTCCATGATGTTGCTTTTTTCCTCCGTCCACTTCCTTGACGTCGGGCTACGCTACCAGTATTACGGTAACGAGAGATGGTAAGAGACACAATAGATTTATTCACATTTAAATGCTGGAGTTCTCTAACGATAGCCACTTGTGGTTTTCCAGCCAAATATAAAGAAATCACGCTTTCACGCTTGAATTCCATCACAAATAACTTCTTCTCTGGAAATTCTCACCAAAATTCTTTTGTACGCTTGTAAACAATATAATGAACTGTCACTGGAATAATTTTAACAGATGTCGGACGAGTGGCTTAGAAATGACAGCAGTCTGAAGTTGGTTGCAGCTTTTTCATCTCATCCTGTAAAGTATTGCTTTTAATCACTCTAAAGGTCGTAATTATGGTCCGATCTTTCCAAAAAATTACATGGATTAAGGATTAACAAAAATAATTGTAATGATTTAATTCCTTTCATAAAAAACACAACATTGTCAGATTAAAAAATCCAATGACTTATTTGTTTTAAACTGCTTATTTTTTTAAGAAAAAAAGGAAATTGATGTCTTTTAAGGATGTTCACAAAATGCGTTGGAGAGCATAGCTTTAAACATGTCATAATGACATTGTTTTGTTCTATAGACAACATTTGTTTAAAAAAATAGGCCACAAACAACTGTGTATTTCGTAACAGAGAAATATTATATCAATCTAGCTGGTCATTCCAAAGGAATGAGTCCTAATTCTTAAAAATGTCTGTACATTTATCATTCACGGATTATAGGCTCAAAATAATTTATGCAAGACATCTTGTTAGACCATTTGACAAAAGGACGTGCATTCCTTCAGCCGCTGCTCAACATAAATACGTTTGTCCTTGAAATTAAATATTTAAGAATATTTATCTTAAGTTGGAGTAGTGTTTTGCATTCATAAATATAATGTTGAGTGGATGTTTTTTTGAGAGAAAAGTAATTTATGTCTTGATATGTGAATTAAATAAACTACTTAGGAATTCACAGGAAATTTCCTACGGTTTGTCCATTTTGTACAGAAGAAAAAATATGAATAAAATCCAGGGTTTGAGTCTAATCTATGCACATAAAAGAAGTAGAGTGATGAGCGATTAACTTACTGATTCATCAATATCTAAGCGATCCAAGCTAAAAATCGTATTAATTTAATTAAATGAGGTGTGGTTTAGATGTACCAAAAGTATTTTGGATATTTGAATATAAGTGTACCAAAAGTACTACATTTTGAATCAATCTTGAAATTTTTCATGAGATGTTTAGGAAGTAGGGCTGATATGTCCTAAATGGTACTAAATTTAGTTACATTCTATTTTGAGTGAACGGATGGAAATGTTGGTAGTCATTCGGGGGTTGCTGGATAGATTGGAAATAATGTTTTGGAAATGGGTACTTAATAGTACTAAAATTGGTATAGGGAGAACGGGTAGTTCTTGAAATTTGGTAAAAGGTAGGGTTGAGATTCCATGGTGGTACTGGATGGTATGACATAAATGTTGGAATTGAACTTATTAATTTTCCTATGAGTGTAATTTTGGGTTATACAATGGACAGTTTTCGAAAATGCGGGCTTAATTTGACAGGGAGTGTATAAATTTTGAGGATCACTGTGAGTGTTTGTCGTAAGTGGAAGCAGGAGGCATTTAGGAGGTCGACTTGCAAATGGTACTAAATGGTACCAAATTTGGTATATATACAGTAGGAAAAGTGAAGTGAAGAAGCGAGCATTTCAGTATGTATGAACCTTTGTAGCCCTTTTTAAAAATCAATTATAACCCTTTGCTTGCTTGTTAAATTGTATAAAAGAAACTAATTTTCTTTATATCAGGCAATTCAGCCTTTCCAATATTTGCCATTACACGCTTTGAAGAAAAAAACAGTAAGGAAATGTCAAAAGTCGGATTCCCTACACCACTATCCATATTTAGTAGAAATTAGGTCATATTTGGTTTCAGAGGAAACTAATATATGGGAGGCAGGCATATTCAATTCTGAATCGGTCTTCACTAAATTTGACGGAGAAATTTTAATCTTTTATACCAAATAACATTGCTATAGAGAGCATGATATCACTTCGCGAAAGGTTTATATTAAAAACGAGTAAAAAAGCTGTAAGTTCGGCCAGGCCGAACCTTGAATACCCTCCACCATTTGGAACGAATTTGGCAATTTTCAAAAAATAACAAGTTAAAAAGCAGTAAGTTCGGCCGGGCCGAATTTTGAATACCCTACACCATTTACAACGAATTTGGAAATTTTTAAAAAATAAAATCCGTTAAAAATTCTTTTAAAATCTTAAAAATACCGAATATAGCCGTCACATGGGGGTCTATACGATGTGGACCCACGCAGCATTGTTTGTCATAAGCCATTACCATATTCAAATTCGAAACTTGAAATAAACGGTGAATAATGTAGCTAAAATCATCAAAATATCGTATATAGTGAGGTACCGTTATATCGGAGCTATACGAAGACCTGGATCTGCATAGATAATTTTCTGTCACAGGCTGAAGCATCTATTACGAACTTCAAAATCGAAATCTCAAATAATTTCGATAAGTATTGTACCTAAAACGGTCAAAGTACCGAATATAGGGAGGTACTGATATATGAGGCCTATACGAAGACCTGGACCTGCAAAAACAATTTTCTGCCACAGACTGCAGTTCCCATTACGATCTCTAAATACTCCGGTGAATAATGGCGCTAAAATCATTAAAATATCGAATATTGGGAGATACTGTTATATGGGGACTATACGAAGACCTGGACCTGCACAGACAATTTTCTGTCATAGGATGCAGTGTCCATTTCGAACTTCAAATACAAATTTGAAACAATTCCGGTGAATAATGTCGCTAAAATCATCAATATACCGAATATCGGGAGGTACCGTTATATGGGGGCTATATGAAAAAGTGGACCTACATGACCCATTTACGAACTTAACCTGCCTACTGCCAAAATAAACGTGTGTGCAAAATTTTAGCCCTCTATCTCAATTCGTTAGAAAGATAGCGTGATTACAACAGACAGGCGGACAGAGAGACAGACAGGCACGCAGACGGACATTGCTAAATCGACTCAGAATTTTATGCTGATCATAGGCAACTTTTGTCATAAGCCATTACAATATTCAAAGGCGAAACTGGAAAAAAAAATCGGTGAATAATGTAGCTAAAATCATCAAAATACCGGATATAAGGAGATACCATTATATTGGGGCCATACCAAAAAATGGACCTGCACATACAATTTTTTGTCATAGCATGTAGCTTCCATTACCAACTTCAAATATTAAATTTGAAATAATTCCGGTGAATATGAGGAGGTGCCGTTATATGAGGGCTATACCAAAACGTGAACCGATATATTTCATTTTCAATACCAACCATCCTAGACATAATACAAATTGTTCTGGCAATTTTTGAAGTTCTACGTCAAATAATGTGGCCTTAATCGCGATTTCAACAGACAGACGGACATCGTTAAATCGACTTAGAATTTTATGCTGATTATGAATAAAGTATTTATGAGGTCTAAGACGAATATTTATGAATGTTACAAACGGAATGACAAAGTTAATAGACACTCCTTTTTAAGGTGGAGGGTATAATAAAAATCGGAGCGGAGTTGTACAATATGGAAACATACGTCCGAAATTTGCTCTATTTGCACAATAAACCTGAAATCGGATTAAGGATATATATGGGAGCTATTTCATCTCAATCGGATAATAAATGCGACCTGCATTTTGTTCACAAGAATACATGGACGGACGGACAGACAGACGGACTGACTATGTGTCTATCTCGCTTCCTTATTGATGTTACAAACAAATTCACAAAGACATAATACCCTTACCACTATATAGTGTAGGGTATAAAATCACCTTATTATAATTTATGTAAATCACAAGACCGACTGAAGTAAATTTAATTTTGTCCTTTGACCCTAAAATAATGCTTTTATATTTTGTAAAGCTTTAATAACGAAATGTTGCTATATTATGCTACAAGATACAGCAGTTTATTTCCTTCATTTTCTTTTTATACCCTCAGCCATATGGCTACAGAGGGTATATATCATTTGATACGGTCAAAACGTGCCTAGTCGAAATAACAGTTTTAGACCCTAGGTCTCTTTGGACCAAATCCGTTTCAGAACATTTGGAGTCGATCTAGCGATGTCCGTCCGTCCGTCTGTCTGTCTGTCTGGCTGGCTGGTGCGCACGATAACTCTCGAAGGGAGTATCCGATTTGGTCCAAACTTGGTACATCGCAATATTTTTGTCAAACTTAGATCGAGTTCGGAGATGGGCAATATCGGTCCACTCCTTCTGGTACCTCCCACACAAAATGTCCAAATTTTCAAAGAAAATAATTTATTGCACAGAAAGAGAAATGATAATCCGATTTTCCTCGAACTTTGTGAATCCTAATATTTTCATCAGTTCTAGTTCAGGTGCGAAAATGGACAATGAACGCACTTTTTAACAATTGCTAAAAATTATTACATATCTCATATAAAGTAAGGGGTGAGTCGATATAATTCATACCAGGAACGTTGGAATATTTATATCATATTGTTACGTTCTTGGATTTTACTTAATCCCGTGTAGACGTTGTTTTATTTCCCAATACAGCTCGTACCAAATAAAACGCGGGTTCTTTCGGATTACGATTATTACAATGATTTTATTTGCACTTTACTTTACTCGACGGTTTCAATTCGCGATCTCATTCACAACTGACTAACTGCCTTTCCATTTCTCCTATTTATATGAGCCTCGCCTGTCGCTACAGAAGTTTCTAGACGATCTGGTAACGCCTAGATTACGAACAATCTACCAATGCAACAAACACATACAAACTTACATTGAGTGAACAATAACAACAACACATACAAACTTACATTGAGTGAACAATAACAACAACATATACAAACTTACATTGAACAATAACAACAACACATGTACAGGCGAGGGGGTAACAAAGAAAGAGGAATTAAGCGATCATCAATAATGACGTTTAACAAGAATTGTACGTCAGCAACAAAATAGACAATGAAAGAGGGAATGGAAGGATGTAGAAAAAAATCTATACAGTAGTTGTTGTGAAGTTATTCAAATAAACTGCGTAGTAGAAATTTACGTTACAATTCAAATTCTTAAATTAACGGAATTCATCTAAATGAACTTAAATCTAAAGTTATATTCGTAACATTGCCCCCCGCTTAAGCCTGTTCGTCCCGAATAGGCACAGTTCCCGTTCCGTAGGGGGTCAGCCGCTCCAAATGTACAACTTTCATCTTCGACCTGGGACTGTCGCTCCTCTGGATGCGATAAACGACGTCATTTATTTTCGTGACAATCTTGTAGGGTCCTTCCCAGTGCGTTTGTAATTTGGGGCATAGTCCTTTCTTTCGTTGTGGGTTGAACAATAGTACCAGTTGCCCTTCTTGAAACCCATCGGTATTTGCCGCTCGATCGTGCCTTGCCTTCATGCGGTGGCTAACCATTTTTATTCGATGTCGGACTGCATCGTGGACTTTACTAAAAGAGTTTTGACTGTCTTCATCGTCGTTTGGGGTAGCGCCGAATATCAAATCGCCAGGTAGCTTTAATTCATTTCCGAACAGAACTTTGGCTGGAGTCCGGGATGTGGAATCATGAATGGCCGATCTATAAGCCAGTAAAAACTTGGGAATATGCTCATCCCAGTCTCGTTGGCCACTGTCCACCACTTTCCGTAGATGTTCTTCTAGGGTGCGATTGAATCTTTCCACCATGCCATCTGATTGTGGATGTAGGGGCGTCGTTCTGGTTTTCTTGATTCCGTAGGAGTCACACATTTCCTTGAAGATCGCTGATTCAAAATTCCTCCCTTGATCGGAATGAACCTCAGATGGAACACCATAGCGACAAATCCAATTTTTGCTGAACACATCCACAATTGTCCTGGCTTCTTGATTTGGGATAGCATAAACCTCTGGCCATTTACTGAAATAATCCATGACCACTAAGACATACCGGTTCCCAGAGTCGCTTGTTGGGAACGGTCCAGCTACATCCATTGCGATTCTTTCAAAAGGGGCTCCTGAATTATACTGCTGCATGTAGCCTCGACTCTTCCGTGTTGGACCTTTAGCTCTTATGCACCTTTCACAATTGGCGATCCAGTCGGCAATGGATTTTTGACAGCCGACCCAGTAGAATCTCTGCTTTACCTTTTCAGCGGTTTTTGCTATGCCAAGATGTCCTCCACTTGGCCCATCGTGAAACTCCGACAAGACATCTCTTATTTTGGAGTCTGGGACGACGATCAAGTTCCGGTGAGATTTACCGTCCTCACTTTCCCATTTGCGATATAGGCAACCATCTATTATAAGTAGACTGTCCCACTGGGCCCAATAGGATTTTAAAAGAGGGCTTTCGGAGGTAATTTCTTTGCGACTAGGTCGTTTGCCCGTTTCTATGGCCGAAATTACTTTGCCCAGAATGGGATCTCCTCGTTGTTCCGTCGACCAATCTTCACCCGACTCAAACTGCAATAGTCGGACATCAACGATATTCTCTTTATTCTCAGCCTTTGAGCAGTGCTTGCATTCTACTTTGCATGGCCGACGAGACAGGGCATCAGCATTACCGTGTTTTCCGCCTTTTCTGTGCTCGATTCTGAAGTCATAACTCTGGAGCCTCTCGATCCAACGGGCTAGTTGACCTTCCGGATTCTTAAACTGCAGCAACCATTGGAGAGCAGCGTGGTCGGTCCTCAGCAGGAAATGCTGGCCATATAGGTATTTGTGGAAGTGTTTAACGCACTCAAGGACAGCAAGCAGCTCTCTCCTCGTCACACAGTAATTCCTCTCAGGTTTCGACAATGTCCGGCTGTAGTACCCGATGACTTTTTCCTGTCCGTCGATTTCCTGGGAAAGGACACCACCGATGCCGCACGCACTTGCGTCTGTGTCCAGAACAAACTTGCCGCCAGGTATAGGGTATGCCAAAATGGGGGCTCTGCATAGCATGTCTTTGAGCTTTCTGAATGCCTCCTCCTGGTCGTTGCCCCACTGAAACCTCTGGCCTTTTTGCGTCAAACGGTGTAGACAGGCGGCGATGTTGGCAAAATTTTGGACAAATCGACGGTAGTATGTGCAGAGACCCAGAAAGCTTCGCAGCTCATGGAGATTTCGGGGCTGCGGCCAATCTCTGACGGCTCGAATTTTCTCCTTATCCGTCGATATGCCCTCCGGCGTCACGTGGTGCCCCAGGAACTTCACCTCTCGTTGGAAGAGACTGCACTTCTTTGGGTTCAGCTTGAGGCCTGAAGACGAAAGCTGCTGTAGAACATCCTTTAAGTTCTTGATGTGTTCGTCGAAGTTGCGTCCCATGACTATGATGTCGTCCAGGTATATGAGGCACGACTTCCACTGCAGCCCTTTTAACACACGCTCCATCAGCCTTTCAAATGTAGCCGGGGCGTTGCAGAGTCCGAATGGCATGACATTGAACTGCCAGAGACCCCCATTTACGCCAAACGCTGTTTTCTCCTTATCTTTCTCGGCGATCTCTACTAAAGGCCTGCACAAGACGAATTGTATGAATTATGCTTTTTTCGACACACTGCCTTTGTCTACTCAATCATGCGCTATGTATTTAATAGGCAATGACAACCAACAACATCCCCCATTTTGATTCATGTGTGCCATTGTCTAAGGTTCGATCGTGGCATGGCTGACTCGAATATTTGCATGGTGTTCTCCATAAATGCAGGGTGTCAACGATGACATCGAACCGTGTCATCGTCAAATTGTGTGTCATTTGTGTACGTGTGCTTAAATTGAGTGTGTGTGTGTGTTACTTTCGACGGTGAGAGTGTGTTTTTGTGTGTGCTGTAATTTTGAAGTAACAAACACGGCGTAAATATAAAATTGAGTACAATAACAAAAAATGCATAGACATCAACAAATGAATAGAAAAAATGAAATATATACTGAACAATCCCAATTTATTGGTGATTATCATAAAATGTTGGTCATAAAATAGAGGTAAATATTGTTTGCCTATTTTCTATCTACATATAGTGTTCTTTTAAAATTAAAGTTTGTGGCAGAGATTTGACTCTCATTCAATAACAGAATATGCACAGAATTGAACAATGCAAGTATATAGTGTTGTTACGTGAATTACAGTAGCACTCATTCTCATTTACACCTCAATACCGGAGGCAAACATTTATGAAATTATAATCAAAATAAGAAAAATTTTCAGGGGATTATTGTTTTGTAACCACGAAATGTGAAAATTTTGTGTGGACCAATTAGAAGTGCCTTTAATATTTTAGTATTCGCCAAGAAATTCTTTATTACAAAAAATTTATTTTTTCACATATCGGAAAAGCAGGTAGCGATTGCGCTTTGCCTTCATCACGTGTGTGTCTTTTTCGTTGGCAATTGTTTGATAATTGTTGTTGTTTTTTTGATAGAACATTTTTGTATGACACACTATTCAACATTCCCTTTTATTGGTCATTACATGTTATGACGATGGGTTTGAGTGTGACCGACATGACGAGACATCGAGCATTTGGGTGGATGTCACGTACTGTTATGCGTTTGATCAAACAGGGTACAACATGACGAGCGTTTTCTCTCCATGGCATAAATAGAGAAAAGTGTCACATTTGCAGCCCTTTAATCTCTACTTGCCAGTACCCACTCTGCAGGTCGAGGGTGGAGAACCATGACGTCACGGCTAATGTGTCCAATGTGTCGTCGATTCTTGGGAGCGGATAGCTGTCTTTCTTGGTGACATCATTCAACTTTCTGTAGTCCACACAAAATCGGGTGCTTCCGTCTTTCTTCTTGACCAAGACCACTGGGGAGCACCACGGACTTGACGATGGTTCTATTACACCACTCTTTTCCATTTCACTTATCAGCATCTGAACCGTCTCTTTTTGCCAGGGGAACACTTCTTGGAGGCTGTTTAATGGGTCTCGCGTCTGCTGTATTGATTTCATGCTTCACCACTGATGTTCTTCCTTGGTGCTCTTTTGTCAACGCAAAGGTAGAGGCATATTTCCATAATAGCTGCTTAGCCCTGTTCCTCTCGGAAGGTGATAATTGGTGTGTCCACTCTTTTATGTAGCCGTCGAGGTGCTTCTTCTCCATGGCAGCTGGCTTTTCGGTGCTAGTTTCCAAATTAACTACAGCTTCAGCTGGTGTGCATTGTCCAACATCGGAAAATTGGCAAATTTGCTCTTGCTTGTTTGACAGGTTCAAAACTCTAACAGGAATTAATCCGTCCTTGTTGCTTTTCACCAGGGCATTCGCTATTAGGATGTTACTGTTTCTGTTTTCTGCTGGTTCCACCACCCACAACTTCTCGGCTCCACAATCTCCATTCGTTGGTACCCATATTATTGCTTCGGCACAGGGCGGTATTATCTCTGGATGGTCCGTGGTCAGACGTCTAATGGGTGTACTTTCATCGTAGCCCGCGTTTAACGGAATTTCGACGTTAGACCAGGTCATCACACGTTCTTTCATATCCAGATTGATACCAAAGGCAATCATAAAATCTGCGCCTATTATCACTTCGTCTACGATATCGGCAACTATAAACTCGTAATTCTCCGATTTATTGGCAATAGTTAGTCTCAGGGTAATCTTGCCGTGTACTGCCGCGGGCTCCCCCGTTGCTGTGCGCAGTCTGACTCCATTAAGTTGCGTTATTTTTCCCTTTACCAGATCTGATCTTACGATGGACTTTGATGCGCCAGTATCTAACGTCAGAACTCGCTTATCACCATTGATGTACCCAGTTGTTGTTAGGTTGTGACTTTTCTGTTGTACTATTGCTATGGAGATTGTGGGACCATCGTCGATGGGAGCCAGTTCATGCCCCGCTGGACTGGCTCGATTTAGTTTAACTGTGACTCATTGGTGGACTGTTGGGCCATTCTTCTACCATCTTTCGTTGGAGGTGGTGACGATGACCTGGATCGTTTGCGCTTAGCTCTGCATTCGCGCGCAATATGACCTGCTTTATCGCAGTTGTAGCATCTAACCCTGGGCTTAGTCATCCCAACTAACTTTGTCTCTTCTATTACCCGCCTCATGGCGTCTTCGATCGAGTTAACGAGAGATTTGGGTTCGCAACCTTCGGTCTCCAGTTGGCGAATCTTGTGGGTCTGGGGCTTAACAACTATTCTTGCCGTCTCTTGGGCAAGGGCAAACGACACAGTTTCGGAAAATGATGCTTTTGGTGACGCATATGTTGCATACTTAATCTCAGGGTCACGTATGCCATTCACAAAGGTTTCGATTTTCATACGGTCCAGCAATGGGTGATCCTCTCCTGGATACGTCATTAGCACCAAACGTTCCACCTCAGCTGCAAAGTCTTGTAACGTCTCGTTTGCCCTCTTTACTCTTCCCCTTAATTCCATAAGGTAGATGTTTCGTTTATGTTCGCCACCGTACTTACGTTCCAGTGCAGCAATAACATCTTCATAGTTGTTTCTAGAAGCGACAGGAATACTCTGTATAACATCAGCAGCACTGCCCTTCAATGCCAGAAGTAGTGCAACCGCTTTGTCGCTGTCGTTCCACGAATTTCTGGAAGCCACTGTCTCGAACTGTAACTTGAAAACATTGAATGACGTAGAGCCGTCGAATACAGGAGGTTTGATTTTTAGTGTGTTATCAGGAACTCGCACCGGACCACCTTTGATTTCCAGTTCCGAAATTTTCTTCTCCAGATTTGTAACCCTATGGTCGTGGGACAGAAATTTCTCGTCAACCGACTGCACTTTCTTATCCAACTCTTTAATTTGGACCTCCACGGTTTCCACTCTCCTTCCAATAACTTCTGTAATGTACTCGAGTTTCTCGTTCGTTATTCTCGAATTTTCTTCGAACATTCGTCTCGAGTTTTCTTCTAACTTCCTGGAATTCTCTTCGACTCTTCTGAAATTTTCCTCAAACATTTTGGCTAGCATTCCTCTGAAATCGTCACCCCTGGCAGCTACTGACGAGACTTCCCCACCGTTGGATTCGCCCATTTCCGATAAATCCACTTCATCCTTACTGTCAAACTCATATGTATCGATGTTCATACCACGGCGCTCGAACTCATCCAACAGACGTTTTTGTAGTTCAGCCTTGTTGCCAGTAGAGGACAATTCCAATTTATTAAGTTCCTTCTTCAAGTCTTCCACTCGTAGATCCTTAAACTTCATCGTAGTATTATCGTAATCCCACTTCTGACACCAATTGTTACGTTCTTGGATTTTACTTAATCCCGTGTAGACGTTGTTTTATTTCCCAATACAGCTCGTACCAAATAAAACGCGGGTTCTTTCGGATTACGATTATTACAATGATTTTATTTGCACTTTACTTTACTCGACGGTTTCAATTCGCGATCTCATTCACAACTGACTAACTGCCTTTCCATTTCTCCTATTTATATGAGCCTCGCCTGTCGCTACAGAAGTTTCTAGACGATCTGGTAACGCCTAGATTACGAACAATCTACCAATGCAACAAACACATACAAACTTACATTGAGTGAACAATAACAACAACACATACAAACTTACATTGAGTGAACAATAACAACAACATATACAAACTTACATTGAACAATAACAACAACACATGTACAGGCGAGGGGGTAACAAAGAAAGAGGAATTAAGCGATCATCAATAATGACGTTTAACAAGAATTGTACGTCAGCAACAAAATAGACAATGAAAGAGGGAATGGAAGGATGTAGAAAAAAATCTATACAGTAGTTGTTGTTGTGAAGTTATTCAAATAAACTGCGTAGTAGAAATTTACGTTACAATTCAAATTCTTAAATTAACGGAATTCATCTAAATTAACTTAAATCTAAAGTTATATTCGTAACAATATTTTTGAGTCTGATACGAAATGGACAATATTGGCCCATTCCTTCGAAACCGGCTCCAAAGAGAGTCAAACGTTTGAATAATTGTAACACTAGTCAAATATATTTCGATTATTTAATCGAACATATGCTGAGGGTATATATCTGTCGGCAATACCGACTGATACTTTTTAACTTGTTATACCCAACAACACTATGTGGTGGGAATATTATAAGTTTGATTGAGCCAAAAATTATGTAACACCTCGAAATATTCGCTTCCCACATAGGAAAGTATATATGGACCTTCCTATCTCGCCGAGCTGAGTCGATCTAGCTATGTATGCCCGTCTGTCTGTCTCTCTGTCCATGTTAATTTGTAATCACGCTACAGGTCGCAATTATGGCCCGATCTTCATGAAATTTAGAATGGAGGTGGGGCTAGGGCCAGAATAGACCCCTATTGATGAGATGAGATGATCGCTTAATATTTAGGGGTTGAAATGGACCAAAAACTGAAAAATTTCCTGATTTTGCAGTTGCTCTACAGGTCACAATTATAGACCAAACGACGCGGAAGTTAGCATCGGGCTAGAGCTTAGGGCTGGGCAGAAGTCTTCCAATACTGATAGCAATATTTAGTGGGTGAAATAGACCATAACATTTGTGTTAAATAAAAGTCAAATTATCCATTAAACCGGCGAAATCACAAATAGACGAAAAGTTCAATTCTGACCGTTACCTAAATGCCGATATTAAATATATCGGATATATATACAATATGTGTATACAAAGGATCCCCTTCCTTTGTTAGCTAGAATGCTTATATCTCAAGAATGGCTGGACCGATTTTGACACATTTTGTCAATTCAGAATGCCCTCTTGGCATGAAAGAATAAAATCGCATAAAAAGATAATAATAATGATGCTAATATAGATTTTGTAGTATTTTGTGACATTTTTTTATTTTTTCATATTTTTTATCGCATGCGATTTTTTCAATATGGCTTATAATGTATATTTTGTAATATTTTTCACCTTACAATACAAGTTGGGGCTAGTATATACAGATTTCAATTATCGTCTGATCCTCACGAAAATGTTCACAAGGGTAGGGTTATGCTCAAAATGGCTAGGTTATTGTTTTCAAAGATGTCCGCAATATATTTAGGGATTGAAATGAACCAACAACTAAAAATGTTCCCGATTTTGCAGCCGTTGTAAAGGTCACAAATAGAAAACAAAGGACACGAAATCTCGCAAGAATTTGGAGTTTAGGACATCGGGTTGAATGGGCCACTAATTTTGGTGTGAAAAGAATACCAACATTTCCATTCTACCGAAATAATGAAAATAACTTACAGGCGAATATACACAAAAGGCAAACTTCTGGCCTTCTTATACTGTTTTCGTTGACGAACATAGCCAAATATCGTAGACAAGCAAATCATATAGATGAATATAAATTTGGAGATACAGAGGGGCCTCTTTCTTTTGGAGATGATCGCAAAATATTTAGGGGCTCAAATGAACCAAAAACATAAAAAATGTCCTGATCACACAATTGAGGCCAATCGACACGCCTGAGAAGAGGACGGGGAAGAATTCTAGCATTTTGGCTGTAAATGGACCACAACAACTAACAGCACGCCGGAGTGCGTAAATATAGGGCAAATGTCAAAATGCTAAGGGTAATATCTGGGCAGTGCTCCGTGACATCATTTCAAAAACGAAATCTTCCGAAATGGATTTGAACATAAAGGGGCTTCTAACATATTATAGTGTTGTAGGGTATCACATGGTCGGCCCCGTTCGACTATAGCCTTTGCTTACTTGTTTTAATTAGAACTATCTGACACGTTCGTCATGTTAACTTGTTTCATTAATACATAAGAGCCAAATGATTATAAAGATAATTGGAATTGGAATATTCTCAAACTTATTTCGGCTAAGTGTTAGAAAGGTGTGATTTACGTTCATGCCATTAGCCAGGGCTCTTATTCAGTATTATTTGTGTTTTTATTTATATGTCATAATTTTAAGTATTTTTATTTTTGACGAAGTGGAAACGGCACCTTTTAAAAAATAAGATTTACTTTAATTTTAAATGGGGGTGTTATTGACCTCTTTTACCCATGGAATAAGCAAAGCCGGAAAGTACCAAATTATGGCATGGACGCAATATGAAAATGTTTAGAAATAATTTATGCACGAGAGAAAATTCAACATGAAACACAGACGTAATTCCGACATCTAGGTAAATTAAAAATTAATGGAATTCGAGATGACAAAATTGTAGACAAGGAAATGTTTTGGAATTATTAATTAAATGATGGCAAAGTTGTGTCGTGAATGATGTAACAATTATGTTCCATTGGATTTAAATTTCGACAGCTGGATTTGAAATAATAGAAACAAATTCAATATCTAATTAATTAAAAAAAAAATTAATCAAAAATGTAGCCGGGTAGGTAACAATGAAGTAACAAGACTGTTCCATTGAGTTTAAATTCCGACAGCTGGATTTGAAATACAAGAAACAAAATCAATATCTAAATAACTTTTTTGAAAAAAAAAATTGAATTATTTGATTTTTATAATTTGATTAAAAATGTATCCGGGTAGTGAAAAGAGTGAAAAGTTAACAATAGTTTGTTCATTTGTATCAATTATTATTTTTTACCAAAATCAAAAATCTTAGACCGTATTTAAGCCAAACGGCGGCCTTTGAATAAAAAGATAAAAGCAAAACACAACACAAACCTAACAAGATGAACAAAATTAAACACTGCGCTTATTTCGGCCAAGTTGAAGCTTTTCTACCCTCTACCCTGAACTAAAGTTATATCCACATAGATTGGAATCAAAATATACCAGAATCTTTAAAACTACTAAAAGAGCCGTTTTAAATCCTAAATCAACGTTAAGATTTTTATGAGAATGAGTTTCAGATTTCAGTTGGTCAAACAAATTTAAAAAAATGTGCAAATTTTGATGCAAATCTTGGAATTATTTTGTATTTTATTTCCGACTAACTGGTCCGGTCCGCGTTGCCGGCCCGTTTTCCTATTTTTCAGCCATAGGATTTAATTTGATAGTAAGTAACATAAATAATATAGCACATTTATTAAAAATTACATTTCAACTCTTTTTTATAGCCCAATGTCACAGTTCAGCTAAATTAATAGAATTGTTAAGAGCTTAGCAACATAATCCATTTGAATGAGCTTTAATTTGGAATTTTGTATTTGCAACATTTAAAAGACCGTTCTGCATGGCATTTATTTCTGTCCACCTCATAATTGAGTTCCGGCCTCAAATTTAAAAAAAAATCTAACTTCACTTTTCCTTTACAGCCACCACCATAAAACGGTGTTTATTGAAATTGTTTTTTGGAGACCACATAAAGTTTACATTTCTGCAAGATAAATCAATGAAACCTTGCACCAACGGTATAAAGATTCCTTGATTGGCGTATATTTGCCCTCTACTTCCTAAAATTCGTAATTTTGCTTGTTTCTGCCACAATTTCCGAGCCCCATATTGAAGCTCATAAAACGCGAAATTAACATCCGATTCAATGTTTCTATCAACACAAGATCTCCTATAAAGATGGTAGAGATCGGACCATTCCTTCTGATTTCCCCCCACAAAAGATCAAAGTTTTTAAT
Source organism: Musca domestica (assembly GCF_030504385.1). Lineage (NCBI taxonomy): Eukaryota > Metazoa > Arthropoda > Insecta > Diptera > Muscidae > Musca > Musca domestica. Next base: position 3,362,426 of record NW_026712332.1, on the reverse strand, counting down.
AACCAAAACTATTATAAATCCGGGAAAGCATTCGGTTCTATTCATATTTCACACATCCCATTATTTTTACTAACAAAAGATCTGCTATGAAGATGGGATATATCGGTCCACTCCTTCTAGTACATCCCCCGCTCATAAAACCCGTAATTAACATCCGATTACATTCACCTCGCACACTACAATATATCACAATTTACTAAAAATCACTAAACTCTCAAAGATAGCAAAATAAGCACCAACTCTCTTCAAATATTACACATACAAATATTTTTGCTAACACGAGATCTGTTGTGAAGATGATATATATCTGCCAACCCCCTCTGGTACCTCACCCATAAAGGATGATAATTTTATCTGTCATAACTTGCGAAACGAGTCTGCGATTCTTGTTGTACTTAAATATTTTTCTCAAGCAGAAACCTGTGATGAATATGGAATTTATGATTTCCCATAAAATTGGATATAAATGTTCTTTTTATACCCTACAACACTATGTGTTGGGGGTATTATAAGTTTGATTGGGTCAAAAATTATTTAACACCTCGAAATATTGGTTTCCCACATAAGAAAGTATATATGGATCTTCCTAGCTCGCCGGTGCTGAGTCGATCTAGCTATGTATGTATGTCCGTCTGTCCATGTTAATTTGTAATCACGCTACAGGTCGCAATTATGGCCGATTCCCACGAAATTGAGAATGGAGGTGGGGATAGGGTCAGAATAGAAATGGAGATTATGGCATATTATTTAGGGGTTGAAATGGACCAAAAACAGAAAAAATACTTGTTTTTGCAGTTGTTCTACAGGCCACAATTATAGACCAAACGGCGCGGAATAAAATAGCGGGTAAAATAGACCATAACTTTTTTGTAAAAAATACGAAATTTTCCACTAAACCTCGAATATTTTTTATCTTGGCGAAATCACAAATACACGAATATGTCACTTCCGACCGTTACATTGATGCCTATATCCAAAATCTCGCATATATAGCAAAATATATACAATCTCATATATCAATGAAGGGAATGTTAGTTCGATCGCTGATAAATCAAGAACCGATGGACTGATTTTCACAACTCTCATCAATTCGGAATGGTCTCTTGCCAGAAAAGTATAACATCAAAGAAAATCGCTTAAAAATAAGCCAATAAAAAAGTGAATATTTTTTGTTACGTTTTTTTCAATTTTTGTCATATTTTTTATCGCATGCGATTTTCAATGTGACTTACAGTTTTGAATTGTAAATTTTTAAAGTTTTTCTACACCCCCCAACACTCTGTGTTGAAGCTATTATGTACAGGTAGCAATTATAGTCCGATCCTCACGATATTTTGCATGGGGTAGCGTTAGGGCGAGAATTAAAGCCTACTTTTATGGAGATTTAAATTCAGAGGTTCAAAGAGACCAAAAAAAAAAAAAAAAAACATTTCCCTGAAAGAGAAAAGAAGTCGAGCATATTGGATGACCATTGGATTATATTTAGCTCTAAAATGGACCACGGCTTGTGTGATTTTTTTGAATACATAACAACACGGCGGAGTGCGTAAATAAGGTTAACATATGGGCAGGCCTCTATTACATTATTTCAATATCGAAATCTTCCAAAATGAATTTGAACATAAAGGGGCTTCCAACATGTTGTAGTGTTGTAGGGTATCACATGGTTGGCCCCGCACGACTTTTTTTTGTAATTTTGCCCGTACCAATATTTTTATCTGTATTAAATGAAGTATGAAAATAGAATTATTCGGTTGACTATATCCGGTACTTCCAGCACATTTCAACATTTTTTAAAAATTATCACATATCTCATATAAAGTGAAATTTAACACTGACTGAGGGTATATATTTGTCGGCAAAACCGACTGATACTTTTTAACTAGATTTTATTCCATTTATATCACAAGCAAAGAAATATTTAGAGAAATCGGCCACACGCTTTAATTCTTCATTTATTTTCTTTTAAAAACACAAGCCGAGGCCTTTATATGGGATTTGGTGGAAGTGAGGTTAGGTTGGTTTGTAAGGACAATTAAAAATATGCTAATTAGTGTATTGCATGATGAAGATCCCATTCGCAAATTCTTGTCAATTTGCACCCAATAGGAATTGGGGAGACTGCATTATCCTGAACATTGTTGGGGCAAAACTATACTGGTTTGTCTAGTAACCGACATTTTTCATCTTTATTGAATGGGATACAGCTTTCATACGGTATTAGTAGGTGGCTGTATCCGTATTATTGATACTCGACCTACCTAAAATGCTGCTTAATCTAGAGGCTCTCCCTTATAACATTTGAACTCGCTCTCTAGATCGTGGAGATTCTTACCGGCGCGCCAGCTTAAGATTATGCTGATGTATGGGATGCACATTCTCCTCTTCGTGTTAAAAGGACTCTTGTATATTGAGATATCATTCTTTACATTTCGCAAGACAGTATTGTACTAGTCAGCAATAGTATTTTTAGAACTCACTGGAGCTGCATAACTAACAATGCATTATAAGAGGCCAATAAGATATCATTGTCCTTTTCCCAAGTGCTGCCCTGCCTTTCAATTTATCACAGATAACTGTGGCTTGCGCGTACGACCCTTGTTATGGGGGTAGTTTGTGTCCTCCATATTCAGCTACGTTCTCATCTCCGTTTACTTGTTGGTATATATATTCATATTCCCTTGAAAGGAGGGGTAACTTCAGCGAGATAGGAATTCAAACGAACACATATAGGGTAGGATGAAATAACTGCAACCAACTTCAGACTGCTGTCATTTCTAAGCCACTCGACCGACAGCCATTGAAATTCCAAAAAGTGCAAAAACTTACACGGCAAGAGAAAGAAAATAGACTCAAAAGAGATAAAGAGTTGCTTAGCTTGGCCACCACCGAAAGTGGTGAACTGCCGAATTTGGTTTTCTCCGATGGGGAAAATTCGTTGTCCAGCAGTTTGTAAACAAACAAAATGATCGTGTTTACTTGCCAAAGAGATCAGCTGAAAATGTGCACATTCAGTGGGCCACCAGAACCCAAGCGCCGGCCATGATGATGGTGTGGGCCGCCATAACAGCCGATGGTCGCTCTCCGCTCGTATTAATCGACCGTGGCATCAGAAATAAATGCCTTGGGCACGCATCGCACTCTGCACGCGCCTTCATTTCCAGCGCACAATGGCCACCAAATTCAGATACCAATACGTTGAACTATTGTGTCTGGAGTATTTTGGAAGGCAAGGTTGGCACTAAAAAATACCAAAGCGTCGATCACCTCAAGCAAGCGCTTCGCCGGGAATGGGTCAAAATACCACATAATTCGTGCCAAAGGTGACCAATTCGAACAAATCTAAACTTATTCTAAAATTTGATGATATTTCCGACATTTTTTGCTGTCATTCAATAAAATTTAAAAAAATGTAAAAATTATGGCGTTTGACTTTGTTGCAGTTTTTTATCTCACCCTTTATATCATCATCGACGGCATGATCTTGCAATACGATCCCAACTTCATATCGTCTGAATGGCGCATAATTCCGGAAAGGTAGACTTTTAAGAGATAACTTAGGGAACTCCCCGTGCCACTATTAATGTAGGTTATCAGCAAGTGGATAGTTTACTATACTGCTTAAGTTGAGCCTCAAGAGCCGTTGCCATTGCCGACAAAAACGAAATGTATGAATCGTGTTCTGCTGCCACCATTGCCTGGCTTTAGAAGCGGTAATACCTATCTAATTTTCCTGGCTTTGGTAACCATAATGATGACTATCGATAGGTTGAGGACTTTTGTGAGGTACGCAACTTTTGGAATATCCAGCTGTTTCAACATTACCGTGAGATTCCTTCTGGGACCAACACGTTGGATGACATAGCGCTTTGAATTGCTCTCGTAAACTGTGGTGTGCTCGACAAAAATCCGGGATAACGGGCCAAAAATCCTTTCTGGTAGCGAAACAATAAGACCAGGTGACACAATGTGACATGCACCTCCTATTCTGGTGGGGTAACTTTACTGTATATAATTTGGAGCAAGCAATCTGCTTTGTTAATGTTGACCGCCCTAGGACAGAATTTCACAACTCGTGGTGGGCATTGACATCCCCTAGTATCAGGGGGTTATTACCTTTCGAAGCGGGGTGATGTGAGTAATTATAATGCGGTTCACAGTCAAATAAATAGAAAAATATGCCAAAAATCCTCAAAGCGTGGGCATGAAGTAATGACTTTACATAATTCCGAAAACACAAGCGTACAGTTATACTGCTGCTATTCCAAAAAGTGAACCCCAATCCAAAAATGTTTCTTTGTATACTCTCAAACTTTTTTATAATTATATACTGTACCGTCGCCAAAATACACGACACGCTGTTATTAAAAGCAATTGTCTTAAAAGAATTGTTAAAACAAAAAGTGTAAAAGTAAATAGTTTCGTTTGTTTCATGGCGTTTTAATGAAGACAATAATTAAAGAATCATTTAACACAATTGGTTACAAAAATAGCTTGGTTAGCATATTCTGGCTACTTTGGTGGATGGAAACGACGGTAAGTGGAAAAGGGGGAAATGCTCCAGCCATTCGTCGAAACGAAGTAGACTGACTATTAATGGCAAAAGGAGAAGTACGACATGCTTTAAGATGTCACTTTTATTTAATTGGCTTTTGAAACGCTCAGCTGACAAAACTGCCGACGCATTCCAACCATCTTCTTCCGACGAAATAAACGATTGGTCTCTGTTCCATTAGCTCTCTGCTGGTAATGACTTGGTTTTACAGATGACAATAATGTTGTCTCTTTCTAATGACGTTAATCGAGTGAAAAACATTACCTTGTTATCTATGAATTGAATGATAAATAATGGATGAGAAAGCGATTTTAGTAATCCGAGTGGATGATATTCGTCAGACAATTTTATTTTATAAACGATTGCCATATTGACAAATTATGCCAGATTCTTTACTCAATTCCAAAAAAAAAAAAAAACAGTAAAGAAAGTCTTAAAATCGGGCGGGCCGACTTTATGATACCCTACACCACTTTACTAATTTAGAAGAGCTGCGCATAATAATTAAAAGTTTTTATGGGAGAATTCTTTTGCAAATCCGAAGCTTTTGTACCTTTTTAATTCGGACTTGTATTGCCCATTTGGTGCACAATTAATTTGAAATCGGATACAAATATATATGGGAGCTATATCCAAATCAGAACCGATATCGATAAAAGTTGGCAAAGATATTTCTGAGCTGTATTTGATATATTTCCATGAATGTCGTTGTTACGGAGTGTATATTACGGCTGTGGGTAACAAATATGACAAATCGGATGAACAGTATATATGGGACCTATAGCTATATCTGAACCGATATTCACCAAATTTGACATACTTTGACTTCTAGACTCAATTCGGTCGTAAGTGCCAAATTTCATCCAATTTGGGCATTGTTGTTACAGAGTGCATATTAAGGCCGCGGAGGACAAAAATAACAAATCGGATGAACAACCGGTTTCGATCAAATTTGGCATACTTAGTTTGAGGTCCAATTTGATCGTACGTGCAAAATTCCATTCTATTCGGACTGCTATTACACGTTTGGTGCACAATAAAAGGCAAATCGGACGAAGATATATATGGGAGCTTTATCTAAATTTTTACCGATCATCTCCAATTTCAATAGAGTTCGTCCTTGGGCCGAACAAATGATTTGTGAATTTCATCTGGATCGGGCAATAAATGCGAACTGTACTTTGTTTACAAAAATACATGGACAGACAGACGGACGGACGGACATGCATAAATCGACTCAGAATGTGATTCTATGCAGATCATCAAAAGGAACTATGGGTCTATCTCGTTTCCTTTTGCCTGTTACAAACAAATGCACAAAGATATAATACCCTGACCACCTTGTGGTGTGGTGTGGGGTATAACTAAGCTTACTTCACATTTTGTTTTTTTGATTGTTCTCATAAATTCCCACTCGGCAGAATATGAAGTTACCTAAAAAATTAATATGCTCAATAAAAATAAATAAATTTTAATTCGTAAAAAAGTTTATTTGAAATTATAGGTTGATGAAAAATCTGAAAATTGAAATGACTTACATTGGTTCTTACAGAGTTTAAGACTCATATTTCAGTATCACAGATATTTTCGGCATTTTTATACCCTAAGACATTTGGCTAAAGGGGATATATTTCATTTGATACCACCAAAACGTGTCTAATTGAAATCACGGTTTTAGGCCATAGGTCTCTTTGGACAAAATAAGTGTCAGTCGTTTGGGGTCGATCTAGCGATGTCCGTTCGTCTGTCTGTCTGGCTGGCTGGTGCGCACGATAGCTCTCGAAGGGAGGGAGCATCCGATTTGGTCCAAACTTGGCACATCTTAATATTATTATCAAACTAAGATCAAATTCGGAGATGGACAATGTCGGTCCACTCCTTCTGGTAACTCCCACACAAAATGTCAACATTTTTAAAGAAAATAATTTACCGCACAGAAAGAGGAAAGATAATACTATTTTGCTTCAAATTTGCAAATCCTAATATATGCATCAGTGTTAGCTCAGTGCGAAAATGGACAACATTGGTCCACTCCATCAAGTACCTCCCTCACAAAGGGCCAACATTTTCAATAGTTATTATTCAATAGTTATAACCTTTATAAAACGTGATGATGATAAATGTGATGTAAGATGTAAATTACACACATCACAATATTTTTATTAACCCAAGATCTGGTGTGAGGATGGAATACATCGGTCCACTCCTTCTGGTACCTCTCCCAAAAGGGTTAAAATTTTGAATATCCATGAAGCTTATAAAACGGGAAATTAACATTCCCTTCAGACTTAGTACAACTCAATATTTCCATCAACGCATGATCTGTAAAGATGGTAGAGATCGGACCATTTCTTCTGGTACCTCTCCCACATAGGTTTCAAGATTTTGAAAAACAAAACGCTCAAAGAGAGCGAAAAATAAAAAAGTAACATAGTACGACTGCGGTATGTAGGTAGTTTTGGCAATTGATTCTTATGTGCAATAAATCGTACTACATTTGGTACAATTTCGATTAGGGTGAACCGTCAGAGATGGAATGTTTAAATTTGGCATTAAAATGACTATTACATTGTAGGATTGGATTATATTGGATGTTTTTTAAAATTCGTACTTATGTGTACAAAAATGTACTTAATTTGTTACAACATTAATTTCGGAAGAACCGGAAGAGTTGAAATCCTGAAATAAGATTTGCGAAAAGTTCGAAATTGTACTAAACTTCTAAAATGGTTGAATGTCTGGAATGTAGTACGTTTTTGTTAAAATTTTTTGTCAAACTGAACAAATTGGACATTTTGAGAATTTTAAAGGCCTAACATTAAGTGTGGGAATGAATCTAACATTTTAAGGTAGACTTTTGACTGACGACGTAGCGGGCACCTGCTAGTCTCATATAAAACGAGTATCCATTATGGACTAAAATTGGTCCGTTGTTATATTTATATCAAATTGAGGTCTGGAGCTATCAAGGGAAATATTGGTCCACTACTTCTTGTACCAGGTACCGAAAGGAGTGGGCTTGTGTTCTGAAAAATACTTATTTCGCATTTCGTGAGGATTTAGTTATTACAAATGTTGACGCTTTGTGGGGGAGGAACCGGTAGGAATAAGAATAAGTCTATTCTCGCACTGCTAAAAAATTGCAAAATTGGATTAAAACAAATTATATATATATATATATATATATATATATTTTTTTTTTTTTTGAAAATGTTGATCTTTTGTGCGAGAGTATCTCATAAAGTTCGCATCTAGATTAATCAATAAACACAAATTAATAGAAAACAAGTAAGCAAAGGCTACAGTCGAGCGGGGCCGACAGTTGAATACCCTACAACACTGTAATAAACCATACAGTTTATATAGGCGAGATACTCGAAAGAATTCCACAAGATATTGTGACAAATAATAAAAGAAAACCATCAGGTTTCGTTCTCTAATTTTCGAATAATAGCAACTTAAACTAATTTACTCATTTCCAATTTATTGGTAGATGCTGCACTTAAATGGTCTTCCTAGATCTGGAACCAATATTTCCCAAAGACCTATAATCTCTCAGAAGTAGCAAAAGATAAACATTTATCTATAAACGAAATACAGCCATTTGACTATATTCTTCAACGAAATCAGCGTTAACGAAATAGTCAGAAGTGCGTCTTTCCTGTATTTGTGAATTCTCCAAAAAGTCACTGGAATGGACATTTTCGTATTTTGTCTACAAAAGTTGGCAAACTATTTCGCACATTGAATATTTTTGGATGGCCATCCGAAACTGCTTGGCTTTTGCAATGTCCGGTAACCCCCATTCAAATGTGCGTGAGGATCGAGCGATAATTACGACCTGCCGACAATTTTGCAGTTTTTTGGTCCATTTCAACCCCTAAATATATGGCGATCATCTCCAAAAAGAGTAGGCTTCTATTCTGACCCTCATCTTATCCCCATGCAAAATTTCGTAAGGATCGGGCCATAAATGCGATCTGTATATAATATACTGGTATCCTAACTACTTAGTTTTGTTAGCTGTAAAAATATTACTAAATGTTTAGTTCAAAATGAAAATATGCCAAAAATATGACAAAAATTGAAAAAATATGAGAAAATTTTACAAAATCAATATTTTCATCTTTAGAGAGATATTTTCATGCGATTTTTTTAGACGTTTTTTCTTTCCTGCCAAGAAGCCATTCTGAATTAATGAGAACTGTCGAAATCAGTTCAGCCGTTCTCGACATATAAGAGATTTTTCAAGCATATCTTCTTTGATAAACATATATATCGCACATATTTTGCTATATATCTGATTTCTTGGATGTTAACATCAATGTTAAGATCAGAAGTAACCTTGTCATGGCTTTGTGATTTCGTCGGGTTTTAAAATATTCGCGGTTTAATGAAAAATTTTGATATTTTTCAACACAAAAGATATGGTCTATTTTACCCGCTAAATATTATCCGATGACCACCCAAATTGGTAGGCTTCTTCCCCGCCCTTAACTCTAGCTACATGCGAAATTCCGCGTCGATTGGTCTATAATTGCGACCTGTATAGCTACTGCAAAATCCGACATTTTTTCAGTATTTGGTCCATTTCAACCCCTAAACATTGGCGATCATCTCCAAAAGAAATAAGCTTCTATTCTGACCTTAACCCCACCTTCGTGCAAAATTTCGTAAGGATCGGGCAATAAATGAGATCTGTATATGATATCCTGATATCCTAACTACTTAATTTTGTTAGCTGTAGATATATTAACAAATGTTTAATTCAAAATGAAAATATGCCAAAAATATGACAAAATTGAAAAAATATGAGAAAATTTTACAAAATCAATATTTTCACCTTTAGAGAGATATTTTTATGCGATTTTTTAGACGTTTTTTCCGTCCTGCCAAGAGGCCATTCTGAATTAATGAGAACTGTCGAAATCAGTTCAGCTGTTCTCGACATATAAGAGATTTTTCAAGCATATTTTCTTTGATAAACATATATATCGCACATATTTTGCTTTTAGTAGGCTTCTTCCCCGCCCTAAACTCTATCTACATGCGAAATTTCGAGTCGATTGGTCTATAATTGCGACTTGTATAGCTACTGCAAATTTCGACATGTTTTCAGCATTTGGTCCATTCCAACCCCTAAACATTTGGCGATCATCTCCAAAAGCAATAGGGTTCTATTCTGGTCCAAGCCCCACCTACATTCTAAATTTCGTGAAGATCGGGCCATAATTGCGACCTGTAGCGTGATTACAAATTAACATGGACAGACGGACGGACGGACATATATAGCTAGATTGACTCAGCTTGGCGAGCTAGGAAGATCCATATATACTTTCCTATGGGGGAAACCAATATTTCGAGGTGTTACAAAATTTTTGGCCCAATCAAACTTATAATACCCCCCCCACACATGGTGTTGTAGGGTATAAAAATATAAATATAAACAAGTTAAAAAGCAGTAAGTTCGGCCGGGCCGAACTTTGAATACCCTCCACCATTTGAACGAATTTGGAAATTTTCAAAAATTAAAATCCGTTAAAAATTCTGTATATAGGAAGGTACTGTTACATCGAAGCTATACTAAGACCTGGACTTGCATAGACAATTTTCACAGCCTGTAGCAGCCATTACGAACTTCAAATACGAAATCTCAAACAATTTCGGTGATTATTGTATCTAAAAGCGTAAAAATACCGAATATAGAAATATTATAATACTGATATATGAGCCCTATACGAAGTCCTGGACCTGCATATACAATTTTCCGTCATAAGCTGTAGCATCCATTACGAAATTCAAATACCAAATTTGATACAATTCCGGTGAATAATGTCGCTAAAATCATCAAAATGCCGAATATCGGGAGGTATCGTTATATGGGGGCTATACGAAGACGTGGACCTGTATAGATAATTTTCTGTCATAGGCTGTAGTATCCATTACGAACTCTAAATACGTAATTTGAAACAATTCGGTTAATAATGTCACTAAAATCATCAAAATACAAAATATAGGGAGGTACCGTTATATGAGGGCTATACGAAGACATGGAGGTTACGAACTTAAGCTGCCTACTGGTAAACTAAACATGTCTGCAAAGTTTTAGCCTTCTATCTCGATTCGTTCGAAAGATAGCGTGATTACAGACAGACGAACGTCGCTAAATCAACTTAGAATTTTACGCTGATCAGGAATATATACATATATACTTTGTTGAGTCTTACATGAGCATTTCGAGGAGTTACAAACGGAATGACAAAGTTAATATACCTTGCATAGTATGGTAGAGGGTATAATAATAGACAAAACTCAAAAATCTTACAGATGTTGGTGAAATTACGATATTGTTTAACTTCCCCCCAACCAACCACCTTTTCAAACTGACTAACTATTTTCTTTCGCACGTGTGGTAAAGTTTTCGTGGCCGATAAAAATAGACAACCTGTATACATATACACTAAATAACGTGAAAGTGAATAAAATTGACCAACATTACACCACAACATATTTAAGAATTTATTACCGTAAAAGTTATGGTATTATATCCTTGTGGTTCTGCTGGTTTCATGCATCAAATTCTTTGTTATTTATGTACAACGTTTGTCCTAACATAAATATTTATGCTGGAATTGAAAGGAGAGGAAGCCACGTGTTCACAATTCAAAATAATATTCTCCAAACTGAATAAATTTTTGAATGATGTTGCTACTTTATGCATAGCACAAATATTACTTTTCACACAATAACACACACACACACATAAACACCTGTGTACACATGTTTTCCTTGTTCGGTTGTGTGTGTGTGTGTGTGTGTGTGTGTTGAGACATGGTTTCTAAAGTTGCTCAATATATTTCATATTTACCAATATGAACAAAAGTTTTGAGTTTCTTTAACTGTGGCATTTACATTTTTAACACACACTTTTCGATGTCCAATCAGAAACAGTTCCTTTATTTATTACTAGCTGGACCGGTCCGCGTTGCCGGCCCATAGTTTTTGTCTATTATGCATATTTGTCAAAGCATGATTATTCAAAGATATGAATGTTATAAATGTTCACGTACTGGTCGATTAGTTTTTAATTTTTAGTCAAATGAGCAGTAACTTGGAATTTACTGTACTTTGTACAACTCGTAATTGAGGGCTAATTGATTTAAGAATAGGCAAAGTTAATTACTTTTTTGAACCCATTAGCACCTCAGATTGTGCATTAGAGTCCTCATAAGTCCCCCTAACCATGTCGGTCTGTTTGTCCGCCAAAAGGTGGACTTGAGGGGATACTATTACATGGAGAAAATCCTAAAATTTGTAGATATGTTGAAAATTTTGTGTAAGATTTTCATCCCCAAATACTCATTTTTAGCCAAATCCTTTGAAATATGGTAAAATGCGAAACATCGAACTACATTGAAAACTTTCTTCTACCCCTTATAATCCAAGATGACAAATAGAGGCCAAATCAAAAATATAGCTATTTTACATCCATTACCGTAAGATGGGAATTAATTTTATTTGCAATTTAAATTGTAAGTTGGAGTCCATATTTTTCATCATAGTATAATTTAATGACGATTCAACAAATATTCGGTCCCGTGCTACTTTCTTATATTTGTAATTTGTTCATGTTTTCACAATTTATTTCATATAGATGTATATCCCAAATCTACGTTCCCAACCAATATTCTCTTGGGGGTTACAAATTCAATAGAATACAATTTTTTCTTTTCTGACCACACATTAGATGTGAAAGTGGACTTGGGGATACTCCAATGTGGGGACTTTACATGAATAAATTTCTATGTGGCAATTATCTGTACGATGGTTCCTTACCCCAGGGTAGCATAAATAAAATTTTTTAGTGGTCAAGACCAATATGGGCCCTACTCCGAAAATTTTATGCGAAGAGGTTCTCTACCCCCCTTAGAAACAAAGATGCCAAATAAGGGCCAAAAATAGAAGAAAATGGCGAAGACTCCAAAAATGGCTTAAATCATACGATGATTATTTATGATCGATATCATGACCTGCTAAAGCGATTTAAGGTATCTTAAATGTTCAGGCAGAATTTTTGGAAGGATAGAAATCCTTTTCTTACTAAAAGTCCCATTCGCTCTACTATTTTGCACCCTTTATATTTGGTATTTTACTGATTGTACTCCCAAAAATTTTTGCATTTTGAGCTCTCATTGGACGGATTATTGTCACATGAAAGAAGTAGGGCCACGCTTTGAAATAAGCCCCATTAGTCTTTTTCGGTCATTTTTGTTTGTTTAAATGTCTGCGCATCTTCCAGCTGAAGCACGATGTAGGCCCTGGAGTTGAAAGGTAGATGTCAGTTACCATCGTATTTCGCACTTATTTCATCTTTTTGGTGAAAAATTGTATATAGTGAAAAATGATTCTTTATTTTGTTCACAAAAAATCCACTGAATTCAATATGATAATACAAATTGAAAAAACTGACAAAAGAAGAATAACAAATTGAAAAAATCTCCAACTTGTTCGCTGATTTTTTACAGCAAATGTTTAAAAATCCTTACAAAGTTTGTCAATTTTTTTCCCCCGATTTGAGAATTTTTGCAATGACATTTTTTTCCGTGATTTTTTAGCGAGTTTGAAAAAGTAATTATCTTTTAACTTTGGTGTGACCTCGTTAAATTTCGAAATCATCTATTCCGTTTCGCCAACACATAATTCGGTACTACACTTCTATGTAACCCGCCATCAAATTAAGTTCTCAAGAAATCAAGTCAATTAAATAAATTGGTATTAATATTCGAATTCAAAAATAAAATATAAAAAACACTACAAATGTACATTAGAAAAATGTAAGTCAAAATGGAAAAAATCATGCAAAATAAAACATTACTATTGTACATTTGAAAAGTCAAAATGAAAATGTTAATATATCACATTTTTACGCGATTTTTTTGGATATTATCCTTTTCGGACAGACAATTCCGAATTTGTCCAGCGGTTCTTAAGTTATAAGCGTAGTAACTAACACAACTTTCTTTTATATATACAGATAATACAATTTCGAAATGTGGTCATTTAGGATCTAGAAAGTTCAATAAAGTTTAGTCTATGATTTTCTGCTTCCTATTACTTTGAAATATGTAAAAAATTTCTTACAAATTTTAGATCAATTTTAAGACCCAGTTCGCATTATACGAAATTCATAATTTTTCAAAATGTTGAACCTATGCGGTGATGGTAGAAGAAGAGATGCGTCAACGTTTTCCATGTGGACACGTGACCTAACTTTGATTAATTTACCTTCAAGTCTTTTATTTACGCGTATCCTTTTTCCGTCTTATATGGGGTTCTAGATTTATTAAAATGGGGACTGTAAACTGAAAATGAGTGCAGCTTGTTACACCTCGTTTGCTTCGTACCTAATTTTTGTAAGAATGTTGCGTGGTACTAAAAGTCAATTGATTCAACGCACTTTTAAAACTATAGTTTAAAGTTAAAACACGTAAAAAAGCTGTAAGTTCGGCCCGGCCGAACTTTGAATACCCTTCACCATTTGGGACGAATTTGGCAATTCTCAAAAACAATAAATTCCGTTAAAAAAAATTCTGTTAAAATCTTAAAAATACCGAATGTAGCTGTTATATTAGGGTCTATTCGACGACTCAGACCTGCATAGGAAAATTTTGCCAGCTAGAGTGATTTCCACAACTTTGAAACGTTTTGTAAATTTTAATAATTGGTTAAATTCTTGATATTCTTTATGATTATTCAAAATTTTGAGCCTTTATGTGGGAGGTTACGAAGCAGTTGACCAATATTGTCCATTTCGCATCTGATAAAAGTCTGATATATAAATTAAATCTTGCCAGATTAGAGCTATATCAACCACTTCCTTCACTTTTTATGAGAAATGTGATCTTTTTGGAAAATGTTAAAATGTGCGTGAGGTAGCAGATATAGTGGACCTAAGTACGCCACCTCGTCTAATGCTGAACAAATATCTAAAGGTACAAAATGTGGAGAAAATCGAACAATTTTTTCCAATTTTGCAAAGAATTTTAAATCAAAAGTTTTACATTTTGTGTGGGAGGAGCCGGAAGGAGTGGCCAGATAAATCTCATATTCACTTAAGATTCATATTTGAGAGAAATATTTTGATATATCAAATTTGAATAAAATCGCTGATTTGTTTCGCAATTTATGAGAGATTTAAGTATTTAAAATTGTGGGGAGTACCAGATGGATTAGCCAATGTCTATAATGTTCACATCATATCGTGTTTTAATAGAAATATTGAGATGTGTGAAATTTGAAACGAACGGGACTCCTATTTCGAATTTTATGAGAATTATGTAACTCAAAATGTTGTCCCTTCGTGAGGGGAGGGATTGGTCCGATAAATCCCATGCTCACACCAGAATTTGTGTTATTAAAAATATTATGATTTGTGAAATTTGAAGAGAATCGAAAGCTTATTCCACATTTTATAAGAGTTATCATAATCGAGGAGACCAATATTATTCATATTGGGAATTGCTAAGATTGCACTAAATTCAATGGTTCTTTCTTGTTCCACACAGTCAATTATTTCCTTTCGTGGGGAGGTATCAGAAGTAGTGTATCGATATTGTCCATCTCCGAACTCGATTTAAGTTTGGCAAAAATATTACGAGGTATCAAGTTTAGATCAAATCGAATACTCCTTTCGAGAGTTATTGTGCACACCAGCCAGACAAACTGACGGCCCCTCCGTCCGCATACATTGAACGGCATTTCTGTTGGTATTAGAGGGATTCGAGGTAGCAATACTATTGAACTTACATGCTTCCCCGTAATAATCGTAACCTCAATAAAATTGTTGTGTAGCGGTTTTACTGTTAGCCCAGTACCATTGAATAGACCTGGTGGGTCTATGCTTCTTAATAAAATAATAGGAACACCAACCTTAGGTACTAAATATTGTAGTGGAAAGCCTGACAGATCCAAACAAACAATTTAGAAATTTAGTTGCCACAGTACCAATAGATTCGTATATTCTTCCACAACCTGCAATCCTATTTGGAATGAGTCAACATCAATATTTTTGGAAGCAAGTAATGCGCGTTCACATAGCCACTTAATATCACTGATATTCTTTTCAATATTGAGAAACACACAATCTATTAATTTTTCGATAGTTATACATTTTGTGGATTGGCCAACTTTTTATTTTTCCATTTCCTAGATCCCTCAATTTAGAAAAATGTTTGGATGATTCGTTAGGTTGAAGTTGTAGACGCATATTAATGTACGAACATGTTTCGAAATAAAATACAATTTTGGGCATGCAACTAATTTATCTGTTGGTGTTGATACAGGAATTACAGGTAGCGTTTATCGAAAATCTCCAGCTAATAAAACTAATTCTCTTCCAAAGAGTGCTTAGTTGATTCAAGAATCGTACAAGGTACGATGTAGAGCTTTTTACGGTCCATTGTATACTTATCCTAAATTATGATTTTGCATGACTACTTTACCCATTCAAGCATTTTTCTTAGTGTTACTTGTAAATACACGATATCGGACGTAAATTTATTTACGGGCTATATCCAGATCTGAACCGATTTCAATATTTTTACACCAAATAGTGTCACACTCCGAATTTCATTGAAATTGGAGATACATAGCGTGTTGGTGTATCAAATACATTAAATCGGCCGAAAAATGTATGAGAGATGTATTCAAATCTAAACCGATTTTAAAATAATTTGACAATTTTTTTTGTACCAAATACCATTACTCAATCCGAATTTCGTTTGAATCGGACATATATATCGTGTTTGGTGCATAAAATACATTAAGTCGGCCAAAAATATATATCCAAATCTGAACCTTTTTCAACATAATTTTGCAAAAATATTTTATCTCCAAATTCCGTTACACATACCAAAGACAGTATCTATAATCGGTCAATAGATATATACATACAAAATCTAATTTATTGGAGGCACCTCCGATCCTGATGTTATATGCCCAGTTCCCACTAGAATTTCAAAATTTTATATAAAAACAAAATTTATAAACAAACAAAAATCAAACATTTTCCTCTTTTATAGATATTAAAGGTAAATGAAAATGTGGAGAAGGACAGACAACTATCGGCCAGAGAATGTGGGGAAATATTTCACCAAATTTAAGAAATTCCATTAAATATCAAATACCGAACATTGGGAAGTATGGTTTTATGCCCCACAGCACGAGTAACAATTGACTTAATGAGAAACGAGTCACAGGTCAATCTGGAACGAGGGACAAGTCAATCTCAAGCTCATCTTTATATAGACGAATGCGCTTCAATTGACACATTGGAAATGTTGGAAATAGTATGCTAAAAACCACTTGAGCGATGTCTCTATCAATATTTGCATGACATAATATTCGAAACCCAAAGTATAAGGACCGTACTATCGATTCAAATAAAGATTTCATCCTTTTTCTTAGATGTTTTTTTATTTAATTATTTTTATACCCTCCCCCATAGTATGGAGGGTATATTAAGTTTGTCATTCCGTTATTCTTGATCAGACAATTCTATGTCGATTTATCAATGTCCGTCCGTCTGTCCATCTATCCGTCTGTCCGTCTGTGGAAATCACTCTAGCTTCCGAACGAAATGAAGTAGGTTGATTCAATTTTACTCAATTGTGTATTATGTCTGCAGGACTTTTGGAATTGAAAATGGGCCATATAGGTCCACGCCTTCGTATAGCCCCCATATAACGGTACCTCCCGACATTCCGTATTTTGATGATTTTAGCGACATTATTTACACGAATTGTTTCAAATTAGGTATTTGAAGTTCGTAATAGATACTAAAGCAGAAAATGCGCCATGTAGATCCACGCCTTCGTATAGCTCCCATATAACGGTACCTCCCGATATTGGGTATTCTGATGATTTTAGAGACATTATTTACCGGAACTATTTCAAATTTGGTATTTGAATTTCATAATGAATACTACAGTCTATGACAGAAAAATTCTCTGTGCAGGTTCACGTCTTCGTATAGCCCCCATATAACGGTACCCCCCGATATTCGTTATTTTGAGGATTTTAGCGACATTATTTACCGGAATTATTTCAAATTTTGTATTTGAAGTTCGTAATGGATATTACAGCCTATGACAGAAAATTGTCTGTCCAGGTCCACGTTTTATAACCCCCATGGTACCTCCCTATATTCGGTATTTTGATGATTTTAGCTACAATATAAACAGATTTTTTTTTCAAGTTTCGCATTTGAATATTGTAATAGCTTGTGACAAAAGTTGCCTATGCAGATCCACGTCGTCGTATAGACCCTAATATACGGCTACATTCGGTATTTTTAAGATTTTAACAGATTTTTTAACGGATTTTATTTTTTTTGAAAATTGTTAAATTTGTACCAAACGGTGGAGGGTATTTAAAGTTCGGCCCGGCCGAACTTACAGCTTCTTTACTTATTATTATTATTATTATTATTATTATTATTATTATTATTATTATTATTATTATTATTATTATTATTATTATTTTTGAAAACTTTCCTATTGCTCGTACAAAATTACCCTTTATAACCAATTTTTCACATTACTGAAAATCGTCCATGAACTTTTCAGTTCGGTATCTTGTGTAGAAGTATTTTTGTCGCATTTTCATTGTAAGTACCACCATTATGCATCAGTACAACGACAAAAATACCATTAATTAGATTGGAAAATATTTAAAATTTTAAATAGGATAATAGTTGATAGTTTCGAACGCAAAATGTGCTGCTGAAGAAAATAAGTCAAAAAATCTAAGAGTCAATATAATGCTCTCAATTGTTATGAATTTCAATATTTCCCCCTCCCCCCGATATTGTTGCTGTTCTGCCCAGTAAAAGTTCGCCTATTAGGCATAAACACGTATTTCGACTATCAAATGTAATGATTCGACGTTTTAACGTTTTTACACACTCTATTTTGGCCATTTAAGAGCCATTTGTGGCTTCTCGTTACGAGACAAACTTTTATTGCCTGGTGGCTGGTAAAATTAACCTCCACCAGCAGCATCCCACTTGAAGTTGGCCAAAACTGATTCAGGAAACTTGACACAACTTTGGCTGTTGATATTGTTGCTGTCCAAATAAAGTTGATGTGAAAGTAATCATTGGCCGTAAACGAAACCAACTTTTAATTATCTCGAACATTTTGTGCCACACTTGCATGTGGAACCTAGTTTGAGTCGAATTGAAGAAAAATAATTTTTTGAAATATTATTTGATAATTCAACACAAACTAGTTGAAATAGAAAAAAAACTTATTTCTTTCGTTGACATAGTCTTAAATCTAA
Organism: Musca domestica; assembly: GCF_030504385.1. Lineage (NCBI taxonomy): Eukaryota > Metazoa > Arthropoda > Insecta > Diptera > Muscidae > Musca > Musca domestica. The sequence continues at coordinate 3,343,531 of NW_026712332.1, read as the reverse complement.
AGAAGCAGAAGATTTAATTCTTTAGAGATGTCAAACTACTAATTCTCTCAGTGGTGGTGGGTTATACTAAAATATGGTCCATATCGGTTCGGTCCAGGTTTTACAAAAAGTTGCCTTTTGGGGTCTCGGAGAAAGCTTCCTGTTAGCATTTACGTAGTCCACGTTGTAATTGCTACTTCAGTCTCCCAGTGGGCGGTAAAATTCTTTTTACAAAGATACGACTTTAAGTTTTGGTCTAAATTTGACTTTTGAACTTCTCCAAGTATTGGCATGCTAATTTGTTTCTCCCACTTGTGGAACTCAGCCAAGGCTACAACATTTTAAGTGCCAATTATTTTGTGGTGTGTCAAATGCGATTCTTTGTTGCTTCTTCAGGTGTCTCCCGGCCATCAGATAGGGTGCAAAAGTTCGAGCTCTGTTCAAGTGCTGCTCCTCTCCTCTCTGCTCCTTGACGAAATGAACTACAAACTTTTTCCGGATGCCAATAAAATCGAAAGCATTTTTTAACAAAATGCACCACAACACAAAGCAGCAAAGAAGGACAAAAGATTTCTTGTGCTGGCATTTGGTCTTCTGACCAGGACATTATTGTGAGTGGTTCACTTTAAAAAGCAATCGACAAGTGAAACAAAACACTTGAGTGCATTTTGCATGAGAACCCAATTTATTTTATTGTACTGCTTGCACTTCTCATCAATATTATAAATTCTATTCTCGGCAGTAGTTCTTTAGTTTCATTTGGGAGTGTGAAAGTCATAGGACAGACATGTTAACTTCTCAGAAGAGAAGAAGAACTATACGGTGCAGGGCATTATGTCCATGTGCATTTGTTTGTAACAGCCAATAAAGTATATGTATTCATGATCTGTGTAAAATTCTAAGTCGATTAAGCGATGTCTATCAATCTGTTGAAATCACGCTATTCGAAAGAATTGAGACAGAAGGCTAATATTTTGCACACCTGTGTATTTTGCCTACTGGCAGGTTAAATTCATAAATTTGGCAAGTCGGTTCAAGTTTTCGTATCGTCCCTAAATAGCTGTTCCTCCCTAAATTCAATATCTTGACGATTTAGATCACATTTTTATACCCTCAGCCGTATGGCTAGAGATGGAATATCTAATTTGATACCGAATATATCATTTGAAAACGTGCCTCATCAAAATAACGGTTTTAGACCTCAGGTCTCTTTGGACCAAATACGTTTCAGGACATTTGGAGTCGATCTAGAGACGTCCGGTCCACTCCTTCTGGACAGAAAGGGGACATAGAAGGAGAAAAGATAATTCGATATTGTTCCAGCCTTGAAAATCCTAAAATTTGCATTTGTGCTAGGTCAGGTGCGAAAAGGGACAACATCAGTCCACACCATTAAGTACCCCCAGAAAGTGTCAACATTTTAAATAATTATAACTCTAAAAAATGTGATCTAAAAGTCCGATTGCCTTCAAATTTCACATATCACACTATTTGCTGCCAAATAAGATATATCGGTCCACTCCTTCTGGTACCTACCCCACAAAGGGTTACAATTTTTGATATCCATGAAGCTCATAAAACGCGAAATTAACATCCAAGACTTGGTGCATCTCAATATTTTCATCAACCCAAGATCTGTAATAAAAATGGTAGAGATTGGACTATTTCTTTTGCTACCTGCCCCACATAGGGTTTAAGATTTTGAAAAACAAAACGCTCAAAAAAATCAAAAATAATTATCCAACTCTATACCAACAATTGCTCATACGCCCCAACATAATGAGGTTTCTGAACTTTTTGGTGTTAACGGTAAACATTTTCAAATTATTCGTTCCGAAAAATGAAAGGAAAAGGAATAAACCATTGTTTTTAAAAAAAAATGTTAATTCAGAAGGTAGTTTGTTAACATAATTTTATACCCTGCACCATACCATGGAGGCTATATTAACTTTGTCATTCCGTTTGTAACTCCTCGAAATACTCATGTCAGACCCTAAAAAGTATATATTCTTGATCAGCGTAAAATTCTAAGTCGATTTAGCGACGTCCGTCGGTTGTTGTAATCACGCTATCTTTCGAAAGATTTGAGATAGAAAGCTAAAATTTTGCCAATAGGCAGGTTAAGTTCGTAAATGCGCTATGTAGGTCCACGTTTTCATATAGCCCCCATATAACAATACCTCCCGATATTCGGTATTTTGATGATTTTAAAGACATTCACCGGAATTGTTTCAAATTACGTATTTAGAGTTCGTAATGGGAACTACACTCTGTGACAGAAAATTGTCTATGTAGGTCCAGGTCTTCGTATAGGCCCCATATATCAGTACCTAATTCTATTCGGTATTTTGACAATTTTAGGTACAATAACCACCGAAATTGTTTAAGATGTCGTATTTGAAGTTCGTAATGGATGTTACAGCCAGTGACAGATAATTGTCTAAATAAAACGGTACATCCCTATATACGATATTTTGATGATTTAAGCTACATTATTCACCGATTATTTCAAGTTTCGAATTTGAATATGGTAATGGCTTATGACAAACAATGCCTCTGTAGTTCCACGTCGTATAGTCCCCAATATAACGGCTATATTCGGGATTTTTAAAATTTTAACAGAATTTTTTAAGGATTTTATTTTTCTAAAATTTCCAAATTCGTTCCAAATGGTGGAGGGTATTCAAAGTTCGACCCGGCAGAACTTACTGCTTTTTAACTTGTTTTAATTGATTATTCGTCTCATACAGCTCCCAAGTATTTGCTGAATTGGTCTTCCGTCGGTTCGTTATAAATTATAGCCAAAGTCGAGGGCGAAGTTATGTACTGATCTCTATGTAATATTGCATGGAGATCTAGGTCGAAGCAGGATCGATGCGAAGAAAATTAAAACCATATTTTCCTAACTGTGCAAGCACAATTATAAATCATTCGGCGTATAATTTTGAAGCATGTTATATTTTTTGATGGAGTATGCAACTTGAGATGATAATTGGATAATATTTGGCAAGTGAAATTGAGCGTATGAGCAATTGTTGGTTCTACCCTTTTTCTTGTACCATTTCTTATGAGCTGTAGATAAATATTCAGAGACTTGATCTATAGTTCCAAATTCATACTGAGCTTTGAAATTTATACTGAAAGAACTTAGCTTATGTTCTTTGAACTTCTTAAAAACCTCGGATTTCCTCTTTATACAAAATATCATTGCGAAGTCAGAATCTATGAATAAAACGAAATACGTGCAGACATCCCATGAGGTGGGTGTTATAGGACACGCACACGTCAGGGTGAATTCTTTTAAGTATTCTCGTCTTCTCGTTGTCTGAAGCCACTAAATGGCTGTCATAGTCACATAGTCACAAATGTCACTAAAATTTGCAATTCTTCCAAAGTAGTGAAATGGTGGAATATAGTCTGTTTTGTGTGCGATAAAACAAGAAAATAATTAAGCCCCCCCCCCCCCAAAAAAAAAAAAAGGAAAAAAGTTGTAAGTAAGTCCGGGCCGAACTTTTAATACCCTCCACCATTTGGTACAAATTTGACAATTTCCAAAAAAAAAAAAAAAAAAAAAAAAAAAAAAAAAAAATCCGTTAAAAATTCTGTTAAAATCTTAAAAATACCGAATGCCTATACGACGACGTGGACCTGCATAGACAACTTTTGTAATAAGTTATTACAATATTTTAATGCGAAACTTGAAGAAAAATCTGTTTATAATGTAGCTAAAATCATCAAAACACCGAATATAGGGGGTATACGAAGACGTGGACCTGCACAGACAATTTTCTGGCATGGGCTGAAGTATCCATTACGAACTTCAGATGCGAAATTTGAAACAATCCCGGTAAATAATGTCGCTAAAATCGTCAAAATACCGAATATCGGGGGGTACCGTTATATGGGGGCTATACGAAGACGTGGACCTACATGGCCCATTTTCTGTTTTATGCTGAAGTATCTATTACGAACTTCAAATGCCAACTTTGAAATGATTCCGGTAAATAATGTCGCTAAAATCATCAAAATACCGAATATCGGGGGTACCGTTATATGGGGGCTATACGAAGACGTGGACCTACACAGATTATTTTCTGTCTTAGGCTGTAGTATCCATTACGAACTTCAAATGCCAAATTTGAAACAATTCCGGTGAATAATGTCGCTAAAATCATCAAAATACCGAATATCGGGAGGTACCGTTATATGGGAGCTATATGATAACTTAGACCTACATGGCCCATTTACGAACTTAACCTGCCTACTGGCAAAATATACATGTGTGCAAAAGTTTAGCCTTCTATCTCAATTTGTTCGAAAGATAGCGTGATTACAACAGACAGACAGACGGACAGACAGACAGACGGGCATGGCTAAATCGTCTTAGAATTTTACGCAGATCAAGAATATATATACTTTGTTGGGTCTGACATGAGTATTTCGAGGAGTTACAAACGGAATGACAAAATTAATATACCCTCCATAGTATGGTGGAGGGTATAAAAATAACAAGTAAAAAAGCTGTAAGTTCGGCCGGGCCGAACTTTTAATACCCTCCACCATTTGGTACAAATTTGGCAATTTCCAAAAAAAAAACCGTTAAAAATTCTGTTAAAATCTTAAAAATACCGAATGCTTATACGACGACGTGGTACCCCCCGATATTCGGTATTTTAATGATTTTACCCACATTTTTGAACGGAATTGTCTGAAAATCCACACAAGGAGTTCCTTGTGGGTACTTTATACCTCGGCAGAGAATTGTTTATATAGGTCCACAATATCGTATAGCCCCCATATAACGGTACCCTCCGATGTTCGGTATTTTGATGATTTTACCCACATTTTTGAACGAAATTGTCTGAAAATCCACACAAGGAGTTCCTTTTGGGTGCTTTATACCTCGGCAGAGAATTATCTATATAGGTCCACAATATCGTATAGCCCCCATATAACGGTACCCCCCGATATTCGATATTTTGATGATTTTACCCACATTTTTCAACGGAATTGTCTGCAAATCTACACAAGGAGTTCCTTGTGGGTACTTTATACCTCGGCAGAGAATTGTTTATATAGGTCCACAATATCGTATAGCCCCCATATAACGGTACCCCCGATATTCGGTATTTTGAAGATTTTACCCACATTTTTGAACGGAATTGTCTGAAAATCGACACAAGCAGTTCCTTGTGGGTACTTTATACCTAGGCAGAGAATTATCCATATAGGTAAACAATATCGTATAGCCCCCATATAACGGTACCCCCCGATATTCGGTATTTTGATGATTTTACCCACATTTTTGAACGGAATTGTCTGAAAATCCACACAAGGAGTTCCTTGTGGTTACTTTATACCTTGGCAGTGAATTGTCCATATAGGTCCACGATATCGTATAGCCCCCATGTAACGGTACCCCCCGATATTCGGTATTTTGATGATTTTACCCAAATTTTTCAACGGAATTGTCTGAAAATCCACACAAGGAGTTCCTTGTGGGTACTTTATACCTCGGCAGAGAATTATTTATATAGGTCCACAATATCGTATAGCCCCCATATAACGGTACCCCCCGATATTCGGTATTTTGAAGATTTTACCCACATTTTTGAACGGAATTGTCTGAAAATCCACAAAAGGAGTCCCTTGTGGGCATTTTACCTCCTCAAAATGAAGTGTCTATATAGGTCCACGATATCGTATATCCCCCATATAACTGTAACCTCCGATATTCGGTATTTTGATGATGTTAGCCACGCTTTTCAATGGAATTGTCTTAAAATCAACACAAGTAGTCCCTTGTGAGTCCTTCACCCCCTGAGAGAGAATTGTCTATACAGGTCCACGATATCGTATATCCCCCATATAACGGTACTTCCCGATATTCGGTATTTTATGATTTGACCCACATTTTTCATCGGAATTGTCTGAAAATCCACACAAAGAGTTCCTTGTGGGTACTTTATACCTCGGCAAAGAATTATCTATATAGATCCACGATATTGTATAGCCCTCATATAACGGTACCCCTGATATTCGGTATTTTGATGTTTTTAGCCATATTTTTCAACGGAATGGTCACAAGGGGTTCTTTGTACACAAGGGGTTCTTTGTGAGCACTTTACCCACCGACAGAGAATTCTCTATATAGGTTAACGATAACGTATAGCTCCCATATAACGGTACCCCGCGATATTCGGTATTTTGATGATTTTAGCCACATTTTCCAATCGTATTGTCTGAAAATCCACACACGGAGTTCCTTGTGAGCACTTTACACGCAGACATAGATTTGTCTTTATAGGTCCACAATATCGTATATCCCCCCATATATCGGCACCTTCCTATATCAGATATTTTAAAGATTTTAAAAGAATTTTTATTGGATTTTATTTTTTTGAAAATTTTCTAATTCGTTCCAAATGGTGGAGGGTATTCAAAGTTCGGCCCGGCCGAACTTACTGCTTTTTTACTTGTTTTTATTGAATTTTTCCTTATTTTATATATGTTTCTTTTTTTGTAATTGTAAGTTGTTTTAGAATTATTTTAATTTAAGTTAATAATAAATATTGAAGTTTTTTGATTATGCGACTATGTTTTTTTTTGAAGAGATAAGAATGTTGCATAGAATAGTACAGTTGTGCCCAAAATATTTTTCATGAAGATATAAACAAGGTCCCGTTAGCCCTGACGCCAATGACACAATATCCCGTTATTGTACAAGCCACAACAAAGGGCCGACGTCGGGAAGGCCATTGGAAGTAGCCTGGAATTCTCTGCCGAGAGCATATAGGACAAGTGCCGTAGTGGGCCTTGGATATTAAAAGGAAATAAATCGAAATTAAAGTGATAATCTAGGTGCCGTCGTGGGCCTTGGATATTAAAAGGATGTAAACCCTAATTTAAGGGAAAATCCAAGTGCCGTCGTGGGCCTCGGATCTTAATAATTAAGAAACCCGCAATTAAAGTTGAAAATCCAAGTGCCGTCGTTGGCCTTGGAAATTATTATTATATAAGCCGAATCACCACACCACACTCGTGAAGTACCAGCAGTGAAGCAGCTTTCGTACAACCCGCCATACAACGCCACAGGAGCAGCAAGCCGTATCACCTGACAGCAGAAATTAATATAAGTATCGAAACTTGTAGTCTTAAAATTGTTTCTAATAAAGCGGTACATACGGAATTTGTAAACGGAAAACAACCTCTGTCACTTCAATAAAAAATTTTCTGTGACGAATCCTACCCCGAGCGTATCCCGGCGACCGGAGGAAACTCGTCGTTACAGTGGCGCCGAAGCAAGGTCCTGAGAGGGGAATTAAACAGTTTATAAAATAATAGTTACAAATTCGGAGGTTGATCGCAATATGGAAGATATACTTAAAGTATCTTGGGCTTATAGTTTATGTATTTGGCAGAATACGATCGTGATACTACTGGAACTGAGGAGACGCTTTGCCCAGTTTTTGAATGAGGAACACGACCCGAAACGCCTCAGGAATCTCCTATTCCTACAAGCCAAACATGAACCACAGGTGTCGGAAACAAAACCTGCTACTCCGAAACGGCTACAGCGGATAACATTGATCCTACAAGCCAAACATGAACCAAAGGTGTCGGAAACAAAACCTGCTACTCCGAAACGGCTACCGCGGATAACATTGACCAATAAAGAGGGTAGCCTGATCACAACCGAAAAAACAGAGCGAGAAATGGAGACATCCAGAATCTGCGGTTAATGTTGTACTGAAAGCAGGGAAAGAATAACAGACGAAACCCACCATGAATGCATGAGACATCCACAGTCGATACAAGCTATGGCCTCTCTAAAAGTTACAGCAGAACAAGTTCGGAAATGGAATGTATTTTACGAAGGTGAATGTGAGCCATGGGATTTCCTGGAAAGAATAGAAGAGCTTACAACCATGTACGTATTGGAGGAGAATTTGCTACCAGCAGTGATGCCAGAGGTCCTTAGAGGTAAAGCGCTAGTGTGGTTCCGTAAAAATAATAGGCATTTCTCCCACTCCGTTACTTTGAGTACCTGGATGACGAGATTCGCAAAAGACGACAAAAGCCCAGAGAGTCTTTTAAGAATTTCTCGCTTCATATGCAGAACCTAACAGAGGATCAGAAAGTGGAAAGGATCTTCCGGAATGCACTCCCTGAATACCAATGGTATATCCGGAGGAGGGATTTCCTCACTTTGAGTACTGCCGGAAATGGCCGAGGACATGGAATCCATACCAAATATTTCTCCGTCCACTAGGGAACAGCATCGCCGAATGAATCCAGAAGAAACAACAGGTAACGGTGGAGTTGAAAGAAATCTGCACCTCTCGCCCACGGAGAACAATCCAACATCGCCGAGTTCATGCGATCCATCAGATATCTCAGAAGAAGCGAGTAAAGCCTTAATAGGAGACCACAGTCCACAAGAACAACACAAAATACACATTTTCCTGGAAGAAGAATTACAGAAGTCTCGAGACATGCATGGACTATCAACGGCAGCGAAGCATAAGACTGTACTGACAGATGACTCTTTAAGATGCGATACGCGCCAAGAAATCCAGCATCAATGAGCTTTTGGCGAGCGGATACATTGAGCCGTCCCGGAGTGCCTACAGTTCGCCAATCACTTTAACTAGGAACAAGTAAAAAAACATTAAGTTCGGCCGGGCCAAACTTTTAATACCCTCCACCTTAGGGTAAAAGAACATTAGAAGAAATGTGGCAAAAAACATTAAAATGCCGAATATCGGGAGGTACCGTTATATAGGGGCTACACCAACACGTGCACCTATAATTACAATGTTTCGCCACACGAACTAGGACCCATTATGAACCACAAATACCAACTTTTGGCTATACCAAAACGTGGACCTATACATGCAATGTTTTGCCACACGCTCAGGGACCCGTCATGACCTACAAATACCAATTTTCAGATAAATCCGTGAAAAAATGTGGCATAAATCATCAAAATACCGAATATCGGGAGGTACCGTTATATGGGGACTATACCAGAACGTGGACCGATATATCTCATTTTCAATACCAACCATCCTAGGGACAATACACACACTTGTGCCAAATTTCAAAGGTCTACGTCAAATAATGTGGGCTCTATCGTGATTTCAACAGACAGACAGACAGACGGACAGACAGACAGACAGACGGACATCGCTAAATCGTCTTAGAATTTTATGCTGATTATGAATATATATACTTTATGGGGTCTACGACGAATATTTCGAGGTGTTACAAACGGAATGACAAAGTTAATATACCCTCCTACCCATGGTGGAGGGTATAAAAAGAGTGGCACATGGAGATTATGTAGGGACTTTCGGCATCTGAATAGTAAATCTAACCCAGATGCATATCCACTACCGAGAATTTCGTCCATACTTCACAGACTAAGAGTAGCCAGATACGTGAGTAGCCTTGATTTAAAATATGGATATTGGCAGATTCCAATGGAGGAAAGCAGTAAGAAGTATACAACATTTACGGTAGCAGTGCGCGGTTTGTATCAATGGAGAGTGATGCCGTTCGGCCTGCACTCCGCACCGGCCACTTTTCAACGAGCTCTGTACAGCGTCATTGGGCCGGAATTGGAACCTCATGCATTTGCATACCTTGACGATATCATAGTAACTGGGGAAACACTGGAAGAGCACCTGGAAAATCTAAAGGAAGTATTCCGCCGGCTAAGAGCAGCAAATCTTAGAATTAATCCAGAGAAATGTGAATTTTTCAAGCGGGACATGTCGTCAGTGGAGAGGGAATTCATAATGATCCGTATAAGGTAGCGGTCATCCAGGAAATGCCCGCACACACCAACATTAAAGAGTTACTCCGGTTCTAGAGAGTTGCTTCATGGTACCGTCGGTTTGTGCCAGAGTTTGCCACCTTGGCACACCCCTTAACGTCGCAACTAAAAAAGGCAAACACTTACGTGACTGTTTTTTGAAAGAGAATCATAGTCAGCCGTCAGCAGGTCACCTAAGTATACGGAAGACCATCAACAGAGTTTGTAATAGATATTATTGGCCAGGAATGGTGCGGGATGTAGCAAATTTTGTCCGTAGATGTCAGTCGTGTCAGCAGTATAAACCCAGACAGGTTTCCCCAGCCGGAGAAATGTTGTTTATAATACCAGATGCGCCGTGGGCCATCGTGTGTGCGGATCTCGTTGTCCTTGCCAAGGACAAAACACGGAAACACCATGCTACTAGTGTTCTTTGACAGATTTACAAAGTGGATCGAGTTTATACCTATGCGTAAAGCCACAACAGAAGGTGTGGTTAAGTCCTTTACAGAGCGAATCTCATCAAGTTTTGGAACCCCTAAGGTCTTTGCAAGTGACAATGGAAGCCAGTTTGAGAGCAAAATTGTGGGCAAATACATGCAAGAGATAGACGTTCGTCATCAGTTTACAGCCCCACATACACCGCAAGAAAACCTAACGGAACGCGCTAATCGAACCATGAAGACGATGATAGCACAAATAGCACGCAATCAACATAACAAGTGGGATGAGTGTATTCCCGAGATCAATCTGGCGTTAAATACAAGTTACTCAGAGTCCACCACTTATAGCACAGCGTACTTAGTTCAGGGCCGTGAACCACGACTACCATCCGCGTTTTTCGATGAAGTCGTTTTGGGCACCGGTACAAGTACACATGACCCGGATCGTAAATCAAAGGAGCTGCAGTAAATCTTCAAACTAGTTAGGCACCATTTGGGAAGAGCAGCGGAAGATTAGCGCAGAAACTACAACCTCCGTAGGAGCCCCTGGAAACCAAATATAGATTTGGTCTTGACTGAACAACACCCTCTGTCAAAGGCGGGAGAAAGTTTCGCAGCGAAATAAGCACCCAAGTATGATGGCCCGTATGAGGTCATAAGTTTTCCATCGCCCGTAATAGCATGCGTCCATGACTCACGAAAACACTCCTGTCGTAATGCCCATTTGAGTAAACTGAAACCCTTCGTATATACTACCATGAACTCCATATATTCATTGCCTGCCTTTCACGCTTTCTTTCTATTTCGCAGATTTCGGACGAAATTGAAATGGCCACCAACAGCAAGACCCCGCGAGGCAAAGCCTTCTACAAGGAAATGTACCGACAGTTAGAGTGCGAGGTACCCCAGGTCCGGATTTGCAACGGCTGACGAGGAAATTGCCGCACATGTGACCAAGCCCTGATCCGTGGTCATAGAGCCCAGCTGTAAACCGGAGATGTGCCAACGGGCGCCCTATTGTCGCAAAACGTTCCCGATTGAATAGCGGAGGACGACGTCATCATTGTCCAGCGAGGAGGATCAACTTTCGGATTGGGTAGCAAGGGATAACGTCATAGTGCTATCGAGCGACGACGATGTGTTAGGGACACCGCCTCGACAAGCGAAGTCGGCCGTCAGTTGTCCGACGCCGGAAATCTCGCCATGGCACGGCAGTTCAGGTTTGCTGAAGGAACGTAGAAAAATGGCCCACGAGATGGTCATGTTCCAGTGGGAGTTTTACCCACCTCATCAGGAGCCTCCTATCGTCGTGGACAGCTCATCATCATGCGAGTCCACCACATACATGGACAATTCGTTTTAGTCGCTAACCCTGGAGCGAGGGCTCCAGTGCACCTCTATTTATGCAAGTTCCCTGTCATCGGTAGCATCATCCTCCACATCGTCATCGTCGGTCATTTCCTCCACGCCTCCTCGCTGGAGCCATATGTAGCCGAGCCCCAACCGCAGATACTACCAGAGAGCCCACAAATAAGCCATCGAAATAGCGGTAGTCCCGCCAGATCGCCAAGAACTTTTCGGAGGAGCTACCCGTGAACATTGTGGAGCGGATGGAACAGTGGGTTGGCGAAGCCTTGGCTACACATCGCAGGGGGAGGCAAACAAATATCTTGGATTCATATCTCGCGGCGTAGACGAGCATTCGTGCAACCTCGTTAAAGAGGGAAGACAGTGTGATGGCAAAAATCGCCCAACAAAATATTTTTTTATTGAATTTTTCCTTATATTATGTATGTTTCCTTTTTTTGTAAGTTTTTATTTGAATTATGTTAATTATGGAAGGCCATTGGATGTAGCCTGGAATTCTCTGCCGAGAGCATATAGGACAGACGAGGCCTTGGAAATAATCCCGAATTTAAGGGGAAAGTGTCGTCGTGGGCCTAGGATATTAAAAGGAACTAAACCCGAATTTAAGGGAAAATCCAAGTGCCGTCGTAGGCCTTGGATATAAAAAGAAAATAATTCGTAATTTAAGTGAAAATCCAAGTGCCGTCGTGGGCCTCGGATCTTAATAATTAAGAAACCCGCAATTAAAGTTGAAAATCAAAGTGCCGTCGTAGACCTTGGAAGTTATTAGGAAAAATCTGAATTTGAGTGAAATTCAAGTCCTGAGCCGAAGTGCAATTCAAGTGGCGTCGTGGGCCTTGGATATTCAAAAGGAAAGAACATGAATTTAGAGAAATTTAAAGAGCCGTCGTGGGCCTTTGACTAAAAAAGATTCTACAAATCGAATTGCACTTCCTCCCACCTGGACCCCTTCGAAGTGAAATCCTACATAAGCTGAATCAGCTTTCGTACAACCCGCCATACAACGACCAGAGGAGCAGCAAGCCGTATCACCTGACAACAGAAATTAATATAAGTATCGAAATTTGTAGTCTTAGAATTGTTTCTAATAAAGCGGTACATACGGAATTCGTAAACGAAAAACAACCTCTTTTACTCTCAGTCACTTCAATATAAATTTTCTGTGACAAATCCTACCCCCGAGAGCGTATCCAGCGACCGGAGGAAACTTGTCGTTACACTATGGTCGTGCGGGCCGACCATGTGATACGCTACAACATTATAATATGTTGAAAAGCCATTTTGGATATGATGTCATGGAGCCCTACCCTTAGCTTTTTGGCCAGAATATTTACCCACTCCGTCGTGTCAATTTCACACGAAAGTTGTGGTCCATTTTACAGCTAAGTATAATTCAATAGTCATCTAAAATACTAGACTTCTTCCCTTTACTTAACTCTCTTCTCATTCAAAATTCCATGTTGATTGGTTTTTAATAGTGACCTATAGAGCGACAGGAAAATTTTATTTTTTTGGTCCATTTGAACCCTTAAATGTAAATAATCGCATGCGATAAAAAATATGACAAAAATTTAACAAAAGCATTCACTTTTTATACCCTACACCACATAGTGGTAAGGGTATTATGTCTTTGTGCATTTGTTTGTAACATGGAGAAGGAAACGAGATAGACCCATAGTTACTTTTGAGAACCTTCATAGAATCACTTTCTGAGTCGATTTATGCATGTCAGTCCGTCTGTCCGTCCGTCCGTCCGTCCGTCCGTCTGTCCATGTATTCTTGTGAACAAAATGCAGGTCGCATTTATTATCCGATTGAGATGAAATTTTCCAAACAATATTTTTTTGGCCCAAGGACGAACCCTATTGAAATTGGTGAGAATCGGATCAAATTTAGATATAGCTCCCATATATATCTTCATCCGATTTCGGGTTAAATGTGCACCAAATATCCACTATCAGTCCAAATTACCTGAATTTTGGCACACCCAACCGAGTTCGGCCTAGAAGCAAGTATATCAAATTTGGAGAAAATCGGTTCAGATATAGCTATAGCTCCCATATATATCTTTCATCCGATTTGATCTTTAAGTCCCTCACATTCCTACTATGCACTCCACAACCGTGATATTTGGTACCAGGTATTAGATGGAGCACAGAAATAGCTGTTTTAAATTTTATCGAGATCGGTTCAGATTTGGATATAGCTCCCATATATATCTTCATCCGATTTCGGGTTAATTGACCACTAAATGGCCAATATCAGCCCAAATGGCCCGAATTTTGGCACATGTGACCGAGATTAGCCTTAAAGCAAATACAACAAATTTGGAGAAAATCGGTTCAGAAACAGCTATAGCTCCCATATATATATTCATCCGATTTCGGGTTAAATGTGCACCAAATGTCCACTATCAGTCCAAATTACCTGAATTTTGGCACACCCAACCGAGTTCGGCCTAGAAGCAAGTATATCAAATTTGGAGAAAATCGGTTCAGATATAGCTATAGCTCCCATATATATCTTTCATCCGATTTGGTGTTTAAGCCTCTCACATTCGTAATATGCACTCCACAAGAATGATATTTGGTACCAGATATAAGATACAGCCCAGAAATAGCTGTTTGTAATTTTATCGAAATCGGTTCAGATTTGGATATAGCTCCCATATATATCTTCATCCGATTTCGGGTTAATTGTGCACCAAATGGCCGATATAAGTCCAAATGGACTGAATTTTAGTACATCGGACCAAATTCAGCCTAGAAGCAAGTATATCAAATTTAGTGAAAATAGGTTCAGATATAGATATAGCAACCATATATATGTTTCATCCGATTTAGAGTTTTTGTCCCATACATTCGTAATATTCACTCCACAACCGTGATATTTGGTACCAGGTATTAGATGGAGCACAGGAATAGCTGTTTTAAATTTTATCGAAATCGGTTCAGATTTGGATATAGCTCTCATATATATCTTCATCCGATTTCGGGTTAAATGTGCACTAAATGGTCAATATCAGCCCAAATCACCAGTCTAGAAGATAATACGTAAAATTTGGAGAAACCCGGTTCAGAGATAGCTATAGTTCGTAAAATGCACGATAGAATTAGATAGATTTTGATTTTGTACCAAATATCTCATAGAGCTCTGAAATGCCCTGTATAAACCTTTTTACGAGAGCTCTACTAAATATGCATAGTGGTGTAGGGTATCATATAGTCGGCCCCGCCCGACTTTTGAGCTTTCCTTACTGGTTTATTGTTATTATTGTCTAGCAAGGTACCATTCCGAATTGAGAAAATCTGTCCAGCGGTTCTTGACTTATAAGGAGAATAACTGAGATATATTTCTTGTACATATATATTGTACCTATTTTACAACATTTCCGATATCTTGGCTATTAGCATCTCTGTAGTGGTCAGAAGTTACCATTTAATGTATTTGTGATTTGGCCGAGATCAAAAATATTCGTGGTTTAGTGGATTTTTTCGTATTTTTTGACATATAAGTTACGGTTTATTTTCCCGCTAAATATTGTCCGATTACCGTCCAATTGACATCCGTCCAGCCCTGAAATCTAACTCCATGCAAATTTCCGCGTCGATTGGTTCATAATTGTGGCCTATATAGCAACTACAAAATTAGAAAATTTTCTGTTTTTTTTTTGTCAATTTCAACCTATAAATATCTGACCCTAACCCTACCTATATTTTCAATTTCGTGAGGATCGGGCCACAAGACCAGCGATAACAAATTATCATGGACAGACGGACATGTATAACTAGATCGACTCAGCTCGGCGAGATATGAAGATCCATATATAGTTTTCTATGTCGGAAACCATTATTTCGAGGCCCAATCAAACTTGTAATACCCCCAACACATAGTGTTGAAGGTTTAATTTTTTTTTTAATTTCTTGCATTTTTTGACCGTCCTAACAGACAACTTCACAAACAATTTAATTTTCCATTCGTTTATACCTAGAAAATTTCAGTGAAAATATTGATGATGTGCAAACTATTTCCGGCATTGTTAAATTTCTTTATTTTTGCTGAATAATTTCGAGCAAACATTTTCGTGTTTGTATAGCTGCCATTATGTTACATACATTTACACATTTATAGGTTTTCAATATTTGTTTAAAAATATTTTATAACACATGCAATTCACGGTTCTATTTCATAATTTTGTAAAATGCAAACATTGATTCATTGCAATTCCATTCCAAATTATTTTTTTTCACAGCAATTGTTTTCAATAATGCGATAGCGGAAATATTTACGATAACCTCAACGTCAATTCTAGGCAAAAGGCAAATGACCGTCACATTTTTGAACAAATAATTCAACAAAATACGCCAAATGAATTGCAATTCGGCGAAATATTCCACTTCCTGTGTCTGCATCGAAATTTTTAATTTTCATTATTTGCATTTTGGGAGTTTAATATAAATTTCATTTTGCGATTCCATTCATGGATATGAAATGACCAGCAATGGAATGCATTATGTCGGGAATATATTGTCGACATTAAATCTTTGGTGTTAAATAGTTTTGCAACAGTGATTAATAATTTGTTAATACTCTAAGGCATATGGCATCCAATTGAATATAGAAGATTAATGTTTAGAAGTAAACTCTATTGAACGAAATCTTTTGCAGGATATTTGAGTTTGAGTAAACCAGATCCTTCTGGCCGTCCGGCTGGTGGGAACAATAACTACTAAGGGACTATTTGGCTCAAATTTGGAATGAAACTTTTTGTTATTTTTGACCAAGCTCGGAGATTGACAATACAGGTTCACATATGCAAGGGTTATAACTGTTTTTAATCTTGCGTATTCACAAAGATAACATGGTTAGATCTGAATATTTCAATTTAAACATTTTGGCCGGATTAATGATAGACAACCTGTATAGCTATTGGGGTGATTGTGTAGAAATTCGTGTAGCCAACTGAATCGATTTTCAACAAATTTGACGGAGGCCTTTGTTTTATTATATGCTTGGGTGGCGCGTACTGAGGGCAATGGGGCTGATGCCTCTTGGAATGTCCGAGGTCTGCGACCAAAATGTTTGCGTGCCCAAGGCTTTAATACACCCTCCAGCATATTTTCGCGAAAATATTCCGGATTTATTCTAATTCCGCGGTCGATTAATTTGAGCGGAAAGCGACCATTGGCTGTTATGGCGGCCCACACACCATGACCGGCACTTGAGTTCTGGTGGCCAACCGAACGTGCACATTTTCAGCTGACCTCTATGGGAAGTAAACACGATCATTTTATTTGTTAACAAACTGCTGGACAACGAATGTTTTCTCATCGGAGAAAACCAAATTCAGCAGTTCACCACTTCCGGCCAAGCGAAGCAACTCTTTAGCTCTTTTGAGTCTATTTTCTTTATGTTGCGGTGTAAGTTCTTCCACTTTTTGAAATTTCAATGGCTTTACCCCGAGCTCATTTTTCAATATTTGACGAATGGAATATTGCGATATGTTCTGCTCACGAGCCATTTTTCAGCAACTGCGACGCGGGTTTCGATCAAGTCGCTTCTTTACTTTCGAACCATTTCTGCTGATGTTGCTGTTTTCTTCCGTTCACTTCCTTGACGTCGGGCTACGCTACCAGTATCACGGTTTTCCAGCCAAATATAAAGAAATCACACTATCACGCTTGAATTTCATCACGAATAACTTTTTTTCTGGAAAATTCTCACCAAAATGCTTTTGTACGCTTGTAAACAATATAATGAGCTGTCACTGGAATAATTTTAGTATCTGTCGGACGAGTGGCTTAGAAATGATAGTAGTCTTTGGTTGTAGTAGTCTTTGTAAGTATTTGGTTGCAGTTCTTTCATCTCAAATGAAAAAAAATCAGTGGAATATGAAAAAATCTATCACATTTGGGCTTACATTAAATATGTGGTAAGCAATAAACTTAAAATCGGATGAAGATGTCTATCGAAACTATAGAAAATCTGAACCCATCTCAATAAATTCGGCAGAGGTATCTTTGAGCAGTATATATTTCTGAGCTGTATCTGATATCTGGTTCCAAAGATCATTGTTGTGAAGTGTATATTACGCATGTAAGAGACTTAAACAAATCGCATAAAACGTATATATGGGAGCTATAGCTCTATCTGAACCGATTATCAATATATCACCAAATTTTAAGTACTTGATTCCATGATGAGTTCAATAAATGCGACCTGTGCTTTGTTTACAAAAACACATGGACAAACGGACGGCATTCATTAATCGATTCAGAATGTGATTCTATGCAGATCATCAAAAGCAACTATGGGTCTATCTTGCTTCCTTCTCCATGTAACAAACAAATACACCGGGCCAAACTTTTTATACCCTCTAATATTTGGAAGGAAATTGTAAAATGTATCATATAAAGAAGCAGCTAATTTCAGCCGGGACGAATTTTTAATACCTTCCAACATTTGGAAAGAACTTGAAAATATGCAAAAAAATCCGTCGAAAAATACGGCTCAAATGAAAACCGTTATATGGGGGCTATACGCAGACGTGGGGGTGTAGCACCGATTCCCATCTTCAAATACGCTAATATCATCAAAATACCGAATAAACGGAGATACCGTTATATGTGAACCTGCAAATTTTCCATCATAGGTTGTTGTCTCCATTACGAAACTTGAAACTATTCCCGTGAAAAATGTCGCTTGAATCATCAAAATAGCGAATATCGGGAGGCATCGTTATGTGGGGGCTATACGAAAATGTGGACTGAATATGGTCCATCTACGAATATAACCTGCCTACAGGCAAAGTACACATGTGTACAAAATATTATCCCCTTGTCTCAAGACACAACAAAGTATTCATATTCTTGGTCAGCGTAAAATTCTAAGTCGATTTAATTCGTCTGTTGTAGTCATATGATACGGCATATAATAGAAAACTAGCAATGTTCACAGCATTGTCTCTCCTGTAGCAGAAAATTGTCTATACAAGTCCACGTAGTCTAATAGCTTCAATAAAATTTTACCTCCCGATTTTCGAAAATTTGACAGAATTACATGAAATTATTTGGATTCCGTAATGGGTTCTTCTGCTTATATACCTATTTAAATCAAGATTTTTCTATAGTTCCTATCCTCCCGATATTCGGTATTTCGATCATTGCAGAAAACTTTTTTACAGAATTGTTTGATATTTTGATTGGGTGTTCCTAAACTTAATTGCTTTTTTACTTGTTTGTCATATTTTTATCGCATGCGATTTTTTCAATCTGACAATATTGAATTGTACATTTTATAATATTTTTTAGACCCTACAACACTGTGAACAACACCGATACTCACGAAAGCGGTTGAAGATGTTCGTAAAATATTAAGGGGTTGAAATGAATAAAAACTGAAAGTTTTCCTGAATTAAGAGCGACTGCAAAGCACACTATGATTAAATGACACGGAGTTTCGCATGAGGGTAGAGTTTAATGAAGGGCATTTATATGCCCATCGCATTATATTTAGCGGGTAAAATAGACCACAACTTTTGTCAGATTATTTTTGAATACCTATCAACATAACAGGGTGCAAATGAGCAAATGCCGCAGGTCAAAAAATTCAAAAAAAAAAAAAATCTGCCAAAATGGCTTTAGACATAATGGGTTTTCCAATATATTATAGTGTTGTAGAGTATCAGCCTTCGCTGACTTGCTATAGTTCGTGATTGTTCCTAACCTTGTTGTCTTATAGCCCCATATAAAAGCTGAATTTTACTACGAAAGTGTTTCAAATTTGTGTTTCGATGTTTGAGTAGATACCTAGATATGCTCTCAAATTTTTCAACAGATTTGTTTACAATTTCGAGTTTAGAGTTTGTAATGGGTTCTCTCCTTTGTAGCAGAACATTGCCCATATAACCATACTTTTCACATAATCCTCATTTCGATGGAATCGTTTAAAAGTTAGTAGAAACTCGCAATAGATCAAACCCTTATGGGAGAAACTTTTCTATGTATGTTTACGTTTCAATATGAGGGCGGTACCCTCATTATGATATTTTAAAGACTTTAACAGCCAATTTCAAAGGCATTCGAACTCGTTTGTATACCGATATTTTAATTTTTATAAGTTTAAATGGTGAAAGGTATAAAAGGCTCGGGTTGGCTGAACTAAACGCTTTTTATACCTTCCACCAAAATAAGTATGGAGGGTATATTAAGTTCGTCATTCCCTTTGTAACTCAGCGAAATAATCATTTTAGACCCAACAAAGTATATATATACTTGATCAGCGTAAAATTCTAAGACGATTTAGCCAATTTTGCACAGATATCTCTTTTGTCTGCAGGCAGGTCAAGTTCGAAGATGGGTCCACGATATCGTATAGCCCCCATATAACGGTATCCCCCGATATTCGGTATTTTGATGATTTTAGCCACATTTTCTAATGGAATTGTCTTAAAATCCACACAAGTAGTTCTTTGTGAGTAATTTACTCCCTGAGAGAGGGGGTCCACGATATCGCATATCCCCCATATAACGGTACCCCCGATATTCGGTATTTTTATGATTTTACTCACATTTTTCATCGGAATTGTCTGAAAATCCACACAAGGAGTTCCTTGTGGGTACTTTATACCTCGACAGAGAATTCTCTATATAGGTTAACGATAACGTATAGCTCCCATATAACGGTACCCCCGATATTCGTTATTTTGATGTTTTTAGCCACATTTTTCAACGGAATGGTCACAAGGGGTTCTTTGTACACAAGGGGTTCTTTGTGAGCACTTTACCCCCCGACAGAGAATTCTCTATATAGGTTAACGATAACGTATAGCTCCCATATAACGGTACCCCGCGATATTCGTTATTTTGATGATTTTAGTCACATTTTCCAATCGTATTGCCTTAAAATCCACACACGGAGTTCTTTGTGATCACTTTACCCCTGAAACGGAATTGTCTATATAGGTTCACAATATCGTATATCCCCCATAAAACGGTACTCCCCTATATTCGGTATTTTGATGATTTTAGCCACTTTTCCGAATGGAATTATCTGAAAATCCACACAAGGAGTTCCTTGTGAGTACTTTACACGCAGACATAGATTTGTCGTTATAGGTCCACAATATCGCATATCCCCCCATATATCGGCACATTCCTATATTAGATATTTTAAAGATTTTAAAAGAATTTTTAATGGATTTTATTTTTTTGAATTTTTTCTAATTCGTTCCAAATGGTGGAGGGTATTCAAAGTTCGTCCCGGCCGAACTTACTGCTTTTTTACTTGTTAAGTTTTAATAATCGGCCTGGCCGAACTTTTAATACCCATCACCATGATATACACAGAGTCGAAATGAGGACCTATATCACAAAATGTCTGACAGTTACGTTGGAAAAAAATGGGAAAGCCATCAGAATACCCAATATAAGAATATAATCGTTATATAGGAGATATACCATAAGGTGGACCTATTATATATTTGCAAGGTGTTTAGGAAACCACAACAACCTTCAATTACCAAATTCCAGACAATTCCGTTGAAAAATGTACGAAAGTCGTCGAAATGCATAAAATGAGGGGGTACCGTTATATGGGGATTATACGAAGAAGTTGCTCTAAGTTTTCCGATATGATCGGACACTCTACCTCAATTCCTACGGAAGATAGTGAGATTACAACATACGGACGGACATGGCTAAATCGGGTTAGAATTTATAGAGTTGGAATTTTTGTTTAGGATACCGTATTTATTTTGTTGTTGCAAAATAGTTAGGCTTAATCCCATTATTGTTGTTTTATTGAGAGGAATATCCTCCTCTTTATTTAGTGAAGAAAGATTGTAATATTTACCAGGGGGTAAGGCAGGAAATAGAATTATTTCGGAAAGAGCCACCAATTCTTAAAATTTCCCTGTTTTTTCTGGTGATGTTCACTAAGGGAAGTGGTGAAAATTAGAACCTCTTTTATATACGCATAAATATATACTCTTCGTTGGATTTAAAAGGATTACTTCGATTAAAAAATGTGAGAAGTGCGCCTTCTAAGAACACCATTAAGAGTTTATACGAAAAATTTTCGACTGGTAAGACCTTTTTCTAATCCGAAGAGGCCATATAAAAGTCGACCAAGGTGATCGGCCGAGAATATCGCTGCCGTAAGAGCCAGTGTTGAGAGGTCCCCAAGAACATCCCAAAAATGCAGTTCTCAGCAGTTGGGCATGGCTCGGTCCACTTTACAACGGATTATTCGCATTGATTTGCATTTGTTCCCGTACAAAATTCAATTGACGCAAAGAATGTTGCCTGCGGACAAGCCTCGTCGATTGGAATGGGCAATGGGTCCGTCGAATATGGGCAACCCTGTAGTTCCTTTTGATGGTCTACATTCTGAGTCGATTTATGCATGTTCGTCCGTTTGTCCATGTATGTGTTATTGTAAACAAAGTACAGGACGCATTTATTGCCCGATCCAGATAAAATTTTGCACAAATCATTTATTTGGCCCAAGGACGAACCCTACTGAAATTGGAGATAATCAAAATTTAGATATAGATCCCATATATATCTTCGTCCTAAGCACTCTGTTACAACGATATTTGGGGAAATATATCGAATACAGATCAGAAATACCTTTACGACTACAGATACAGTCTCCTAATTTGAAATGGGTAACGGAATTTGAAACAAAAATAAATTTGCCACATTATATTGAAATCGGTTAAGATTTGGATATAGCTTCCATATGCATTGTCGGCCAATTTCATTCATTTGATGCAACAAAAACGATATGTATATTCGATTCCAATGAAATTTGGAATGTGTGGCGCAGTTTTGATCAGAAAATAAATTAGTCAAATTATATTGAAATCTGTTCAGATTTAGATATAACACCCATATATATTTTCGGCCGATTTCACATATATGATTCACAAAACACTATACGTATGTCCGAATCCGATATGTATGTCCGTTTGAAATGAAATTCGGAGAGAGGGAGGTTTGGGCATAGCTCCCGTATGCATATTTTGGCCGATTTCATGGATATGATGTACGAAACACGGTGTGTAACTCCGATTTCAATGAAATATGGAGGGTGTGACGGAATTTGGTGTAACAGTAAATTTTGTCAAATTATATTGAAATCGGTTCAGATTGGGATATTATTTTATTAAGAAGCATTGACCCACAACGCCTTTGCAATGGTATTAGCCTAACAGTAAAAAAGTACACAACAATTTAATTGAGAATATGCAGACTAAATTTGGTATGTTCCTGCTTTCCTCATGGTCCGCTCTTCCTGTCATGTCCACGCATTGGAAGACTGAGCTATTTGTTTATTTACAGATTTAAGTATTACCGGGTTCAGCTAGTCACTATATATAAAACACAAAAATTCCCTGCGATTCTGGAAATAGCACTTTCAATTTGTTTAGCCTGTGGCATAGATTAATATTGCATCCCATATTCAACAGAGCCATTATTCACGTGAAAAGAAATGAATGTCACATTAGAAATATGACAACCAGGACGTATCCCAAAACAAAGAGCAAATAAATGTCTAAGAAAGAGAATCGTCATATGACCAGGATATTATATTTAGCAAATCTGTGTCGTCATCTCTGTCACGTTGGAAGGATTTGAAGAAAAAACGGAGTTATTTTAAATGACTCACCGCATGGTGTCCATTGTTTAACTCAACGAAAGCAGCGACTAATGTCAAATTAAAAATGTGTACGACAATAGTTTTAACGGTGAGCTAGGAGGAGAGTTATTCGTTCTTATGGTGAAATATGACTTTATCATCAACATCCTTACTGGATATCAGCTGCATCATTGTGCATGGAAATATTGTCTTGGCTTCTGTTGTTAACATGAAAATAAAAATAGTCTACTTGCCTATTTTGCTTGTTAGAAACTGTAGGAGTTCTGCAACCTACTCTTCAAGAGGTATAGTTTGAATCACATATCATTCATATTGTATTTGGCAACCAATAGAAGTTGTCAAGCACGTTGATGCTCTCCATCTTCCTAGAAGTTGAAATAAGTTTTTAAAAAAACTTCTAAGAAGCCAACATACGCAATTTGACAGTATTGTTTCTTGAGGTACACTGATGCTCACAATTATAGACACCAACTCAGTTGCTACTTTGTTTTAATTCTGGGAATGAATAACTCGCAATAGAATCCAACTTTCGGCAGTAAATATGCCCAAACTAATATAATAGTTCCTACCATACATAATGATTCCGTATTAATATTACCAAGTGTTTAAGTTAGGAATGTTGCCTCAGAAAATTCCTGCCTGTTCAACTAATTTCTCGGTTGAAAGCCTTACGGGTCTCGAAATCTCCGTTGCCTTTCTTGAGAGTTTATTCACTGAGTTTGGTTTGTAGAAACTAGAAACTTTCCTACTAACTCTCTCAGGAGCCCTATTCGCGCTGCTTCGCTGTGGAGCTTTTCTCTGATCGTATCGTAACTTTTTCGATTTCTCCTTGCAACTTACCTGTTTGCTAGTCAATTCAAAAAGATAATTATCGTTTCGAACTATTTTTTACTTGATTAATAAAAATTTTATAAAAATTGAAACTTAAACTTTGCTTTGATTTTTTTACCCTCCACCAAACATAGCACGGAGGGCATTTTATATCCGTCATTCCGTTTGTAAATAATAATTTTATACCTAACAAAGTATATATGTATATATATTCAAGATAGATAAGTGTAAAATTCTAAGATGACTTAGGCCTGTCCGTCCGTCTGTCCGTTTGTTGTAATCCCGTTAGAGTCAAGAGGAATTAA
Organism: Musca domestica; assembly: GCF_030504385.1. Classification (NCBI taxonomy): domain Eukaryota; kingdom Metazoa; phylum Arthropoda; class Insecta; order Diptera; family Muscidae; genus Musca; species Musca domestica. Next base: position 3,319,121 of record NW_026712332.1, on the reverse strand, counting down.
GATAGGAAGCTAACATTTTGTATAGATCAGTCTTTTGTCTGCAGGATTTCGTGTAGCTCCACTACCGCCAGCTTTTCGGTATTTTGATGATTGTAGCCATATTTTTCAATGGAATTGTCTGAACATCCACGCAATGAGTTCTTTGTGGATACTTAGCTACTAGCTGCATTTTTACTTATTTATTTTCTTTTATTTTTGGGATTGTATTTGGGATTTTAAAACCATACAAACATCCAGGCTTAGTAATTCCGCAGTATGGCAAATGCTAAAATCGATTAGTAACGAAACAGTCAAAAATAGTGCTTTCTTTGAGACAATGGATTTTTTAAAAACTACATCTGGAACTATAACAACACCAATGGTCTATAAGGTATATATTTTTGATCCTAACCCGATTTGCAGATGTCCTTCCGTTCTTCTATGATAATCGCTCGACCTTATGAGTGATTGACGAAGTTCGCTAAAATGTAGTTCCCATATAACGGTACCACTCATTTTTATGAATTTCCACCGGAATTGTCTATTATTTTAACCTTCCACCATTCTATCGACGTTATATTAGCTAAGTCGATTTAGCGATGTCGGCGATGGCGCATAGCCCCCATATAACTGTAACACCCTTTAATCGAGATTTTAGCGACAGTAAACACCGAAATTGTACACCGTACTTAGTACACCGTAACATTATTATCAAACATAGATCGGTAACGTCCGCACAAAAAGAAAGGATCATTCGATTTTGAGTATGCTTTCAATATTTTGATATGTCAAGAAATACAATATCCTCATGTATAAAATTATAAAGATATTTTACATATAAAAACCCACTAAACACTTTGAAAGAGATTCATTTAAAGCAGCAATTGTAATGTATTTTAAGCCTTTCAAATGTAGAATATCATAGAATAGAATATTTATATATATTACTTCCGATTTGGTGTTTAAGTCCCGCACTTTCATAATTTGCACCCTTCAACAATGATACTTTTACAACATATCAGATACAGCTCGGTAATACCTCTGTCAAATATTGTCAAAGATGGTCCATTTAACAGTTTTTTTTTAGGTTTTCGACTGTAGTAAATTTGTAAACGTCATATACCTGTATGAAACGTAGAAAAAGTATAAAACGTCATAAACCTCTAAAATATTGTAATATCCCACTCAACTCTACCCAAGTTGGTTGATAAACGTTTAGTTCGTATTATTGAAACCTAGCTGAACATAATGATAACAGTTTTCTTGTGCAAATCTTGCAAAGTTACATCAGAGTTTAAAACCTGAGGCTGGATTTTGTTTTATATGAAAATATGATATACATTTTCTTATAAAAATTTTCAATTCACCCTTGCTCCCTTTATTAAAGTGTTAATTTTCAGGTTTGTGCACCCGTGTTTATTGCTTGCCATTCTATCTTTACTTCCTGAAACCAAACAGAAGGCTGCTGTTTATTAAATGTATTCTCAGCTGATAAACATGCGGGTATTAATAGTTTTATCAGCTTGACAAATATTCATCCTGTCAAAAACTCTTATTATTTCGGACACAATTTCTGACAGACCACATATGATCGAGATCGGTCCAGATTTGGATATAACTTCCATATATATCATGAAATTTTGGTTATTGCGCACCAGATATGTAATATCAGCCCAAATTGGATAGGTTTTTGAACATTCAACCGAATGTGAGAAGGTTCGGTTCGCACATATTTACTGCACTGATATAGTTTTTATACCCTACACCACATAGTGGTAAGGGTAGTATGTCTTTGTGCATTTGTTTGTAACATGGAGAAGGAAACGAGATAGACCCATAGTTCCTTTTGGTGATCAGCATAGAATCACATTTTGAGTGGATTTATGCAGGTCCGCCCGTCTGTCCGTCCGTCTGTCTATTTATTTTTGTAAACAAAATCTAGGTCGCATTTATTATTTGAGTGAGATGAAATTTTCTAAATAACATTTGTTTGGCTCAAGGACGGACCCTACTGAAATTGGTGAAAATCGGTCTAAATTTAGATATAGCTCCCATATATATCTTCATCCGATTTTAGGTTTTTTGTGCACCAAATGGCGAATATCAGCCCAAATGGTGTAAATTTTGGCACTTCCGACCGAATTTAGTATAGAAATAAGTACTTCAAATTTGGTGGAAATCGGTTCAGATATAGCTATAGCTCCCATATATATGTTTCATCCGATATGGTGTTTAAGTCCTTCACATTCGTAATATACACCCCACAAAAATGATATTTATTACCAGATATTAGTTCACCCTAGCAATACATGATTCAAAATTTATCAGCATCGGATCAGATTTGCATATAGCTTCCCTATATATCTTCGTCCATTTTCAGGTTTAATGTACACCAAATGGCTAATATTAGTCCAAATGGAATTTCAAATTTGATCCCACATATATATGCCATAACACGCATTTAAAAAGGTCAATATATGATGTGACCTACTTTACATAAATTCCCAATATAAACGTTTATATGATACGGGTAGTTCTTCTAAATGTGGATACTGGGTCCAGCCTGACTTTTGACCATTTTTTACAGATTTGTCAATAGGTTTCCTATTCTCTAAGAATGAAAAATGCCAAACCCGATAATTTCAGATTGACAAACTTTTATAGATTTATAATCGGAAACTGTGAAAAAAATATTGCTATAGTTAAGAAAGATCACTCTGCTATTCTCTGTGCACTATTTTGATCACCAGTGTAAATGCATATAAGCCCACTTACAAAACCTAAAATATAAATAAGTAATCCCAAAGCATATAAAATGAATAAACCTTCAGTGGTACTCCTCGTAAGTTCATATATAACCTGCAGAATTCTCTTGAACATAAATCAAAGTTTGTTGAATGAAACAATAAGTCAATGTGCAATGTACACACATATTTACAGCCAATTACTTAAATCCAGGTGATGCCATTCATATGCGAAATAATGAATGGAAACTAAGATAATTACTGGGAATGCAAAATACAAATATGCCATTTTAACACACAAACATTGCATTATTACATCCGGTAAGAAGCTCTAGTCATACGTCCAATAAAAAATCCATATTTATGCAGTTTGCCTTCTTAAGGTGAAGATCATATGTTTAGGGTTTTATTTGTTTGGTTCTCCTTCGAGAAGAAAGAGAGGAATAGAAGGTTAGAAGTTATAAACTGAAATATTCCGATGTTATTTCTTAATTTAAAGGGCTTGTGAACTGGAACAAAATATCTGAACGCACTACTGAAAGCTTTATTTCTGATACGATTTTGGTAACTTTTGAACTGACTTGTTATACCCTCCACCATAGTATACCTTCCACCACAAAGTATATATGTTCTTGATCAGCATAAAATTCTATGTCGATTTAGCAATGTCCGTCCATCTGTCTGCAGGACTTTTGGTATTGGAAATGGGCCAAATAGATCCACGTTTTGGTATACAGTGGTTTCTATTTACCTGCATCAACATTAGCTGCGCATTGGCCTTTGGAGACCAAAAAACTTTTTTATGCCATTTTTTTTTTCTGAATCCCTTTATTTGAATTGTATTTAATTGCCCAATCGATAGCTGCACATTGGACATTCCTGCCTCGAAAATTTGGTAATTTTTTTTAATTTGGTTACAAAAGTTGTATTTATCTGCACAAGAAAATTTTTTGCAATCTCAAAAAAGACACTAAAAACTACCACTTCGTTTTTGTTTTTGTATTCGCAAAAACAATAACAACACAAGAAAAGAGCATGCATTAAAAACATATTCTCGCTTCCTCTCCCATACTAAAAGATATGGTTATGCTGGATAAAACACCACTGATGCTCAAATACATACCCGCTAGCAATGAAAATTCCAATTAACTAAATTTCGTCAGTCTTGTACTAGTTATAAGCCGTACTAGTACTAAATGTGTCCCCAAGTAATGCGAATGGAACCAATTGACACCTTTTCGTCCCCAAGTAAACGAAGAGGCGACAGTTGTGCATAAATAAAAAACCACCACCAAAAAACCAACCAACAGACAAGTTAAACGAACATTTGAATGAGATCTCTACGAACAAGAATCACTTTGAATAGTTAGGGGCTAGTCTTTTGTCTCTGGTATATGACTGTAAACCTGGAACTAGTACAGTACCATCTACAGGTAATGCAAAAGGAGTCAATTGGTTACCTCGTATGACATCCCCATGTTAAAGTTTACAGTTCTTTGCACTGTGAGGGGTCTTAAGTGGAACTAGTTACTGTAACCCTAAGAATCGACGAGTATACGGTGCCGAACTAGTCCACATTGCTAGCGGGTATGTTGTGAATTTGTCTCTCTGAGTTTGTCTATCCATTGCTTAACTACTTTTGATGAGCTAAAAGAGAACACTTTTTGTTTGAAGTTTCGATGACGCTAATGGTGAGCATCGCTTGCCTAGACAATTCATGAGAAAACTTACTTTGTTGTTGTTGAATAAAGTGGTGTTTTCTTGAAATTAGTTTCAATTGTTGTGTTTAATATAATTAAACCACTTAATAAATGTATTATAAACTTTAAAAGATTCCCCATTGATTTTGGCTGGCTATTACACGTACGTAAGTAAAATAAAGATTGCTGCTTTGTTGTGCACGAATAGAAAATTAAAGATACCTGCACTTTTTGTGCACGTAAGTAAAATTAAAGATACCTGCTTCATTGTGCAGATAAATGCAATGAAGCTACTTGCATTTTGGGCATTGCTGCACAAGATGTCGTGCAATTTTTGATTGTGCAGGTAAGCAAAAAATACTGTATAACGGTACCTCCCGACATTCAGTATTTTGATGTTTTTGGCGACAATATTCATCGGAAATGTTTCAAATTTGGTATTTAAAGTTCGAAATGGATGCTACAGTCTATGACAGAAAAATGTCTGTGCAGGTCCACGTCTTCGTATAGCCCCCATATAAAGGTACCTCCCGATATTCGGTATTTTGGTGATTTTAGCGACATTATTCACCGAAATTGTTTTAAATTTGGTATTTGAAGTTCGTAATAGATACTACAGCCTAAGACAGAACAAGTTAAAAAGAAGTAAGTTCGGTCGGGCCGAACTTTTAATACCCTCCACCATTTACAACGAATTTGGAAATTTTCAAAAAATAAAATCCTTAACAAATTCTGTTAAAATTTTAAAAATACCGAATATAGCCGTTATATTGGGGTCTATACGACGTGGACATACATATGCATTGTTTGTCATAAGCCATTACCATATTCAAATTCGAAACTGGACCCGCACCGACAATTTTCTGTCACAGACTGTAGTTCCCATAACGAACTTCAAATACCAAATTTTAAACAATTCCGGTTAATAATGTCGCTAAAATCATCAAAATACCGAACATAGCGAGGTGCCGTTATATGGGGGCTATACGAAGACGTGGACCTGCACAAACAATTTTCTGTCTTAGGGTGTAGTATCCATTTGGAACTTCAAATACCAATTTGAAACAATTCCAGTGAATAATGTCGCTAAAATCATCAAAATACCGAATATAGGGAGGTACCGTTATATGGGGGCTATACGAAGACGTGGACCTGCAAAGACAATTTTCTGTCTTAGGGTGTAGTATCCATTTGGAACTTCAAATACCAGATTTGAAACAATTCCCGTGAAAAATGTCGCTAAAATCATCAAAATACCGAATATCGGGAGGTACCGTTATATGGGGGCTATACGAAGACATAGACTTGCACAGACAATTTTCTATCTTAGGGTGTAGTATCCGTTTGGAACTTCAAATACCAATTTTGAAACAATTCCGGTGAATAACGTCGCTAAAATCATCAAAATACCGAATATCCGGAGGTACCGTTATATGGGAGCTATATGAAAACGTGGACCTACATGGCCCATTTACGAACTTAACCTGCCTACTGGAAAAATAAACATGTGTGCAAAATTTTAGTCATCTATCTCAATTTATTCGCAAGATAGCGTGATTACAACAGACAGACAGACGGACAGACAGACAGACAGACAGACGGACATCGCTAAATCGACTTAGAATTTTACGCTGATCAAGAATATATATACTTTGTTGAGTCTGACATGAGTATTTCGAGGAGTTACAAACGGAATGACAAAGTTAATATACCCTCCATAGTATGGTGGAGGGTATAAAAATGTCTGTGCAGGTCCAAGTCTTCGTATAGCCCCCATATAACGGTACATCCCGATATTCGGTATTTTCATAATTTTAGCTACATTATTCAGCGATTTTTTTAAGTTTTACATTTGAATATTGTAATGGCTTATGACAAAAGTTACCTATGCTGGTTCATGTCGTCATATAGACCCTTATATAACAGCTACGCTAAGATTTGAGTTGAATTTTTACGGATTTTTTTTTTTGTGGAATTGCCAAATTCGTTCCAAATGGTGGTCAAAGCTTTTTTGCTTGTTTAAACTCAAGTGGCGATCAAAAGCTCAATAGAGAAAACTGAGATCAAATCCGAAGTAATAAGTAATAATTTGCTGTTAAATACAACATAAACTCTCTAAATGCACCATAAACTCAGCCAGTCAGGGTGGCTGCATAAACAACTAGCCGCATTTGTATTACACATTACTTGGTAATGAAATAAATTGCGTTTTAATTAGACTTTAACGAATAACAAGCTGATATAAAGTAGACATAATTGTGATTGCACTCCCTAGGCTTGATATTCATTAATATTAAGAAATGGTACAAAATCCAAGCAAAACTTATGACTATCTCCCCATTTAGTCAATTAGTCTGCATTTTTTAATTTTATGTAAGAATAACTCAAAATATGCCGAAGGATTGTCTCTTAAATTAATGGAAATAGCAAAAAAAAAAGAAGAATTTTGAACCTTTTTACAGAAACCATAAACTTTTACAAAAACTTGTTTTCATTTGTGCTCAAATATGCATTACTGTCGATAATTGAAAACCTGAACATCGCATGCCACTCTATTTATTCTGCTGTGATTGCAATTAAAATAATGGATTCAATTAACAACAATGGCATCGAAGGGGTTTTAATTGCAGCAACATGGCCGAAACAACAAATACCATTTTAATTGTGCCCTCTTTGTGTTGGCAACATTATTTTTAAATCTTCATATTTTATTTCCAACCCATTACCATTCGCAAAGAAATGCAGCGCTCTGTCACACTCGCTGGCCAATGTTAATTGAAAGCAACTATAGGAAAAGGGTAGTGGAACAATGAAGTACAATTTTTAATACCTTTTAATTATCCTTAATTACACATTTGTGCTTTGACCTGGGGTCAAAAATTTGGATTCAAAATTGGACGAACACGAACTACTTTTTACAAGTTTTGAACACTTTGAGAAAGACTCATTATTACTCAGTAAAATTTCTATTACCATATAATGAGTTTCTTACTTTTTGGCAACTGTAACTACGTATAAGTCAATTCTTTTCCAAGTTTTTTTTATACCCTCAGCCATATGGCTACAGAGGGTATATATCATTTGATACGGTTTTAGGGCCGAGGTTTCTTTGAACCTAATCCGTTTCGGGACATTTGGAGTCGATCTACCAATGTCCGTCCGTCCGTCCGTCTGTCTGTCTTTCTGGCTGGAGCGAATGATAACTCTGGAAGGGAGTATCCGATTTGATCCAAACTTGGTACATCGTAATGTTTTTGTCAAACTTAGATCGAGTTCGAAGATGGGCAATATCGGTCTACTCCTTCTGGTACCTCCCACACAAAATGTCAAAATTTTCAAAGAAAATAATTTATTGCACAGAAAGAGAAAGGATAATCCGATTTTGCTCGAACTTTGCGAATCCTAATATTTTCATCAGTGCTAGGTCCTAGTACCACCCCCACAAAAGGTCGAAATTTTCAAAAAATATTTATTGCACAGAAAGAGAAAGGATAATCCGATTTTGCTCGAACTTTGCGAATCCTAATATTTTCATCAGTGCTAGGTCATGTGCGAAAATGGTCAATATCGGTCCACTCCATCAAGTACCGCCCCTACAAAGGGTCAAAATTTTGAATAATTACAATATAAAATGTTATGTAAGAATCCGATAGTCTTCAAATTTCACTCATCTAAATAATTTTATTAGCCCAAGGTTTGGTGTGAAAATGGAATGTATCGGTCCACTCCTTCTGGTACCTCCCCACAAAAGTTCGACATTTCAAAAAAAAATATAGTTTCTGCACAAAAAGACAAGCAATAATGCGATATTGCTCGAACTTTACAAATTCTAATATTTGCGTCAACTTTAGATCAAGTTCGAAAATGGACAATATCGGTCCATCAAATACCTCCTCCACAAAGGGTCAAAACAATTACAACTCTTATAAAATGTGATGTAAAAGTCCGATTGTCTTCAAATTTTACATATCACAATTTTTTTATTAACACAAAGTCTGGTGTTATGATGGAATACATCTGTCCACTTCTTTTGGTACCTCCCCCACAAAAGGTCGAAATTTTAAAAAAATATATATAAAATATTGTTTTTTGCAGAAAGAAAAACGATTACCCGATTTTGCTTTAACTTTGCAAATCCTAATATTTGCGTCAGGTGCGTCTAGATCGGGTGCGAAAATGGACAGTATCGGTCCACTCCATCAAGTACTTCCCCCACAAAGGGTCAACATTTTGAATAATTATAACTCTTATTAAATATATTTATAAACCCCAGATCTAGTGTTAACATGGGATGTATCGGTCACTCCTTCTGGTACCTCCCCCACAAAGTGTCGAAATTTTGAATACACATGAAGCTCATAAAACGCCAAATTAACATCCGATTCCATTTAGACTTGGCACATCTCAATATTTCTATCAACACAAGATCTGTTATAAAGGTGGTATAGATTGAACCATTTCTTCTCCCCCATTCGTAGGGTTCAAGATTTTGAAAAACAAAACGCTCAAATAAAGCGAAGTAAACATCAAACTCTCTTCAAATTTCACACATACAAATATTTTTGCTAACACGACATCTGTTGTGCAGTTGATATATATCTGCCTACCCCTTCTGGGGTCAAAATTTTCAATAATTATATCTGTCATAACTTTCAAAACAATTTAGCAATTCTTTACAACTTGCTATGCTCAAATATTTCTCCCAATAAGAAGTCTGATATGAATATGAAATTTATCGGTATTTATGATTTCGCATAAAGTTGGACATAAATATCCTTTCTTGTAATGTTGCCCAATATTTCGCTCAATATTTTTAATTTGTATCAGATGGAGTACAAAAGTGGAATATTTCGGTAGACTCTATCTTGTACATCACGCACATTTTAACATTTTCTAAAAATTATTACATATCTCATATAAAGTGAAGTAGTGAGCCGATATGATCCATATCAGGAATGTCGGAATATTTATATCATATTTTTGGGTAATTGTAACACTAGACAAATTATTTTTAAATAATCGAACAAAGGCTGAGGGTATATATCTCGGCAATACCGACTGATGCTTTTTAACTTGTTTTTTTTTTGTTTTGTCAGTGCTGGTTTTTAACACGCGAACATTGAGGGTTTATTTAAATTCTTACATTTACATCAACAACTCATCGAATTTTATTACACCCTACACCACAAGGTGGTCAAGGTATTATGTCTTTGTGCATTTGTTCGTAACAGGCAAAAGGAAACGAGATAGACCCATAGTTCCTTTTGATGATCTGCATAGAATCACATTCTGAGTCGATTTATGCATGTCCGTCCGCCCGTCCGTCCGTCTGTCCATGTATTTTTATAAACAAAGTACAGTTCGCATTTATTGCCCGATCCAGATGACATTTTGCACCCTTTTTGAACCCTATTGAAATTGGAGATAATCGGTAAAAAATTAGATATAGCTCCAATCGTCCGATTTACCTTTTATTGTGCACCCAACGTCTAATATTTGCCCAAATGGGATGGTATTTGGCACATACGAAATTTGCACAATTGAAATTGGAGATAATCGGTCGAAATTTAGATATATATCTTCGTCCGATTTGTGCACCAAACGTGTAATATCAGTCCGAATAGTATGAAGTTTTGCACATACAACCAAATTAAGCATGAAAATAAGTATGCCAAAGTTGATTGAAATCGGTTCAGATATAGCTAAAGCTCCCATATATATTGTTCAACCGATTTTTTATACCCTCCACCAAAAAAGGTATGGAGGCTATATTAAGTTCGTCATTCCGTTTGTAACTCATCGAAATAATCATTTTAGACCCAACAAAGTATATATATTCTTGATCAGAACAGTGTGGCTTGTTTGTTCGGGATACCGTAGTATTTTGTTGTTGCAAAATGGTCAGGCTTATCCCTTTATTGTTGTTTTTATAAAAACAACGTTTGTTTATTAGTGGAGAACGATGGTAATGTTTACCAGGGGGTAAGACAGGGAATACCTAGGTTTCGGAAAGAGCCACCAATCCTCATCAGTTCCCTTGTTTTTGTCTGGGATATTCTCCCCAAATCAGCGTAAAATTCTAAGACGATTTAGCCCTGTCCGTCCGTCTGTCCGTCTGTTGTAATCACGCTACAGTCTAAACGAATTAAGATAGGAAGCTAAAACTTTGCACAGATCTCTCTTTTGTCAGGCCAAGTTCGAAGATGGGCTATATTGGTCCACGATATCGTATAGCCCCCATATAACGGTACCCCCGATATTCGGTATTTTGATGATGTTAGCCACATTTTCCAATGGAATTGTCTGAAAATCCACACAAGTAGTTCCTTGTGGGTACTTTATACCCCGGCAGAGAATTGTCTATATAGGTCCACGATATCGTATATCCCCCATATAACGGTACCCCCGATATTCGGTATATTGATGATTTTACCCACATTTTTCAACGGAATTGTCTAAAAATCCACACAAGGAGTTCCTTGTGGGTACTTTTTACCTCGACAGAGAATCATCTATATAGGTCCACAATATCGTATAGCCCCCATATAACGGTACTCCCCTATATTAGGTATTTTGATGATTTTAGCCACTTTTTCCAATCAGAAATCTCAGAAAAAAATATTGTGCACCAAACGTGTAATATTATACCAAATGGGATGGAATTTGGCACTTACGACCGTGTACAGTCTAGAAGCTAGTACGTCAATTTTCGTGAAGATCGGTTCAGATATAGCTATAGCTCCCATATATATTGTTCATCCGATTTGTTATATTTGTTCCCCATAGCCGTAATATGCACATATATCAAATACAGCTCAGAAATATCTATGCCAAATTCTATCGAGATCGGTTCAGATTTGGATATAGCTCCCATATATATTTTTATCCGACTTCAAGTTATTTGTGCACCAAATGGGCAATACAAGCCCCAATTGAAAAGATACAAATTCTTTGGCAAAATTAGCCTTTGAGCTTAAATTATAATTATAATCATAGCTTGTATGATTTAATTATCCCACAAAAACTTTTAATTGTAATGTGAAGGTCTAATAAATATGCAAAGTGGTGTAGGGTATCATAAAGTAGGCTACGCCGACTTTAAAACTTTCTTTACTGGTTTCGAATTTGGTAAGAGATATTGAGCGAATTTTAACGGCACAATTGGGCACAAACCTAGCACAATTCAGCGCAACTTTATTTTTTTCGAAATTCGAAAATTGTAATTCCAACGGACACGACATACTAAAATTGCAGCAAATCTGGTGGATAATTTCGCTAAAATCATGAAAATACCGAATATAGGGCGGTACGGTTATATGAGGTTAAACGAAGACGTAAGCCTGTTTGAGCAATTTTCTGACATAGGAATTTTAAACTCCAAATTTGAAACACTTCCGGTGAAAAGTTTGATCCAAATTATCAAAATACTGAATATTTGAAGTTACAGTTATATGGGGACTACAACTAAACCTAGACTTATATTATTTATATGCAAATATGTTTCTTAAATAATGGGAATACCAAAAGTCCTGCAGACATAACACACATCTGAGTAACATTTTATCAATTTTTTTTTTCGTTCGACAGCTAGAGTGATTTCCACAGACAGACATTGCTAAATCGACACAGAATTTTATGCTTATCTAGAATATATATACTTTGTAAGGGTCTAAAATGTTTACTTTATAAACCCTTCATACTATAGTGAAGAGTATAACAAGTAAAAAAGCAGTAAGTTCGGCCGAAATTTAAATACCCTCCACAATTTGGAACGAATTTGGAATTAAAAAAAAATAACTTTCGCCAAAAATTCTCTTAAAATCTTAAAAATAATGAATATAGCCGTTATATTGGGGTCTATACGGAGACGTGGACCTGCATAGGCAACTTTTGTCATAAGCCATTACAATATTGAAATACGAAACTTGAAAAAATCTGTGAATAATGTAGCTAAAATCATCAAAATACCGAATATAGGGAGGTACTGATATATGGGGCTTGTACGAAGGCCTGGACCTGTATAGACAATTTTCTGTCATGGACTGTAGTTCCTATTACAAACTCTAAATACGAAATTCGAAACAACTCCGGTTAATGAGGCTATAAGAAGACGTGGGTCTGCATAAGCACTTTTTTGTCTAGGCTATAGTACCCCATTCGAATTCTAGGAACGTAATTTCAAACAACTCCGGTGAATAACGTCCCCAAAATCGCCAAATATCTAATATCGGGGGGTTCCGTTGTATGTGGACTATACGATATCTTGAACCTATATAGATATTTCTCTTCCAGGGAGTAAAGTTCTTGGAAGGAACTTCTAGTATTTATTTTTAGACAATTCCATTGAAAAACTTTGCTAAAATCATCAAAATACCGAATATTGTGAGGTACCGTTATATTGGTGATAAACGATATCGTAGACCTATATGGACAATAATCTTCTAGGGGATGAAGTACTCAGAAGGAAATCCTTATGTGGATTTTTGTACAATTTTATTGAACAATTTGGCTACAATCATCAAAATACCGAACATCGGTGGTACCGTTGTAAGGGGGCTATACGATACCGTTGACTTATATAGACAATTCTCTTATGGGGGTTAAGTACTCAAAAGAAACTCCTCGTGTTTATTTTCAGACAATTTCATTGATCTGATTGGGGTTTTAAGACCCTCACATGCGTAATACACACTTCACAACAAGGATACCATATGTCACATGCATCCCAGAAATACCTCTGTCAAATTATATCGAGATTGGATCAGATTTGGATATCAGGATCAATTTTTTTCATGCTCAATCGAGTTTTTCCATTTGGTGAAACTCGGCCCGATATATCTTTTGCTCCAATATTTTTTTTTATAATTCGTACTGAAAACTTTTTTGCGGGAGCTCTACTAGTGGTGTAGGGTATCATATAGTCGGTCCCGTCCGACTTTTGATCTTTCCTTCCTGCTTTTGTTTTAATATTTTCCCATTGTTGTTGTTTTCATAATACCAACAAATTTTCCAGAAATTATTTTCCTTCTCAAAATATGCATATGTTTATATATAACTAGCTGGCCCGGTCCGCGTTGCCGGCCCGTAGTTTTAGTCTTTAATGCAAATTTTGCATAGCATAATATTTTACAAATCTACCTCATAAAGGTGAACAAATTTTAATATAAATATTGATTCGACTAAGTAGAAATAAATAACTATGGAAGGAGGGCAAAATAATTTCTGAATAGTCAAAGTTAATTACGCTTTTACACCCATTACCATAGCACATCAAATTGCGCATGAGTGTCCCCAAAAAGTATATTTTCTTGTTCATAGTAAAATTCAATGACGATTAAACAATACCCGCGTTGTTGTCCGCCAATCGGTAAACATCACTATAGATCGGCAGGCCTGAGGACTATATGGGGACTGTACCAAAATATTTACGTATGTTGACATTTTTCTGTAAGATGGTTCTCTACTCACAAGTAGCCTAAATACAGCAAATAATGGCCGAATCAGTTGAAAACGTGGCCAAGACCACGGTCACAGCTGAAATCAGGGATACATTTATATAAGGGTTATACCAAAACGTGGCCCAACCAATATTCTCTTGGGGGTTACAAATTCAATAGAAAACAAAATTTTCTTTTCTGACCACCAATTAGATGTGAAAGTGGACTTGGGGATACTCCAATGTGGGGACTTTACTTAAATAAATTCCTATGTGGCAATTATCTGTATGATGGTTCCCTACCCCAGGGTAGCATAAATACAATTTTTAGCCAAATCAATTAATGAATGTGGTCAAGACCAAAATGGGCCCTACTCTGAAAATTTCAAACTTTATGCGAAGAGGTTCTCTACCTCCTTAGAAACAAAGATGCCAAATAATGGCCAAAATATTAAAAAAGTGACCAAGACACCAAAAATAGCTTAAATCATACGATGGTTATATAAATATGAAATCGGGTTGTACCCTTATACGTGAGTTATGATCATGACCTGCAAAAAAAATTATGATCAGCCATTTAAGGTATCTTGAATGTTTGGGAAGAATTTCTGGAAGGATAGAAATCCTTTTCTTGCTAAGAGTCCCATTCGCTCCACTATTTTCCACCCTTTATATTCGGTATTTTTCTGATTGTACATTGGACGGATTATTGTGACAGGAAATAAGTAGTTCCACGCTTTGAAATGAGCCCCATTAGGCTTTTTCGGTCATTTTTGTTTGTTTAAATGTGTTCGCATCTTCCAGCTGAACCACGATGTAGGCCCTGGAGTTGAAAGGTAGATGTCAGTTAACATCGTATTTCCCACTTATTTCATTTTTTGGTGAAAATTTGTATATAGTGAAAAATTATTCTTTATTTTGTTCATAAAAAAATTTACTGAATTCAATTGGATAATACAAATTGACAAAAATGACAAAAGAAGAATAACACATTAAAAAAATCTTCAACTTGTTCGCTGATTTTTTACAGCAAATGTTTAAAGATCCTTATATAGTTTGTCAATAGAATGTACTTCTATTTTAAAATTCGATTCCATTAAATTATTTCGACATCATCTATTCCGTTTCGTTTCCGTTGGTACTACATTTCCATGTAACTCGCCATCAATTTCATTTCTCAAGAAATCAAGTCAATTAAATAATTTGGTATTAATATTTGAATTCAAAAATAAAATATAAAAAACACTACAAATGTGCATTAGAAAAAAGTAAGTCAAAATGAAAAAAAATCATGCAAAATAAAACATTACTATTGTACATTTCAAAAGTCAAAATGAAAATGTTAATATATCACATTTTTACGCGATTTTTTGGATATTATCCTTTTCGGAGAGGAGACAATTCCGAATTTGTATGAATCGTTAAAATCAGTCCAGGGGTTCTTAAGTTATAAGCGTAGTAACTAACACAACTTTCTTTTATATATATAGATAGTAATAATAATATGTTTATATAAAATAGTAGCATTACAAAACGGATTCTCACATTTAAATGATTTTGTATATACTTGTAAATATGTTTTTTAAACTATCTGTAGAAAATTGCAGTTTTTACATGTTTTGAAAATATCATTATTAAAAGAAGTAAAAAGCCCCTCCACCTTTAGAACGAATTTGGAATTTTTTTAAATTTAAAAAAAAAACATCCTTTAAAAATTCTGTTAAAATCTTAAAAATACCGAACATACAGAGTTTTGCCGTTATATTGGGGTCTATACGAAGACGTGGGGTCTATACATAGGCAATTTTTGTCATAGGCCATTACATTTCAATATCAAAAGTCATGCAAACACACATCTAGGTAAAATTTTATATCATATATTATCTACTTTGTATACATATTTCGAGGTGTTCCAAACGGAATGGCAAACTTAATATACCATCCATACTATGTATGTGGAGGGTATAAAATGTGTCTAATGTTTTGTCGGTGCAAAAGGCTCTAAAATGCTTATTAGCAGTTATTCATTTACTTTAATTTATTTATCAATTTCTTCTTTTTTTCAATCTATTCAATATAGAGATATGATATTCAAAACCACATGATAGTGACAACGTATGTTAATACAAGTATCCTGCACACATTATGAATATTTTGATTGAATCACAAATAATTTGTTATTACACTTTACCACCAGGATTAACTAAAATAAATTTAATTATTTGTAATACTGTCGTTGTGTAGATACCGAACGATTAATCGAAAATAATTTGCCAGAGATAATGAAAAAATAATTGCATTCTCGAAACTATTGGAAACAAAATGAAGGAGATGATTGCCTAGATGGAGTGTCGTTAATGTCATAACATCCTCCACACTGCCTCGATGACATGCAACGCTGTCATGTGATATTTAGAGAAAAGAGTGGGCTGTTGTTCGATAAAATGTGTATGGCAGTTATGTATACTTGTCACTGTTCGGCTGAATGGTTTTATGTAAACCATGTGGAAAAAGTTATATTGTTAAAATCTTGTTTTATGTTCACGATTAAATATTGCCTTGATAGGAGGAAAATGTTCAGTGGGTGTTTTCAAGGAAGGGCAACGGATGTCATCCCAAGATAAATTTAATATTAACCACAGAGGACCATAAAGTTAAAACAGTAGCAACAACAAATAGTGGACATTTAAAAAAAAAAAAATAATAATGATTTAACTTTTTGCAAGAGTTTATTTTTAACAAACTACCAAAGATGCGGTTTGAAATTTTGAGGGTGACATTTTCGATTCAACAGCACTACCCGTCAAAATCACAAACACAAGAGTGGGCACCTTAGACGTTTAGATTGATGGTCATTTCTTGAGGTATATAGTCTGAAATCCGAGATATAGCAAAATATATACAGCATGACAGAGGGCGTAAATAAAGGAACTTTCCATGAAAATAATGGCAACCCAATTGTAAAAAAAAAAAACAAGTAAAAAAGTAGTAAGTTCGGCCGGCCGAACTTTGACTACCCTCCACCATTTGGAACGAATTAGAAAATTTTCAAAAAAAAAAAAAAAATAAAATCAATTAAAAATTCTTTTAAAATCTTTAAAATATCTAATATAGGAAGGTGCCGATATATGGGGGGATATACGATATTGTGGACCTATAAAGACAAATCTATGTCTACGTGTAAAGTACTTACAAGGAACTACTTGTGTGGATTTTCAGATAATTCCATTGGAAAAAGTGGCTAAAATCATCAAAAAACCGAATATATACGATATTGTGGACCTATATAGACAATTCCCTTTCAGGGGTAAAGTGCTCACAAAAAACTCCGTGTATGGATTTTCAGACAATACGATTGGAAAATGTAGCTCAAATCATCAAAATACCGAATATCCGGGGTACCGTTATATGGGAGCTATACGTTATCGTTAACCTATATAGAGAATTCTCTGTCGGGAGGTAAAGTGCTCACAAAGAACCCCTTGTGTACAAAGAACCCCTTGTGACCATTCCGTTGAAAAATATGGCTAAAAACATCAAAATACCGAATATCAGGGGTACCGTTATATGAGAGCTATACGATATCGTGGACCTATATAGATAATTCTCTGCCAAGGTATAAAGTACCCACAAGGAACTCCTTGTGTGGATTTTCAGACAATTCCGATGAAAAATGTGGGTAAAATCATAAAAATACCGAATATCGGGGGTACCGTTATATGGGGGATATACGATATCGTGGACCTATATAGATAATTCTCTCCCGAGGTATAAAGTACTCACAAGGAACTACTTGTGTGGATTTTAAGACAATTCCATTGAAAAGTGTGGCTAGCATCATCAAAATACCGAATATCGTGGGGTACAGTTATATGGGAGATATACGATATCGTGGACCTATATAGACAATTCTTTTTGAGGGGGTAAAATGCACACAAGGGACTCCTTTTGTTTCAGACAATTCCATTGAAAAATGTGGCTAAAATCATCAAAATACCGAATACCGTGGGGTACCGTTATATGGGGGCTATACGATATTGTGGACCTATAATAATTCTCTGCCGAGGTATAAAGTACCCACAAGGAACTACTTATGTGGATTTTCAGACAATTCCATTGAAAAATGTGGCTAACATCATCAAAATACCGAACATCGGGGGTACCGTTACATGGGGGCTATACGATATCGTGGACCGATATAGCCCATCTTCGAACTTGACCTGCCTGCAAACAAAAGAGAGATCTGTGAAAAATTTTAGCTTCCTATCTTAATTCGTTTAGACTGTAGCGTGATTACAACAGACGGATAGAGGGACAGACGGACAGGGCTAAATGGTCTTAGAATTTTACGCTGATCAAGAATATATATACTTTGTTGGGTCTAAAATGATTATTTTGATGAGTTACTTTTTTGGTGGAGGGTATAAAAAAAAAACAAGCTAAAAAGGATCAGTTGGCTTTTTTGATGGATGTATACCCCCAGACAATATCAGTTTATTAAAATACATTTTGACTTGCGTAATGATTATTTAAACGGTTGATTTTTTTCTTCACACGAGATCTTGGGCGGGAGTGGTACTTAAGGTGTGATCCATTCTATCAGTTCTTAATACCAGATTTTGTGTTGGTAGAAATATTGAGATGTGCCGAGTTTGAAAGTAATTGGAAGGTTATTTCGCATTTTATGAGCTTCATGAACCGTTGTGTGAGAGATATCAGACCTTGTGTTGGTAATATCTC
This sequence comes from Musca domestica, assembly GCF_030504385.1. NCBI lineage: Eukaryota > Metazoa > Arthropoda > Insecta > Diptera > Muscidae > Musca > Musca domestica. The sequence goes on along the minus strand of NW_026712332.1, from coordinate 3,300,522 downwards.
TACCAAGTGAAGTGCGAAATTTAAAGATAGTTGGTCTCTTATTTCAAATTCTATAAGTGTTATAATATAATATATAATTGAAAAGTTGAGACTTGATGAGGTGGGTCTAGCACTAATAAAAATATAAGGATTTGTAATATTTTCAGAATATTGGATGATCGTTTCTTTTTCTATAAGCTAAATTGTTTACCTTTTGTAGGGAGGTACCAGAAGAAGTGGACCGACATTGGACACTCCGATAGAAAAATATGCTTGATAATTTTGTTGTTGCAAAATGGTCAGGCTTAATCCCTTTTATTGTTGTTTTTATAAAAACAAACATAGTGGAGAACGATGGTAATGTTTACCAGGGGTTAAGGCAGGGAATACCTAGGTTTCGGAGAGAGCCACCAATCCTCATCACTCCACTAATAAACAAACGTTGTTTTTATAAAAACAACAATAAAAGGGATTAAGGCTGACCATTTTGCAACAACAAAATACTGTGGTATCCCGAACAAACAAAGCCAACACTGTTCGTTTGCTTGATAATAATATATCCATCTAGCATGTTTAAACCGAATCAGACACCCCCCTTGAGAGTTATCGTGCGCACCTGCCTAAGAGATGAACGGACACCACCAGATCGACTCCAAATATCCTGTAACGGATTTGGTCCAAACGGACCTGGGTCTAAAACCGTTCAATCGATGAGGCACGTTTGGGCCGCATCATATGATATACATCCTTTGCAGCCATATGACTGAGGGTATACAAATTCCATATGCCTATTGTTTTAAATTGTTGCTGAGATTGCTACTCAGTAATCTGTAATTTTCTCTCTCACTGAAAAATCGATTCCAAATTGCAATTCGCCTTTGCCATTCAAAAACAGCTTATTTTCAATCAAGTATCCTGATAATTCATACTAACACAATTTTCTCAGGAAGAATTTGCAAACTCTCATTAACTAACTTCATAATTGTTCTCTTCACTCGCTCCTATTCACTGGACATTTAGGTTATTGTACACGACTATTTTTACTCCATGCTCCTGACATTTCATTTTTACCCTTCATTCATATATGAAAGTTACTCGAACGTTGTCACTTGCAATCCTACATTCGTCTCAGCTGCCAACAGATTTTTTTTGACCAGAGACCAATGAAAGTGCCTTGCTACTAACTTCCATTTTTTTTCTAGTATTTACACATGCCAGAACCTTGCCTATACACATGCTATTGATAGTTCGACAGAAAACAAATGTACTCAAACAAATTTACTTATAACTCACTTTCAACACAACTGTGTAGAAAATTCCTTCATCAGTAACCCTAAAGATGCCTTGCCAGTAACTTCAAAAATTTCTTAGCAATTAAACATGGAAGTGCCAATACCAAATACTGAATGTTAAACTATAATACGTATACGCAACTTGTAAGTCACTTGCAATGTAAACTGAAGATTTTTTTTCAAAAATAGGCCTCTATCTAATCAATTGCGGATGCCTACAAAAACACACACATTTTCAAAAGTTGAGTTGAGCTTGATGTAAGGTCGTACGATTCAAAAGTATAAGGACCCTATCTTCATACAAATCAAACATTAATGCACATAAACCAATAAAAATGGTATAATAATAACAAGGTAACAAATAAAAAAAGTAAGCAAAGGCTATAGTTGTGCGGGGCCGATCATGTGATACCCTACAACACTACAATATATTAGAGGCCCCTTATGTGCAAATCCATTTTGGAAAATTTCGCATTTTGAAAAATTTAGCATTTTGACAAGGGACATTTGCCCAATATTTTCGCACTTCGTCGTGCTGTTAGTTATTTTTCAGCTAAATAAAATCCAATGGTCATCTAAAATGATAGAATTCTTCCCCGTCTTTAACTCCCTTCTCATGCACAATATCGTGTCGATTGGTTTCAATTGTGTTATCAGGAATTTTTTTCTGTTTTTGGATTATTTGAACCGCTAAATATTTTACGATCATCTCAAAAAGCAAGAGGCCCCTCTGTATCTCCAAATTTAGACTCATCTATATGATTTGCTTGTCTACGATATTTGGCTATATTCGTCAACGAAATCAGTATAAAAAGTCAGAAGTTTACCTTTTGTGTATTTCGGATAGCGCCTGTAAATAGTGCTGGTATTTACATATACATACATAGCGGACATCTTTAAACACAATAGGCTTAGCTCTCTGAGCCATTAGGAAAATTTGCGTTAGGATCGGACGATAATTGTAATCTGTATATAATAATCCCAACCTGTGTTGTAAGATGAAAAAATATTACAAAATATACACTTCAATATTATAAGTCAAAGTGAAACAAGTAAAAAACATTAAGTTCGGCTGGGCCGAATTTTTAATACCCTCCACGTTAGGGCAATGGAAATATCAGAACTAATTATGACCCACAATTTTTAGACACAGTCGTTTGAAAATGTGGAAAAAATCATCAAAATACCGAATATTGGGATGTACCGTTATATGGGGGCTATACACAAAGCGTGGACCGAAATATCTCATTTTCAATACACACAATACAAATTATTCTGCTAAATTTGGACGCTCTATGTCAAATAATGTGGCCTGTATAGTGATTTCAACAGACAGGCGGACATCGTTAAATCGACTAAGAATTTTATGCTGATTATGAATATATATACCTTATGGGGTCTACGATGAATATTTAGGGATGTTACAAACGGAATGACAAAGTTAATATACCCTCCTTTCCAAGGTGGAGGGTATAAAAATCGGTCCAGCCATTCTTGATATGTATATATATACTAGCTGGCCCGGTCCGCGTTGCCGGCCCGTAGTTTTTGTCTATTATGCATATATTCCCAAGCAAATTTATTCACAGATATGACTGATATAAGTGTTCACGTACAGGTCGATTTAAAGTGTTTTAAAATACCTGTACCCATTTCAACTGTGTGGATGTGCTATACAAATCTATTAAAAAGTATATATCAATCTTATCGCCATATAAGGGATCAAATTAATTTTTAATATGGTAAAAATCGTAGCAAAATCTTCCAGTCAAATGAGCAGTAATTTGGAATTTGCTGTATTTTGTATACTACATAATTGAGGGCTGAATGATTTAAGAATAGCCAAAGTTAATTACTTTTTTAAACCCATTAGCAACTTAGATTGTGCATTAGAGTCCTCATAAGTCCCCCTAACCATGTCAGTCTGTTTGTCCGCCAAAAGGTGGACTTGAGAGGGTATTATAACATGGATAAAAATGCTAAAAATTGTAGATATGTTGAAATTTTAGTGTAAGATTTTCACCCCCCTAATACGCATTATTAGCCACATTCTTTGAAATGTGGTTAAATTAGGAGGTACCTTCTTTATATGGGCACTACTCCGAAACATCGACCTACATTGAAAACTTTCTTCTACCCCTTATAATCCATGATGACAAATAGAGGCCAAATCAATAATATAGCAGAACAATATAGCATGTCATAGCATTTCGCGTGATTTAAATAAGAAAAATAGTTTTATCCACCTCATAATTGAGGGCAGAATGATAAGATGGGAATTAATTTTATTTGCCATTTAAATTGTAAGTTGGAGACCCCTTAAAGTCCATATTTTCATCATAGGATAATTCAATGATGATTAAACAAATATTCGGTCCCGTGCTACTTTCTTATATTTGTAATTTGTTCATGTTTCCACAATTTATTTCATATGGATGCACATCCCAAATCTACGTTCCCAACCAATATTCTCTTGGGGGTTAAAAATTCAATAGAATACAAAATTTTCTTTTCTGACCACACATTAGATGTGAAAGTGGACTTGGGGATACTCCAATGTGGGGACTTTACTTAAATAAATTCCTATGTGGCAATTATCTGTATGATGGTTCCCTACCCCAGGGTGGCATAAATAAAATTTTTTAGCCAAATCAATTGATGAATGTGGTCAATACCAATATGGGCCCTACTCTGAAAATTTCAAATTTTATGCGAAGAGGTTATCTACCCCCTTAGAAACAAAAATGTCAAATAAGGGCCAAAAAATGAAAAAAGTGGCCGGCCAAGACCCCAAAAATAAATTAAATCATAGATGGTTATATAAATATGAAATCGGGTTGTTCCCTTATTCATGAGTTATGATCGATATAAAGACCTGTAAAAGTGATTTTAGGTATTTTGAATGTTTGGGAAGAATTTCTGGAAGGATATAAAACCTTTTCTTACTAAAAGTCCCATTCGCTCTACTATTTTGCACCTTTTATTTCAATATTGGTATATTACTTATTATTCTCTCAAAGAATTTTGCATTTTGAGCTCTCATTGGACGGATCATTGTCACGCTTTGAAATGAGCCCCATTAAGCTTTTTCGGTCATTTTTGTTTGTTTAAACGTGTTCGCATCTTCCAGCTAACCCACGATGTAGGCCCTGGAGTTGAAAGGTAGATGTCAGTTAACATCCTATTTCGCACTTATTCAATTTTTTTAGTGAAAAATTATTCTTTATTTTGTTCACAAAAAAAAAAATTGACAAAAAAAAAGAATAACAAATTGAAAAAGTCTTCAACTTTTTCGCTGATTTTTTACAGCAAATGTTTTAAGATCCTTCCTTACAAAGTTTGTCAATAGAATGTACTATTACTTTAAAATTCGATTCCATTGAAAATGTTTTTTTGATTTTTGCAATGAGATCTCTTTTTCATGATTTTTCAGCGATTTAGAAAAAGTAATTATCTTTTAACTTTGGTGTGACCGCGTTAAATTATTTCGATATCATCTATTCCGTTTCGCCACCACATAATTCGCTACTACACTTCCATGTAACCCGCCATCAATTTCAGTTCTCAAGAAATCAAGTCAATTAAATAAATTGGTATAAATATTCGAATTCAAAAATAAAATATAAAAAAACACTACAAATGTACATTAGAAAAAAGTAAGTCAAAATGGAAAAAAATCATGCAAAATAAAACATTACTATTGTACATTTGAAAAATCAAAATGAAAATGTTAATATATCACATTTTTACGCGATTTTTTTGGATATTATCCTTTTCGGAGAGTAGACAACTCCGAATTTGTGTGAATCGTTAAAATTAATCCAGCGGTTCTTAAGTTATAAGCGTAGTAACTAACACAACTTACATTTATATATATATATATATATATATATATATATATATATATATATATATATATATATATATATATATATATATATATATATATATAAATGTAAGTTGTGTTAGTTACTACGCTTATAACTTAAGAACCGCTGGATTAATTTTAACGATTTACATAAATTCGGAGTTGTCTACTCTCCGAAAAGGATAATATCCAAAAAAATCGCGTAAAAATGTGATATATTAACATTTTCATTTTGATTTTTCAAATGTACAATAGTAATGTTTTATTTTGCATGATTTTTTTCCATTTTGACTTACTTTTTTCTAATGTACATTTGTAGTGTTTTTTTATATTTTATTTTTGAATTCGAATATTTATACCAATTTATTTCATTGGCAAGTTACATGGAAGTGTAGTACCGAATTATGTGGTGGCGAAACGAAATAGATGATGTCGAAATAATTTAATGGAATCGAATTTTAAAATAGAAGTACATTCTATTGACAAACTATATAAGGATCTTTAAACATTTGCTGTAAAAAATCAGCGAACAAGTTGAAGAATTTATCAATGTTTTATTCTTCTTTTGTCAATTTTTTTCAATTTGTATTACCTAATTGAATTCAGTAAATTTTTTGTGAATAAAATAAAGAATAATTTTTCACTATATACAAATTTTCACCAAAAAATGAAATAAGTGGGAAATACGATGTTAACTGACATCTACCTCTCAACTCCAGGGCCGACATCGTGGTTCAGCTGGAAGATGCGAACACATTTGAACAAACAAAAATTACCGAAGAAGCCTAATGGGGCTCATTTCAAAGCGTGGAACTACTTCTTTCCTGTCACAATAATCCGTCCAATGTACAATCAGAAAAATACCGAATATAAAGGGTGGAAAATAGTAGAGCGAATGGGACTCTTAGTAAGAAAAGGATTTCTATCCTTCCAGAAATTCTTCCCAAACATTCAAGATACCTTAAATCGCTTTTGCAGGTCATGATATCGATCATAACTGACGGATAAGGGTACAACCCGATTTCATATTTATATAACCATCGTATGATTTAAGCTATTTTTGTGGTCTTGGCCACTTTTTTCATTTTTTTTCCTTTTTTTGGCATCTTTGTTTCTAAGGGGGTAGATAACCTCTTCGCATAAAATTTGAAATTTTCAGAGCATATTGGTCATATTGGTCTTGACCACATTCATCAATTGATTTGGCTAAAAAATTGTATTTATGCTACCCTGGGGTAGGGAACCACCATACAGATAATTGCCACATAGGAATTTATTTAAGTAAAGTCCCCATATTGGAGTATAAGTCCACTTTTACATCTAATTGGTGGTCAGAAAAGAAAATTTTGTTTTCTATAGAATTTGTAACCCCCAAGAGAATATTGGTTGGGCCACGTTTTGGTATAACCCTTATATAAATGTATCCCTGATTTCAGCTGTGACCGTAGTCTTGGCCACCTTTTTCAACTGATTTGGCCATTATTTGCTGTATTTAGGCTACTTTGTGAGTAGAGCACCATCTTACAGAAAAATGTCAACATACGTAAATATTTTGGTACAGTCCCCATATAGTACCCAGGCCCGCCGATCTATAGTGATGTTTACCGATTGGCGGACAACAACGCGGGTATTGTTTAATCGTCATTGAATTTTACTATGAACAAGAATATAGACTTTTTGGGGACTCTAATGCGCAATTTCAGGTGCTATGGTAATGGGTGTAAAAGCGTAATTAACTTTGACTATTCAGAAATTATTTTGCCCTCCTTCCAAAGTTATTTATTTCTATTTAGTCGAATCAATATTTATATTAAAATTTGTTCACCGTTATGAGCTAGATTTGTGAAATGTTATGCTATGCAAAATTTGCATTAAAGACTAAAACTACGGGCCGGCAACGCGGACCGGGCCAGCTAGTATATATATATATATATATATTATATATATTTTTACTATCGGCATCTACGTAACGGTCAGAATTGACCTGCTTGTCTATTCTGACCCCGGTTTAGTGGAAAATTTTACTTCTATTTAACCCAAATGTTATGGTCTATTTCACACACTAAATATTACCCGATGACCATCAAAATTGGGAGACTTCTGCGCAGCCCTAAGCTCTAGCTCCGTGCTAGTTTGGTCTATAATTGTGGCCGATTGGTCTATAACTGCGGCCTGTAGAGCAACTGCAAAATCAGGAAATTTTTCAGTATTTGGTCCATTTCAACCCCTAAATATTAGGCGATTATCTTCAAAAGCAATAGCCTTCAATTCTCGCTCTAGCCTAACCTCCATGCTAAATTTCGTGAAGATAGGACGGATGGACATACATAGCTAGATCGACTCAGCTCGGCGAGATAGGAATCTATATATATAAAAATCAATTGTTGTTCGTTGGTAATAGAATCTGTTGAGAACGGCTAAACCGATGTGCATAATTTTTTCGTCATACTCCGAGTTAGGTTTTTAAAGAAAAAAAATTTGACCACGCCTACCTTTACTCCCACTATTTCGATTTATCTTAAATCCTTATATTTGCAAAATAATGAAGATACCTGTTTTAAAATTATTACACGACATACTGTAGGCTTTACCTCTAATCCTAAGTATTTATTTGGGGGCAGAGGTACTGACCACGCCTACTTTTTAATTTGTATATAAACCAATTATTGTTCGTTGGTAATTGAATCAGTTGAGACGGGTTGGAACTATTTGGATATTTTTTTAATGTTCGTTCTACCCCGATTAAGTTTTTATGCAAAGAAAGAGTGACGAGTTCGATTTATCTAAAATCTTAATATTTGCAAAAATCATGGAGATATCTGTTCCACAGTTAGTATACGATGGAATCTTGACTCTCCAACCCTCCCCCAACCCTAGATATCTGTTTGGGGTCAGAGGAACTGGCCACACATACTTCTTTAAATTTATATGTAAAAAATTTAAAAAGTATAGTAACATATCAGTTGAGAACGGCTGGGCCGATATGACTCCAATTTTCTTTTGGTTATTTATAATTACAGTGGAAGCGTTGTCATGAAAGAAAATTTTGAGAAAAATCGCGAAACTGAAAAAATTGACTGTTATATTATGATATGGAATTTTGTGTAGAATTATTTCAGAATTCCTTTTGGAATTAAAATTTCTTATTGAAGAAAATCGAGAAAGTTTGCATATTTTCTATACACGCTGTTATATGGTTGCCAAACCCAAATGGGTAGAGAACCATCTGACATGGGCATATTATAAACAGTTAATGTATACTTTTTAATATATATGCTATACTAGCTGGACCAGTCCGCGTTGCTGGCGTTTTTTTTTTTTTTTTTTTTTTGAGAGTTAAAAACCATAATTATATAGCATATATATTAAGAAGTACACATTAACTGTTTATAATAGAACCATGTAAGATGGTTTTCTACCCCCAAAGTAGCCTAAAAACACATTTTAGGTCAAATCGATTCGAAAATATAATCAAAACCCTCGAAATATGTTAAATCAGGAGGTAGTTTTATATGAGCTCTACTGCGAAACATTGACATTGAAAATTTTCCTCGAAGAGGTCTTCTACGAGAAGCTAGATGCCAAATAAAGGAAAAATCATTTGGAAAATGTAAACAACATCCTGGTAATAGCTGAAATCAGCGGATACCTTCAAATACGAGTTATAATGAAGCATGGTCCTATACTTATAATTATTTGAAAGAATTTGTTTTTCTTTATAAAATCTCAAATTACCAACATTTAAGGAATTTGAAAGGGGCAATATCATTTGAGGAAATGATTCCTCATGTAACCCGTAGGACTGTATCAAATTTAAAACTTTATCGTAACTTTTGCGGAGTATAGGGCAAAATATTTGCGGCCCTTTGTGTATGGTTAAGCTATACAAAATGGACTCTAAAAAGTTAGATTTGGGAACCCCTCTTTTGGGATTTTTATTTATCAACCGAAAAATTTCCTAACCCAAGATTGTCTGTGGCGCAGTGTAATTACTGACGATAGCGCATAGTGCCCGTATAACGTTACCTAGGATTTAAGGTTACTTTTAAGGGTTCGAAAGAATTTTCCGAGTACATGAATCCTCTTCTTACTATATTTTCCATTCACTCCACTATTTTGTATAGTCCGCATATTACAGTGCCTCTTCATATTCCGTATGCCACTGATTGCGGCCTGTGGGGCAGAGAACCATCTTACATGGGCATATTATAAACAGTTAATGTATACTTTTTAATAAACTAAAACCTCTTACTGAAAAATAAGATCAGGTTTTTTTGAAATAGGTATTTATTTCTATATAATCGAGTCATCATTTATACTAAAAATATAAAAACATAAAAGAACTGTTTTAAGTAAAACCAGTATAGAACGACAAAAAGTCGGGCGGGGCCTACTTAATGATACTCTACACCACTTTTCATGTTTAGGAGAGCTATCCCTAAGAAATGTGGGGAATCTATGAGAATTAAGTTATACCAACTATGATCGTTTGAACGTGTCTTATTATGTTATTCAAGTTGTTGACCCCTTGTGGGGGAGGTACCAGAAGGAGTGGACCGAAATATTCCATCTTCATAGCAGATCTTGTGGGATGTGTGAATTAAATATAATCGGACGTTATCCTTTTGGTTATTAAAAATGTTGACCCATTTGTGGTGGAGGTACTAGAAGGAGTGGGCCGATATATCATTAATATTTTCACACCTGAACTTGGGTTAGTAAAAATATTGTGATGTTTGTAATTTGAAGACAATCGGGCTGCTACATTACATTTTATAAGAGTTTTAATTTTTAAATTTTTTGTGTATTTGATGGAGTGGACCGATATTGTCCATTTTCGCACCTGATCTATCACTAATGCAAATATTGAGATTTGCAAAGGTGATCTATGCGTGAATATTGTCATGGAATTGTTAACAGTGCCTCAAATTGGTAAGTAAATTTAATTAGATCTGTGTAGAAAACGTAACCCATATCGACAATCAACGCAAAAAAACTTAGACTAATATGAAAACAACGGAGGGCTATATCAGTACCATGAAACTTGTATACACTTTGTGGTGTTGAGCAATTTTATTCAGCTCTGTCGATCTGGTCAAATACTAGCCAGACAACTCATACAATTTTAAGTTGATTAAGAATATGTACCTTAAATAATAATTTCGTTGGGAATGACAAACGAAATATGCCCACTATCCAATAATCTTTCTACGTTTGGAAGAAGATAATATTTTTTAAAAATTACAATTGTATATTGAAGCTGTGGCGACATAATTTGTAGCAATACCTACTCATATTGATGTTCCCAATAGAATGTCTTCAGGCAAATAAGACACAGTGATACTTACAATTTGAAAATTCCGTTTCTGTGCGTTTATGTGGAAATTATTTATTGTTCAGATTTTCGAAATGTCTTCATGTCCTGCATTGCTAACAAACTTTAAATTTCCATCGATTTCAACCGAAAGGCATTTTTTCTGTAGATTCCTCAAATCTGTTATTAGTGGTTATTACCAGTTTGATAGCGGAAATGAAATGGAGCATGTTTGATGGCTGCACGGTACGTTAGCTTTGGAATTTTTGTTTTGTGTATTTTTGAACAGAACGACACTGACCTTTTCCTTTTGGTGTTATTTTGTAAATGTTTGACAACAAGCCATCGTCAAATAGTGTGGTCGGAAAAAGTAACAAGCCATAAATGGTCATCGAACAAGGAAACTTGTGTTTATGGCTTTATTAAGATATTGAATTCATATGAGTGGTGGGTTTGTAACATCGTACTTCTTCTTTGGATTATTGCTTTTTTGGTTTTGTTCTTACAACTACTTTGGAATTTGGAATATCTAAAATGATGGTGTTTCCCATGGTACAATGATATCAAGGTAGGGCTATGATACTATATGATTTAAATTTTTTTATTTTCTTGGCTTAATATGTCATCTTTATTTGTTTATGTATTTGTTTTCTTTTCAATAACAAAAAAATTGTTCAGAAAACAATCAAATTAGGGTGTTTTCAAAATGTTTATTTCAACGTATGCATCGGCAAAATCTAAAGTTTTTGTAGCGAAATAATCCTTTAGAGATATATAGTACATGATTTTGAAAAGAAGTGTTGACTTTTCATCCAGTTATCGCGTTTTTCAATTATTTATTCAAAATAAATGCAACAAGTTGTTTGATTTTTTATTGTTTTGATACTAATTCTGACATTACAAGCCAAACAGGTAGACCTCTATACTTGCAATTTTTTTCTCTTCATTGTACCATGGTGTTTCCGGAAATTTCAAGCAAATATATTAACTCAGTAAACAAAATTAAATATTGTGCTGCATTGAGCCTGATTCGTCCTGCAAAGTTTTGGAAGTTATTTCTGTGCATATGTATGGTACAAAATAAAAGGAATATAAGATGACATTTTTATACCCGACACCACACGGTAGGAGAAAAGCAAAAATTGTCAGTGTTCAAATTTTCCCATATAGGAAAAGTGAACTTGGTTAGTTACCATTTTCATATGGAAAAAAAAAAAAAATAAATACGGGTCACTATTTGTTTGTGTGGATAAGTGAAAATCGAGAAGGAAATAAGCTTCGTTACCAGACAACTTTTCTAGTAGGTCCATTTTTCTATTTATACCCGACACCACGCTGTGATCCAGGGTGTTTTATCTTTGTGCATTTGTTTGTAACATACAACAGGAAACGAGATAGACCCATAGTTCCTTTTGATGATCTTCATAGAATCACATTCTGAATCGATTTCCATTCCGCCTGTCCCTGTATTTTTGTAAGCAAAATGCAGATCGCATTTATTGTTAAATTGTGATGAAATTTAGAACAGATCACTTGTTCGGCCCAAGGACGAACGCTATTGAAATTGTTCCAGATTTAGATATAGTTCTCATGTGTATATTCTCCAGATTCATTGTGCACCAAATGCATTACACATGCCAAATTTTGGTCAATTTTAGCATATATGATTGAATTTAGGTATGTTAAATTTGATGAGAATTAATGTTTTATCCTATTTCATATTTAAATCCTCCACATTTGTAATATTCACTCTATAACAATGATATTCGGTACAAGATATCAGACACAGCCAAGAAATACCCTTGATATTTCTTGACGAAATCGGTTCAGATTTGGATATAGCTCTCCTGTGTATCTTATACATAACATTAGCCCTTTAATCGATTATGTCAAATTTGGTAAAAATCGGTTCGTTTATAGATCTAAGTCCCCCAAATCCATATTATACACTCCTTAACAAGGATTTTATGTACAAGATATAAGGTGCATCCTAAAAATACCTTTATCAAGATCGGTCCAGATTTGAGTATATCTCCAATATAAATAATATACCTTTATCGAATTAAGTTGTTTCATCCGATTTTATATTTAAGTATTCTGTAAGTCATAATATACACGCCACAGCAATGATATTTGGTACAACATAAATTTACCTCAGTCAAGTTTAGTGGGAATTGGATCGAACTCCGAAAATCTCGCACGAATTGATATAAAGAGTGACACTCGACCGAATTCGAGCGGGAGCGCTCCTGGGAACAGAGTAAAAATCGAGCAAATTCAATTTTTCGATATCGCGCAAATAGGAATGACCATATTTTACTGGAGTGGGAGCAAAATTCTTTCGAAATCGAGCAGAATCTATTTTTACCGGGCACTCATTTAGTTTTGTCGTGCGGTTGTTGATTTCTATGCATGTGAACTCAATCACACCTCCTCGTCCACCCACACACAAATCACGATTCTGCTCTCAAACAGGAGCGACTCGGGAGTGCAGTGAGAACATAAATGAGTTAAGAGTAGACTTCGTAAAAAAGTCCCAGTCTTGTAGTAAGCGCGCTCGTGAGCAAGTTTCGCTAAAGAGTGAAAATCTGTTCTCTGACAGAAATCGATTATATAGCTTTCATTCAACCGATTTCAAATTTAAAGCGTTCATGTCCATAACACGCAATTATTAGTTAAATTGCCAATACGAGCGTCAATTTGCTGCAGGTGAAACTACTACACATTCATAGTGATATTGAGTGTCATAAAGTCGTCACCGACCGACTTTTGTCTTTCCTTACTTGTTTACTAATACAAATTGGATGTTGACAGTGAGGTTTACAAATTTAGCGGATTCAGCATTTTTATACACTCCACCATAGTATGGAGGGTATATTAAGTTTGTCATTCCGTTTGTAACACCTTGAAATATTCATTTTAGACCCCACAATGTATATATATTCTTGATCAGCATAAAATTCTATTCTCTAGCTTCCGAACGAAATGAATCAAGTTGATAAACATTTACTCAAATGTGTATTATGTCTGCAGGTCTTTTGTCATTGAAAATGGGCCATGTAGATCCACGTTTTGGTATAGCCCCCATATAACGGTACCTCCGGATATTTGGTTTTTAATGATTTTTGTGACAATATTCATCGTAATTCTTTAATATAACTGTACCTCTCGATATTCGGTATTTTGATGATTTTAGCGACATTATTCACCGGAATTGTTTCAAATTTGGTATTTGAAGTTCGTAATGGATACTACAGCCTATGACAGAAAATTGTGTAGGCCCACGTCTTCGTATATTTTAACGGATTTTATTGTTTTTGGGAATTGCCAAATTCGTTCCAATTGGTGAAGGGTATTCAAAGTTCGGCCCGGCCGAACTTACAGTTTTTTTACTTGTTAATCTCTAGGTATTTTTAACCCGTAGGTTGGGTTGATAAGATCAATAAATAAATTAAACTTATATAAATTTAAAATAGGATTCCTGCAAAAATTAAAACCACTTGACAGTTTTGGAAAAAATTTAGAATTCGAAATTGGATTTATTCTCAAAGGAAATGGAAATGTTTCCATTTCATGAGACCTAGAATTTAAAACCGTTATTTGAATTAAGGTACATGATCTTAAATACACCCTAACTACTATAAAGCTAAGGGTATAAAAATGATGATAAGGTTAGGATACATAAAGAGTTTTGTATTTTCGCAAACCATATTTATCGGCAGACAGTAATCAAAACTATTGGTTTTCCTAAACGTATTTTTTCACATTTGTGGAAAGAGTAATAATAGTAAGATTATGGTTTACAAAAGAACTATAATACAATGATATTCCCATTCAAATATAAGCTAGCCGAAGTAGTAATTGTCTTACATTGTTATCTTTCAAAAATGTAAAAGCCATTGATCTCGAAACTTCGCATTTACATCATTCCTGAAGTTTATTATTGATACTTATAACATGAAGGCAAAGTTTGGTTTTGCGTTTTAAAGCGAACAGACGAACAGGCTTGCTGTGCCACGTGTACATAATTTAGCAGAATCGATGGCAATATATTACGAAACTAACATAAAAAGTGGTTTGCCATTTTCCAATTGACTAGATCCCAATATGCACATATATATGTATCTGTGAATATGTGTGTTTTGTAATGATGTACGAGCTACTGACTTGCTGGAACACGCACTATTTTTGACTACTATTTCCGTTAACATGTGTCCAGGAACAGGAGTTTGCAACACGATTCATGTTTGGGAATACAGAGAATTGGCACAAGTGTATTTCGGAATGAAACACAAATTAAATGCTTTGTTGATGAAACCACGAGCAGTGCTTTGTTGTAAATTTGTTTGTTTTTATGGTCAGTGGCACAGGACCACGTAATCATTTGAATGCGAATATTACACGTGTATATTGACGTTAAACGTGAGTATACCATATACTTTTATACTTTTCTTAAAAAATAAAAACGAGAAAAAATAGTTTATTACTGTTCATCATTTTGAAAGTGCTGAGCAGTACCAAACACAAATCATAAAAAAATCGAAATATTATATGGGTTAAAACTTTAAATACCAAATTTTGAAAAGATGAAAAATGTGGATACGGTTTAAAAAAAAAAAAAACAAGTAAGAAAGCTGTAAGTTCGGCCGGCCGAATACCCTCCACCATTTGGAACGAATTTGGCTATTTTCAAAAACAATAAAATCCATTAAAACTTCTGTTACAACTTTAAAAATACCGAATGTAGCTATTATATTAGGGTCTATACGACGACATGAACCTGCGTAGGTAACATTTGTCATAAGCCGTTACAATATTCAAATGCGAAACTTCAAAAAAAAAAAAACCGGTTATAATGTCGGTAAAATCAAAATACCGAATATCGGGAGGTACCGTTATATGGGGGCTATACGAAGACGTACAGACAATTTTCTGTCGTAGGCTGTAGCATCCATTACGAACTTCAAATATCAAATTTGAAACGATTCTGACGAAAAATGTCCCTAAAATCATTAAAATACCGAATATCGGGAGGTACCTTTATATGGGGGCTTTACCAAAACGTGGACCTACATGGCCCATTTTCAATACCAAAAGTCCTGCAGACATAACATACATTTGAGCAAAATTTTATCAATCTACTTTAAGTTGTGCGGAAGCTAGAGTGATTTCCACAGACGGACAGACGGACGGACATCGCTAAATCGACATAGAATTTTATGCTGATCAAGAATATATATACTTTGTGGGGTCTAAAATGTGTATTTCGAGGTGTTACAAACGGAATGACAAACTTAATGTACCCTTCATACTATGGTGGAGGGTATAAAAACGGAAATTGTGCCTCCATGAGCAATTGATTCATCAAAACTTCCAATACCAAATAATGGATTCCTATCCAACAAAGTATATTTACCAGGCACACCAAGCTAAATAAATAATTATCATTTGGCCACTCAAATGCGTTGTCCAAAAACTGCAAGAATCTACCAATTCTGTATTTTTATACCCTACACCACATAGTGGTAAGGGTATTATGTCTTTGTGCATTTGTTTGTAACATGGAGAAGGAAACGAGATAGACCCATAGTTACTTTTGAGAACCTTCATAGAATCACTTTCTGAGTCGATTTATGCATGTCAGTCCGTCTGTCCGTCCGTCCGTCCGTCCGTCCGTCCGTCCGTCCGTCCGTCTGTCCATGTATTCTTGTGAACAAAATGCAGGTCGCATTTATTATCCGATTGAGATGAAATTTTCCAAACATAAGTTTTTTGGCCCAAGGACGAACCCTATTGAAATTGGTGAGAATCGGATCAAATTTAGATATAGCTCCCATATATATCTTCATCCGATTTCGGGTTAAATGTGCACCAAATATCCACTATCAGTCCAAATTACCTGAATTTTGGCACACCCAACCGAGTTCGGCCTAGAAGCAAGTATATCAAATTTGGAGAAAATCGGTTCAGATATAGCTATAGCTCCTATATATATCTTTCATCCGATTTGATCTTTAAGTCCCTCACATTCCTACTATGCACTTCACAACCGTGATATTTGGTACCAGGTATTAGATGGAGCACAGAAATAGCTGTTTTAAATTTTATCGAAATCGGTTCAGATTTGGATATAGCTCCCATATATATCTTCATCCGATTTCGGGTTAATTGACCACCAAATGGCCAATATCAGCCCAAATGGCCCAAATTTTGGCACATGTGACCGAGATTAGCCTTAAAGCAAATACAACAAATTTGGAGAAAATCGGTTCAGAAACAGCTATAGCTCCCATATATATATTCATCCGATTTCGGGTTAAATGTGCACCAAATGTCCACTATCAGTCCAAATTACCTGAATTTTGGCACACCCAACCGAGTTCAGCCTAGAAGCAAGTATATCAAATTTGGAGAAAATCGGTTCAGATATAGCTATAGCTCCCATATATATCTTTCATCCGATTTGGTGTTTAAGCCTCTCACATTCGTAATATGCACTCCACAAGAATGATATTTGGTACCAGATATAAGATACAGCCCAGAAATAGCTGTTTGTAATTTTATCGAAATCGGTTCAGATTTGGATATAGCTCCCATATATATCTTCATCCGATTTCGGGTTAATTGTGCACCAAATGGCCGATATAAGTCCAAATGGGCTGAATTTTAGTACATCGGACCAAATTCAGCCTAGAAGCAAGTATATCAAATTTAGTGAAAATCGGTTCAGATATAGATATAGCAACCATATACACGTTTCATCCGATTTAGAGTTTTAGTCCCACACATTCGTAATATTCACTCCACAACCGTGATATTTGGTACCAGGTATTAGATGGAGCACAGGAATAGCTGTTTTAAATTTTATCGAAATCGGTTCAGATTTGGATATAGCTCTCATATATATCTTCATCCGATTTCGGGTTAAATGTGCACTAAATGGTCAATATCAGCCCAAACCACCAGTCTAGAAGCTAATACGTAAAATTTGGAGAAACCCGGTTCAGAGATAGCTATAGTTCGTAAAATGCACGATAGAATTAGATAGATTTTGATTTTGTACCAAATATCTCATAGAGCTCTGAAATGCCCTGTATAAACCTTTTTACGAGAGCTCTACTAAATATGCATAGTGGTGTAGGGTATCATATAGTCGGCCCCGCCCGACTTTTGAGCTTTCCTTACTGGTTTCAATATCAGAAAGAGACAATCTGTTATCGTAGTAAAAACAAAGACATAAAGGTATAAACCTAGGACAAGTCAGAGTCAAAATATTGACACCAGGAGTATTAACCTCTGTTGTTACGATATAATAACAATATAAGCACCAATGTTGAGTTGTTTTAACAGCAAGAGCGATTTAAAATTATTTGAAAATGTCAATGGAATACAATTTTGGACCCAAATTTTTGGTTCACAGAAAATGCTATTCGTAAAACAGCTCTGTAATTATGTTTTTTTGCTAACATGTCTCTGTTGTGAGCAACGCCTCTACATATGTATACCCTACACCACAAGGTGGTCAGGGTATTATGTCTTTGTGCATTTGTTTGTTACAGGCAAAAGGAAACGAGATAGACCCATAGTTCCTTTTGATGATCTGCATAGAATCACATTCTGAGTCGATTTATGCATGTCCGTCCGTCCGCCTGTCCACGTATTTTTGTAAACAAAGTACAGTTCGCATTTATTGCCCTATCCAGATGAAATTTTGCACAAATCATTTGTTTGGCCCAAGGACGAACCGTATTGAAATTGGAGATAATCGGTCAAAATTTAGATATAGCTCCCATATATATCTTCGTCCGATTTGCCTTTGATAAAGCACCAAATGTCTAATATTTGTCCAAATGGGATGAAATTTTGCACTTAGAAGCTAGTATGTCGAATTTGGTGAAGATTGGTTCAGATATAGCTATAGCTCCCATATATACTGTTCATCCGATTTGTTATATTTGTTACCCACAACCGTAATATGCACTCCGTAACAACGATATTCAGGAAAATATATCAAATACAGCTCAGAAATATGTTTGCCAAATTTTATCGAGATCGATTCCGATTTGGATATAGCTCCCATATACAAAGATACAAATGCTTTGGCATATTTAGTCCTTTAAACGTTAAATTATAATTATAATCATAGCGCGTATGATTGAATTCTCCCATAAAAACCTTTAATTGTTATGCAGAGCTCTACTAAATTAGCAAAGTGGTGTAGGGTATCATAAAGTCGGTCCCGCCCGACTTTAAGACTTTCTTTACTGGTTTTCACATTAACTATTTTTCGATAATACATTTTGTCCACTCTTTACCATTTTAGGTCTTTGATAGTAGTAAGGGTATTGTGTCTTTGTGCATTTGTTTGTAACATGGAGAAAGAAGCGAGATAGACCCATAGTTACATTTGAGGATCTACATAAAATCAATTTCAGAGTCCATTTATGCATGTCAGTCCGTTCGTCTGTCCATCCATCCGTCTGTCTATCCATGTATATTGAATAAAATGCAGGTCGCATTTTGAGATGAAATTTTGCAATCAATATTTGTTTGGCCCAAGAACGAACCCTATTGGTGAGAATCGGTTCATATTTAGCTCCCATATATTTCTTTAACCGATTTCAAGTGAACTGCCTTTTGGCATATCTGACCGAATTCAGTATAAAAACAAGTACATTGAATCAAAGAAAATCGGTTCAGATGTAGCTACCATATACATGTTTCATCCGATTTGGGGTTTTAAGTCCCTCACACCCGTAATATGCACTCCACAAGAAAGATATTTGGTACTGGACATCAGATACCATAAATATATTCCACCGATTTTCGCTTAATTGTGCACCAAATGGCCAATATCAGTCCAAAAGTCCTGAATTTTGGTACATCCGACCGAATTCAGTCTAGAAACAAGTACATCAAATTTGCTGAAAATCGGTTCATGTATACCTATAGCTCCGATTTGGTGTTTAAAGTCCCTCATTTGCATAATATGCACTCCACAAAAATTATATTTGGTACCGGGCATCTGATACTGCTCAAAAATACGAATGTCAAATTTTATCGGGATGGGATCAGATTAGGATATAGCTCCCATATATATCTTACTCCAGTATCAGGTTAATTCTGCCCCAAGTGTCCAATATCAATCCAAATGACCTGAATTTTAGCATATTTCAATCACTCCTCAACAATGATATTTGATACCAGATATCAGATACTGCTCGAAAACACCTCTTCCAAATTTTATTGAAATCGGTTCAGATTTGTATATAGCTCCGATATACATCTTCATCCGATTTTCAGTTATTGCTCACCCTATATGTAATATCATTGTTTCATATTCTACCGAACTTTATAATTCGGTGAATCTCGGTCCGGTATATCTATTGCTCCAATGCATATTTTTATACCCTCCACCTTAGAAAGTAGGGTATATTAACTTTGTCACGCCGTGTGCAACATCCCTAAATCTTCATGGTATACCCCATAAAGTATATATATTCATAATCAGCATAAAATTCTAAGTCTATTTAACGATGTCGTCTGTCTGTCCGTCTGTCCGTTGAAATCACGATACCAACATTTTTTGACGTAGAATTTAGCAGAACAATTTGTATTGTGCCTAGGATGGTTGGTATTGTAAATAAGACATATCGGTCCACGTTTTGGTATAGTCCCCATATCTTCCTTCCCCATATTGTCCCTTTCGATATTCGGTATTTTGCTGATTTTTACCACATTTTCCCACGGATTTGTCTAAAAATTGGTATTTGTGGGTCATAATGGATTCTAGCTCGTGTGACGAAACATTGTATGTATAGGTCGACGTTTTGGTGTAGCCCTCATATAACGGTACCTCCCGAGATTCGGTATTTTGATGACTTTTGCCACATTTTTTACGGATTTGTCTAAAAATTGGTATTTGTGGGTCATAATGGGTTCTAGCTAGACCCCCAAATAACGGCCCTGCCGAACTTAATGTTTTTACTGTTTTTTTTTTATTTTGACAAACTGAGACATTCCCAAACAAATATTTTGAAAAAAGTAAATTTCATTTTTCTGAATGACGCCTATCTGTATGACAAATTGGTAAATTTTAATTTTGATAAACTAAGACATTTCCAAAAAATATTTTGAAAAAAAAACACATTCCATTTATGTTTGACAAATTAGTAAATTGCCTCTAATTGGAAATAAATAAATACAAGGTTGAATTGCATATGTGCACAAAGGAAATGCTTCCTTTATTCTATCTTTAGACGATATTTTGTTGAGTTATTATGTTTTAAGCTTAATCGAAGTACGAACAAACGAATACTGCTATGGAATATGTATAACAAAAATCTATATATATAAAAGAAAGTTGTGTTAGTTACTACGCTTATAACTTAAGAACCGCTGGACTGATTTTAACGATTCATACAAATACGGAATTGTCTCCTGTCCGAAAAGGATAATATCCAAAAAAAAAAATAGCGTAAAAATGTGATATATTAACATTTTCATTTTGACTTTTGAAATGTACAATAGTAATGTTTTATTTTGCATGATTTTTTCTATTTTGACTTACTTTTTTCTAATGTACATTTGTAGTGTTTTTATTTATATTTTATTTTTGAATTCGAATATTAATACCAATTTATTTGATTGACTTGATTTCTTGACATGGAAGTGGGTTACATGGAAGCGTAGTACCGAATTATGTGTTGACGAAACGGAATAGATGATATCGAAATAATTTAACGCGGTCACACCAAAGATAAAAGATATCTCATTGGAAAAATTCTCAAATCGGGAAAAAAATCGAAAAAAAAAAATTCAATGGAATCGAATTTTAAAATAATAGTACATTCTATTGACTAACTTTGTAAGGATCTTTAAACATTTGCTCTAAAAAATCAGCGAACAAGTTGAATATTTTTTCAATTTGTTATTCTTCTTTTCAACGCCAGGACCTACGTAATATACACTCCATAAGAATGATGTTTGGTACTAGATAACTACATCGTGGTTCAGCTGGAAGCTGCGAATACATTTGAACAAACAAAAATGACCGAAAAGCCTAATTTGGCTCATTTCAAAGCGTGGACCTACTTCTTTCATGTGACAATAATCCGTCCAATGAGAGCTCAATATGCAAAATTCTTTGGGAGTACTATCAGTAAAATATCAAATATAAAGGGTGCAAAATAGTAGAGCGAATGGGACTTTTAGTAAGAAAAGGATTTCTATTCTTCCAGAAATTCTTCCCAAACATTCAAGATACTTTAAATCGCTTTTGCAGGTCATGATATCGATCATAATTCACGGATAAGGGTACAATCCGATTTTATATTTATATAACCATCGTATGGTTTAAGCTATTTTTGGGGTCATGGTCACTTTTTTCATTTTTGGCCCTTATTTGGCATCTTTGTTTCTAAGGCGTTAGAGAACCTCTTCGCATAAAATTTGAAATTTTCAGAGTAGGGCCCATATTGGTCTTGACCACATTCATCAATTGATTTGGTTAAAAAATTGTGTTTATGCTACCCTGGGGTAGGGAACCATCATACAGATAATTGCCACATAGAAATTTATTTAAGTAAAGTGCCCACATAGGAGTAACCCCAAGTCCATTTTCACATCTAATGTGTGGTCAGAAAAGACAATTTTGTATTCTATTGAATTTGTAACCCCCAGGAGAATATTGGTTGGGAACGTAGATTTGCGATGTACATCTATATGAAATAAATTGTGAAAACATGAACAAATTACAAATATAAGAAAGTAGCACGGGACCGAATATTTGTTGAATCGTCATTGAATTATACTATGATGAAAAATATGGACTTTATGGGGTCTCCAACTTACAATTTAAATGGCAAATAAAATTAATTCCCATCTTACGGTAATGGGTGTAAAAAAGTAATTATATTTGACTATTCTGAAATCATTCTGCACTCAATTATGAGGTGGATAAAACTATTTTTACTTATTTAAATCACGCTAATTTTTTTTTCAGTTTGACATGTTATGTTGTTCTGCTTCATTTCTGATTTGGCCTCCATTTGTCATCTTGGATTAAAGGGGGTAGACGAAAGTTTTTAATGTAGGTCGATGTTGCGGAGTGATGCCATATAAAGGTACCTCCTGATTTTACCATATTTCAAAGGGTTTGACTAAAAATGTGTATTTGGGGGTGTTAAAATCTTACACAAAAATTTCAACATATCTACAAATTTTAGAAGTTTCTCCATGCAATAGTACCCCCTCAAGTCCACCGTTTGGCGGACAAACAGACCGACATGGTTAGCGGGACTTATGAGGGATAAGATTGATATATACTTTTTAATAGATTTGTGGATGTGCTACACATTTGAAGTCCACGGTTTAAATATTGAAGCCCACGGCTTAAATATGGGTAGAGGTATTTTAAAACACTTTTAATCGACGAGTGCGTGAACTCTTATAGCACTCTGAACTCTGTGAATATACATATATACATAATAGATAAAAATAAGGGCCGACAACGCGGACCGGGGCAGCTAGTATATAATAAATGTCATAGACAAACAAAAAATATATTCGATTGTATCTGTTTGCTAAAAATAGTTTTCTCTCTGCTAATAGGATTGAAAAAGATTATTTTGCATTTTACACAAAAATTGATATATTGGCGTTTCAATAAAAATAATAATAATAATAAAATAAATGATTAAAAAACACTTAGAATACCATGTTACAATTTTGATATTGCAAAATATTTGTTGCCTTAGTATAAAACAAGTAAGCAAAGGCTACAACACTACAAGGCCAATCTATTTTCGAAGATTTCGTTTTTGAAATAATATCATAGAGCCCTACACAGATGTTACTCTGAGTTTTAGACCGGAGGCATTTATAGAATATTTAAGCATCCCGTCGTGTTGTTAGATATTCAAAACAGTTTCACACGAAAGTTGTGGTCCATTTTACAGCTAAGTATTATCCAGTCGTCATCCAAAATTTTAGCTAGACCTCTTCCCTATCCTTAACTCTCTCCTCATGCAAAATTCCGTGTCGATTGGTTTTCAATTGTTACCTACAGAACGACTACAAAATCGAATAAATTTAATTGTTTTTGGTCCATTTGAGTTTGTTTTTGGTCCATTTTGGTCCAAATGTGAATTTCCATGACAATAGGCTTTAATTTTAAACTTTGCATGGGGACAAACTTTCCTGAGAATCGGGCGATAATTGCGACCTGCATATAATACCCTCAACAAATAGTGTTGCGAGGTGTAGAAAAACTTTAGAAAATTTACAATTCTAAATTGTATGTCAAATTGAAAAAAAAAACAAGTAAGCAAAGGCTATAGTCGTGCGGGGCCGACTATTTTATACCCTACAACACTACAATATGTTAGAAGCCCCCTTATGTCCAAATCCATATTGGAAGATTTCGCTTTTGAAATTAGGATTTTGACTAGGGACATTTGCCCCATATTTCTGCACTCCGTCGGGCTGTTAGTTGTTGTAGTCCATTTTACAGCTAAATATAATCCAATGGGCATCCAAAATGCTAGAATTCTTCACAGGCGTGTCGATTGGCTTCAATTGTGTGATCGGAAAAACAGTTCTGTTTTAGTTTGTTTGAACCCCTAAATATTTTGCAATCATCTCCAAAAGCAAGAAGCCCCTCGGTACCTCCAAATTTAGACTCATCTATTTGATTTCACATCTTTGAAAACAATAGGCCTAGCCCTTCTGAGCCCAACCCTACCCTTGTAAAAAATTTTGGTGAGGATCGGACGATATTTGCAATATTTATAAAATATCCCCTACCTGTGTTGTAAGATGAAAAATATTACATACCTATAAATATACATATTATAAGTCAAATTGAAAAAATCGCTATATTTAACCGATATATTTACTATCGGCATCTACGTAACTGTCAGAATTGACCTGTTCGTCTATTTGTGATTTCGCCAGGATTAAAAATTTTCGCGGTTTAATGGAAAATTTGTCTTTTATTTACCACAAATGTTGTGGCCTATTTCATCCACTAAATATTACCCGATGACCATCAAAATTGGAAGGCTTCTGCCCAGCCCTAAGCTCTAGCCCCATACTAACTTTGATTGGTCTATAATGGCGACCTGTAGAGCAACTGCAAAATCAGGTATTTTTCCAGTTTTTGGTCCATTCAACCCCTAAATATTATGCGATCATCTCCAAAAGAAATAGGGTTCTATTCTGACCCTAGCCCCACATCCATTCTTAATTTCGTGAAGATCGGGCCAAAATTGCGACCTGTAGAGTGATTACAAATTAACACGGACAGACGGACGGACGGACATACATAGCTAGATCGACTCAGCTTGGCTAGATAGGAAGATCCATATATACTTTGCTATGTGGGAAACCAATATTTCGTGGTGTTACATATTTTTTGGCCCAATCAAACTTATAATACCCCCAACACATTGTGTTGTAGGGTATAAAAATCGCATGCGATAAAGAATGAGACTATAATTGAAAATATATAACAAAAATTACACACTTTTTATTGTCATCTTTTTACGCAATTTTCTTAGATTTTATACTTTTCTGGCAAGAGATCATTCCGAATTGATGAGAATTGTGAAAATCAGATCAGCCCTCCTTAAATATAACAAAGATATATTTCTTTTACATACCTATTCGCTATATATCCGATATATCGGCTATCAACATCACTGTAATGGTCAGAAGTGACCTTTCAATGTATTTGTGATTTCGCCGGGATGTAGTGGAAATTCTCCGGCTTAGTAGAAATTGTCGTATTTTTTGACACAGAAGTTATGGTTTATTTTACCCACGAAATATTGTCCGATGACTCCGATGACTCCAAATTGGTAGGCCCCTACCCAGCCCTAAACTCGTACTCCGTGGAAAATCCCGATTCGATTGGTCTATGTTTTTTCTGTTTTTGGTCCTTTTCAATCCCTTAATATTTTGCGATCGTCCCTAAAAACAATTTTCAATTTTGTGAGGATTGGACCATAATTGCGACCTGCAACTTGACTACAAATTAACCTGGCCCTACGGACGGACAGACGGACATAAATAGCTACATCGAATTAGCTCGGCGAGATAGGAAGATCCATATATAGGTTGCTATGTGGAGGACGAATATTTCAAGGTAATAAATAATTTTTGGCTCAATCAAACCTATAATATCCCAACACATAGTGTTGTAGAGTATAAAAACAAAGTTTATTTGCCTTTTATTGTTCAAGATTCAATCAGTTGATTGCTTAAAGTAGTAAAGGAGTATTCCCCCAAATGGCTTCATTTCATATTACCCTTTATTATAGAGAGTAATGTTTTTCAAATCGAAACGAAACCTGAAAGTTTTCCAACATTGTGACGAAGGGAGTGGTCACTTGGCTGTTTCAGCGTTTTGATATGAAGACTTTGGTAAAAAAAAACAAACTCATTACCATCCCATGTGCCAATCCATATGTCCAAAACTGATTTCGTCCAAAGAGACATGGAATCAAACTTAGTACTTTGATGAATAAAGGTGAGGTTCGTAATGGGGCATTTCAGTCCACGTTTTCCTAGAGCTCCCATACAACTACTTTTTCTGAAGAATTATTTAAAGTAAAAAGAATATTTAAAGTTTGTAATGGATCCTACCTCCTGTAGATGTTCCTAGACAAATAAATAGTCCCGCGTTAACTATAGAGCCATATGAGGGTGCCTCCCACAATAAATATTTGTTATAGTGAATTAATGGATTCTACCATTTGAGCCAGGAAATTGTCATTATACCCTCAGCTATATGGATACAGAGGTTATATATCATTTGATACAGTCAAAACGTGGCTAGTCGAAATAACGGTTTTAGACCGTAGGTCTCTTTGGACCAAATCCGTTTCAGAACATTTGGAGTCGATTTAGCGATGTCCGTCTGTCCGTCTGGCTGGAGCGCACGATAACTCTCGAAGGGAGTATCCGATTTGGTCCAAACTTGGTACATCGTAATATTTTTGTCAAACTTAGATCGAGTTCGGAGATGGACAATATTGGTCCACGCCTTCTGGTACATCCCCCACAAAAGGTCGAAATTTTCAAATTTATATTTTTTGCACAGAAAGAGAAACGAAAATCCAATTTTGCTCCAACTTTGCAAATCATATTATTTGAATTTTGAATAATTACAACTCTTATAAAATGAGATGTAAGAGTCCGATTGTCTTCAAATTTCATACATACCAATATTTATATTAACCCAAGTTCTGGTATCAAGATATCGGGCCACTCCTTGTGGTACCTCCCCCACACAAGATCAAAAATTTCAAAAAAAAAAAAAAAAAAAACAGAAGGAGAAGGAGAAGCGAAAATCTGGGTTTGCTCCAACTTTGAAAATCCTTATATTTGCGTCAGTTCTACGTCAGGTGCAAAAATTGATAATATCGGTCCACTCCATAAAGTACCTCCCCCACAATGGTTAAAAATTTTGAACAATTATAAGTCTTATAAAATGTGACGTAAGAATCCGATTGTCTTAAAATTTCACGCATCTCAATATTTTCATAATCCCAAGATCTTTTGTTAAGATGAAATATATGGGTCCACTCCTTCTGGTACCTCCCCCACAAAAGGTCGAAATTTTGAATATCCATTAAGCTCATAAAACGCGAAATTAACATCGGATTCCATTTAGACTAGGCACATCTGAATATTTCTATAAACACAGGATCTGTTAAAAGAACGGTAGGGATCGGACCATTCCTCCTGCTACCTCCCCCACAAAGGGTCAAAGTTTTGAATAACCAAAACGTTTATAAAATCCGAAATAAGCATCAGGTTCTCTTTATATTTCACACATACCATTATTTCCACCTACAAAAGATCCGTTGTGAAGATGGAATATATCGGTCCAGCCCTTCTGGTAGTCCCCCACAAAGGCTCAAAATTTTGAATAATCATGAAGCTCATAAAAAGCGAAATTGACATCCGATTCTATTCAGGACTTGGTACATCTCAAAGTTTCCATTAACACAAGACAGTCCAAACCTAGCACGTCGCAATATTTGTATCATATTTATGTAGGTCCGATATGAAATGGCCAATATTTGCCAATTCCTTCGGAACCAACTGCTTAAGCATTTTATCAATAAAACCAGAAGTCAAAATATTTTTAAATAATCAAACATTGGCTGACGGTATACATCTGTCGGCTAAACCGACCGATACTTTTTTACTTGTTTTAGCCACTTTTTTACAGAGAATTGTCCCAACTTTAATTTTTAGAGTTTGTAACGTATTCAAGTAGCTTAATATTGTATATTGGTCCATGTTTTCTTATTGCCCCATATTACGGTATCTTGGGATAATCGGTATTTTTACGATTTTAGCAACGGATTTGTTCAAAATTAGATATTTGCCGCCAAAAGCTCTAATGTAAACATGGTATAAGTCTCATTTCCCACAAACTTCTTAAACTTATCCTACATTGTTCCACAGATTGTACGTTAAAAGCACACTGGTGCACAGCGGTAACCGAATTATTGGAATTTATATCTATAAAAGAGGAAAATGTTTATATGTTTGTTTGTAATTTATGGACTTGAAAACCGCTGCACAGATTTTCCTAAAAATTGCCATGTATACTACAACATCGCCTGAAAGTAACATAGGCTATATACATTTTTGAAATACCACTTGGAACTGGAGATATAGTATCGGAATCGGAGGTACCTCCCAAAAATTTAGATTTTATATGCACATATTTTTTTGATCGATACAGATACAGTCTCTAAACTTGGATATTTGCCAAATTATATTAAAATTTCAGATTTGGATATAGCTCCCATACATATTTTCCACCGATTTCATTTGTGGATGCACTTAACACGATATGTATGTTCGATTCCAATGAAATTTGGAATGTGTGGCGGGATTTTGAT
Organism: Musca domestica; assembly: GCF_030504385.1. Classification (NCBI taxonomy): domain Eukaryota; kingdom Metazoa; phylum Arthropoda; class Insecta; order Diptera; family Muscidae; genus Musca; species Musca domestica. The sequence goes on along the minus strand of NW_026712332.1, from coordinate 3,272,145 downwards.
CAGAAAATTTGGATATACCTCCAATATATATTTTCGGCCGATTTCAAATATTTGATGCGCCAAACGCGCTTTCAATGAAATTCGGCATAACTGAGAAAATTTGGTACAAAAATAAATTTGTCAAATCATATTCAAATCGGTTCAGATTTGGATATAGTTCCCATTTCCATATTTTCAGCCGACTTTGCAAATTTAATGCACCCAACGTGATATATATGTCAGATTCCAATGAAATTCGAACAGAGGGACGAAATCTGGTACCAAAAAAAAATGTCAAATTATATTGAAATCGGTTTATTTGGGTATAGCCCCCATGCATATATTTCGACCGATTTCATGTACGTTATGCACCAAACACGATATATATGACCGATTCCAATGAAATTCAGAATGTATGGCGGAATTTGGTTACAGTAATAAATTTGACAAATTAATTGAGTTAGGATTTGGATATAAGTCCCATATATATTTTCTCGGCCGATTTCACATATTTAACGCACCAATTTCAATGAAATATGGCAAGTGTGACGGAATTTGGTGTAAAAGTAGATTTTCTCAAATTATATTGAAATCGGTTAAGATTATGATTTGATTTTATTAAGAAGCATTGACTCACATCGCCTTTGCAATGGCATTAGGCTAACGGTAAAAAACTACAAAACAATTTAATAGAGCATACAATTATTACGGGGAAGTATGTTGCTACCTTGAATTCTCTAATTGCAACAGGAATGCGACTCAAATTCTAAAGATTGCAGTTTCCGGCACGCTTTGCATAAATCCGAAGGATAAACTCTTCGTGTATGTGGACTAAATTTGGCATGCTCCTGCTTTTCTCATGGTCAGCTGTTCCTGTCATGTTCACGCGTTGGTAGACCGAGCTATTTGTTTTTTTAGGCATTACCAAAAGGTGTGGTCCTCTATATCCCGTCTTCTCCGAACTCGATTTAAGGTTGATAATAATATGACAATGTATCAAATTTGGACGGATATCGTGCGCACCAGCCAGACAGATGTGCGGAAAGACACCCCTAGATTGACTACAAAAATGGGGTTTTTATTGGGGCCTTACAAATTTTTTAAAATGTCATGCCTTGTCTTTTTTTTAGAAACCTGACTTTGTAAGGTGAAAGTGCTCCTTTATATGCAACAGTAAAAAATTGGGTTGTTGAATTTAAACGTGGTCGTTCAAGAATTGAAGATGAACCACGAAGTGGACGTCCAAATACAGCAACAACAACAGAAATTGTAGCCAAACTGCATGATATGGTACTAAATGATCGACGATGAAAAGTGCGTGAAATTGCTTATACTCGTATCATGGGCATCTCAAATGATCGAGTCCATTTAATTTTACATGGAGAACTACAGATGAAAAAGCTTTCTGCAAGATGGGTACCGCATTTGATAACAGTCGATCAAAAACGGATAAGCATGAACATTTCTCAAGCTTGTGTAAATCGTTTTAAGCGAAATAAAATGGATTTTAAGCGAGACAAAAGAACAATACAAACAATAGACTAAAGCTGGAGGAAGTGCATCAAAGAAGGCAAAAACAATAAAATCGGCTAGTAAGGTTATGGCAACGGCTTTTTTTAGGACTTCAAAGGTACTTTATTAATTGTCTATCTGCATAAGGGTCAACAAATAAATTTAGAGTACTATTGCAACCTTTTGGATCAATTCAAACACAAAAAAATATATTTTCATCAAGACTACGCACCAGCGCACAAGAGTGTTTTAACAATGGATAAAATCAACGAATTAAAGTTGACCAACCATCTTATTTTGCTGATTTTCTCCCAGTGAGATTTACTTGTTCCCAAATCTAAAAAAATTCCTTGCTGGCAAGCGTTATACTTCAAATCAAGATGGAATTGCAGTTGTAAACCACAATTTTGAAGGCCTTGAGGAAAACTATTTTAATCAAGGGATAGAATTGCTAGAAAAGTGTTGAACTGAATTTTTTAAAACCTAACTATTCTCTTTCATTAATAGGTTAGGAAGTTTCCGAACCGCCCTCGTATATCGTAACATTATGTATATCTGAACCGATTTTCATAAAGTTATATGTGGTAACATTCCTCTTCATTCGGCACATATTGGGCAAGTGGCTGTATTCGTCAACGAAATCAGCATAAAAAAGCCAGAAGTTCGCCTTTTGTGTACTTCGGATATCGCATGTAAGTAATGCTGGTATTTTTTCACACAAAACTAGTGGTCCATTCTACTCGCTGTCCTATACTCTAACTTCGTGCAAGATTTCGTGTCCTTTGGTTTCTATTTGTGACCTTTATAACGGCTGCAAAATCAGGAACTTTTTAGTTGTTGGTCCATTTCAACCCCTAAATATATTGCGGTCATCTTTAAAACTAATCGGCCTAGCCCTTTTGAGCCTAACCCTAGCCTTGTGAAAATTTTCGTGAGGATCGGACGATAATTGCAATCTATATATAATAACCCTAACCTGTGTTGTAAGGTGAAAAAATATTACAAAAGTCAAATTGAAAAAATCGCATGCGATAAAAAATATAAAAAAATATCACAAAATACTACAAAACCTATATTAACATGATTATTTACATCTTTTTATGCGATTTTTGTAGATTTGATACTTTTATGCCAACAGGGCATTCTGAATTGACAAAATTTGTCAAAATCGGTCCAGCCATTCTTGAGATATAAGCATTATAGCTAACATCCCCTTCCTTTGTATATACACATTGTATATATTTCGCTATTTATATCCGATATATTTAATATCGGCATCGACGTAACGGTCAGAATTGACCTGTTCGTCTGTTTGTGATTTCGTCGGGATTAAAAATATTCGCGGTTTAATGGAAAATATGACTTTTATTTAACACAAATGTTATGGTCTATTTCACACACTAAATATTACCCGATGACCATCAAAATTGGAAGACTTATAGCCACCCCTAAGCTCTAGCACCATGCTAACTTCCGATTCGTCCATAATTGCAACCTGTAGATCAACTGCAAAATCAGGAATTTTTTCAATTTTTGGTCCATTTCAACCCCTAAATATTATGCGATCATCTCCAAAAGAAATAGGGTTCTATTCTGACCCTAGCCCCACATCCATTCTTAATTTCGTGAAGATCGGGCCAAAATTGCGACCTGTAGAGTGATTACAAATTAATATGCACAGACGGACAGACGATTTCCCTATGTGGGAAATCAATATTTCGAGGTGTTACATAATTTTTGGCCCAATCAAACTTATAATACCCCCAACACATAGTGTTGTAGGTTATAAAAATGTAGTTTTCAGAAATGACCAATAATCTTATGGAACATGCATGACACGCTTTTAATTTTTTTCCTTTCTGTAGTAGTGCAAGTTATCACATGCTCGGCACCTTCGACTGTATCATCTTTTTAATAGTTTTCAAACAAATCTAGTTTATTTATTTATTTCAGTTACGAATCACAAGGGTGCTGCTTACCCCAATCTTGTGGGGGAAAGAGGGCTAGAACAGCATTTTATTTAACCTTTTTGTTTAAGTGTACCTTAATTGTTTGAATACATCAAGGCCGCAACTGCCATAAAATGCAGTCGAATTGTCACGAAAACTTATTCATTCGAATACACGCCACATTATTATCCAAACTCACGAAATAGTTTGTCCGAAAATTCTACAACAAAAAGTTTGTTTTTTTTTCCCCGAAAAGAGAAAACAAAACAAATTGTTCAAACTTCGTACAAATATTTTCCTAGTGCATGATTGTGTAACGTAGGAAGTCGGCATAAATATCCCGGTCGAGCTGGCGTATGCACGAACCACCAGACTGTTTATCCGAATGTTCGCACTCGTTCAATAAATTAGCAAAGGTGTAGCAGACTCATTCATACAATCGTTTTGGCAAACACTCTGATGGGGTGTAAAACTCACATACGAACCGGTTGTTACACAATTGTGCAGATAAATAGCAGTACACAGGCAAAGATGGCATTTTTTGAATTTTAAATAAAATGTGTGACATTATTTGAAACGACAAAAATGTGTCGTGCTGACTTGTGCTCTCCACATCGTAATATTTCTTCCAAATGCAAATGTACAAAATGTTCTACAAAATTATGTTTCTCATCGGAAGCACAGAAGAATTAAAACGATTGTCTTTATAAAAGTCTGTAAAAAGTTCAGGCTTAGCCGACCCTGGCAACGTGGCTTGCGTTGACCTTTACTCAAGGACCAGCAAAACACAATCTCGAATGGTTTATAGGATTATAGTTCGTATATTTATCATATTTAGTTGTAATGGATATAATTGTGATCTGCTCGATGGCAGTTGCTGCAGTAGCTATGCTTCTTTATCCAGATTTAATAATACCCTGACAACCTTGTGGTGTAGGGTATAAAAACTCATGTACTCTAACGGGCTGTAGTCACACATCTGCGGGACTTAGTTGGATAGATTCGGAGGGGCAGCTACAAAGATGCGGTGTTGTATGAGGTCATATACTGACCACACGTTCCAGACAGGCTATTGCACCGTCCTGAAAGTAATTGGACAAACACAATCCTAGTTAGCCTAATCAGCCTAAGTTCATTAAACACAGTGTATGGATGTAGAATCCGAGGGAGCAATGAATAGGAACATCGGTAACTGCATTGGTATAAATGTTATTCAGGCCCGCGCTTGTTTGAGAGACTCTTTCTAACATGTAACGACAGTATTTCTCCCCTTGGTCTGGAATAGCTCGTCCAGTCCAAGGGTTCGTTGGTTTTTTTTCTTGTGAGACAGAAAGTGAAAGGCAATGGTTTTCGATTGATATTAATTTTTGTTGTTAAATGAACTTATACCATACTTATTCTATTCGTCTTCGGTCCACAATCGGAAAAGTTTCTTCAACTCGAGACCTGAATAAGTACTCGAAACATGGGACAGGTTTTAGCTACTCGGGATTGGGGATGGCTTATTGATGTCTACCGTATGGATTTTATGCGAAAGGCTTTGATACGTAGTCAAGCAGAACCTATGAGGAAGTTAAGGCTACGTCTACAAGACTACAGGATATGTAAGGATGTTCTAAGATGCCCAAGGATTTTATTGAGGGATGTATCACTTACCGGGATCGATGTTGCTGCTTCTCTGGTTTAATATTGACTGTCTCGATTCTGCCTTTCGCTCGAGAAACGGGAACTTTGATCGTTATCGTTAATATAAAGCCTGGTGTAGGCAAAAATGACGAAGGATTTTCGTCGTTACAAACACCATTGAGCCTCCATCTCTAGAACGTATAAGCCAATCCTGACACGCCTGGGTGAGGGAGTTCTATTTACTCTATCGTGGTTTGGACGACTCCCACGGTAACTTTCTAGCAGATACTGTAACGAAAACATATGAGTTGGCATAAGTGAAGAACCCTCATCATCTCTTCACCAGTGTCATGAAAAGGGCGGTATTTTGGCAGCTCACAAAGCTTTGCCAGTATGCTGCGAATACTAGATTCGTCGGCCACACTGGATCCGCATAACTAACCACAAACTGACCCATCACTTTATAAGCGGTCAACAAGGACGCCTTGTCTTCGTCCGAAGTCAATGTGGTAAAGAATGTTAACATATTCCTCGCTTTGAAGAAGCCAGCAAATTCCATGAGAGTGATATTCCATCTTAAATATATGTCCCCCATTGCAGGACCCAATTCGTGCAATCATCGGCAATTGAAACTATCTTAATGACGTCTGGAGGTCGCGAAAATCCATATAAGTCGATACAAGTGACTACATATGACTACGGTTGAACTTTGATCCACCTGACATCCACACACCTGAAGAGACGTATGGACCTATAGCAATCCATCTTTCCCATCTTCCTACAAACTCAAAAACGACTGTAGTATAACCAGGCGGAAATCTTTGCGATCAAAAAAGCCATAAACCTATTGGTAACCAAAAATAACAAAAATGGTTCATTCTCTCCAGGAAGAGGTGAAAATAGCTAATCCTATGTCGAAACCTGACCTAAAACTTGTGGTGGGTATCATCACAGTCACTGCAATGTGAGAGGCATGATTTCTAAATGGACGATGATATCGATTACTGTAGAATCTCTTAAGACGAAGAAGAAGTGGACACCATCGAACATTTGCTCTGCCAATATCCGGCTCTCATTAATGTGACACAGGCTCGTGGAGGGAATAATTATCACACGATCTGTCTTAATTTTTTAAAACAGAGCCTGCAGTAATTTTTCAATTTGCCAGAAGATTTAAGTGGCTGAAGACGACACGTAGATTACCTCTTCTTATTCTTGTTTAATATAATTTCCCCAATTTCTCTGTTTCTTCTCTATTCTCCATTATAGGATGAACACAATGGACCAGAAGGTCTCCGTCCTTTAACCTTTCTTAACTTAAAAGGGTTTTAATAGGTCAAGCTCAACTAATACTGCTCTGTAGCACGGCCTGTTCTGGCTCAGTCAACTACTGATATATGTAGATATGGCTTATAATGCTGGCAGTCGATTATAGTAGGACCGAAAATATCCTGACGAAACTTGCCGGTTCGACGTATTTGGACTTGTTAAACGATGGTTCTCTGATAGACGCCTCTTTTGAATTCGGGTGTTGGTGATTGGTTAAAGATATTCGTGTGGACGCTGTCTGTTCGGGGTATTCGTGCCGATAACGTCAGTTTGACAACAGCCGACCAGAGGATTGATGCGGACTGATCAGTGATAGACAGTTTGGAGCTAATCGTACATTATGCGACTTAGTCGCGGATGCGTAAAATTAACAGAACGAAAGTTTCAATACCTATTATCTGTATGTGATATCACCACTGTGACGAACTGTAACGAAGCGACTACACTCTTTTGTGTTTTGTTCCCAAGTTTAAATAAAACAGTGCTCCTTTCGTTTCAATTTGACTGGTTTTCCATACACAAATGTTGTATCAATAAAAAAGTATTCAAATTACATCGACAATATTAAACAAACTGCTATTGCATTGTTCAGAGCTGGCACCCCATATATCGTCCCTTTTGGTCGTAAACAATATATTTATGCTAACTTTTACGCGGTTCATTAAGGATTCAAGGGCATTCGTTAGAAAAGGAAGGAAAATTCAAAATGCTTCGCTTTGATGTGCAGATAACGTAATAATAACAATAACAATGAACCAAAGCAGCGTAAATGGTTATAAATCATTTTTGGGGGGGAACTTTCGCGCCGAGTTCGTTTTGAATGTAGCTCCAACATCGATGGCATGGTTAAGGCTTCATTAACACCGACGTAATTTAAATATAAACTTCGGCACATACAACATTTATTTTGGAAGCGGTGCATTGTGGCTTTTTGTTCATTAGAGTGATAAAAAAATGAATAAACAAAACTTTTAATTAAATGTTGACCTACTTAGGAGTTTTTTTTTTCTGAAATATTTCCAAATATATAATTTATTTATCAAACATGAAATACTTTTTTAACTCAGTAAAAACATACATAATACAATAGATTTATGTATGTTTTATTGTCTAGACAAAACCGGGTTTCTTGGTCAACATTTCATAATAAAGTCCATTAGCCTGCATTTACAAAAGACGGGAGAAAATAGTTCATGTATTCATTGTTAAAATACCAAATGTTGTCTTTGTGACGTCACACAGTGAGGTGAGATCCTCAAAACGGAGATAAATTCAGGGAAGCATTCTATCGATTTGGTAATTCGTACTAAAATGGTACGAGAAGTATTAAAAGGTACTAAATATGGTAACCTTTGTAATTGAGGAAGTAGTAGAGCTAGAACCCTAAAATTTGGAATGAGGGTCACTGATGGAGTGTATGACATCAGTAGAAATTCTGAAAATTTTGTACTACTAAATACACTACTATTTGGAACCAACGGATGAAGCTGGAATCATGAAACTTGAAATTAATATTACTGGCGGAGTGTAGGATTGCGATACGGAAGATGTTTTAGACATTTTTACTTATGTGCACCAAAAGTACTAAATTTGGTACAATTTGGATTTGGGAACACCGATAGAGTTGGGATTCTGAAATTAAGTAATAGGATTGAGGAATTTAGGTATTTTTTGAAATTCATACCTATGTGTACCAAATTTGGTACAAATTTTGAATTTTGGGAGAACCAATAGAGTTGAAATCCCAAAAATTGGAAAGAAGATTGATATTGATATAGTAGGACTGAGGTATGTAGGTAGTTTTGGAAATTCGTACTTATGTGTACTAAATAGTACTAAATGTGGTACAATTTAAACTTTGCGTAAGCCGGTAGAGTGAAATACTCAAATTTGAAACAATTCAGGTGAATAATGTCGCTAAAATCATCAATATACCGAATATCGAGAGGTACCGTTATATGGGCGCTATACGACGATGTGGACCTGCACAGACAATTTTTTGTCTAATGCTGTAGTATCCCTTTCGAACCTCAAATACCCAATTTGATACAATTCCGGGGAATAATGTCGCTACAATCATCAAAATACCGAATATCGAGAGGTACCGTTTTATGGGAGCTATACGAAGACGTGGGCCTACATGGCCCATTTAAGAACTTAACCAGCCTACTGGCCAGACAGACAGACGGACATTGCTAAATCGACTTAGAATTTTACGCTGATCAAAAATATATATACTTTGTTGGGTCTGACATGAGTATTTCGAAGAGTTACAAACGGAATGACAAAGTTAATATACACTCCATAGTATGGTGGAGAGTATAAAAAAACATATTTGAGAACCTTCTCGATATTATTTTTATACCCTCCACCTTGGAAAGGTGGGTATATTAATTTTGTCATTCCGTTTCTAACATCCCTAAATATTCGTCGTAGACCCCATAAAGTTTATATATTCATAATCAGCGTAAAATTCTAAGTCGATTTAACGATGTCCGTCTGCCTGTCTGTTGAAATCACGATACAAATGAGGTATATCAGTCCACGTTTTGGTATAGTTCCATATAACGGTACCTCCCGATATCCGGTATTTTGACGATTTTGCTACATTTTTTCACGGATTTGTCTGACAATTGTTATTTGTAGGTCATAATAATCCACGATTTGGTAGCCCCCATATAATGGTGCCTCCCGATATTCGGTATTTTAATGATTTTTATCACATTTTTCACGGATTTGTCTAAAAATTGGTATTTGTTGGTCATTATGGGTTCTAATGTTTCATTTACCCTATTGTGGAGGGTTCGGCCGAGACGAACTTAATGTTTTTTACTTATTTTTGTTTAACTCCATCCACTTTTTGGATATGGCGAAAATATGGACATATTATATAAATTTTTTAAATATTTTTACAGCACTGTTTTTAAATCTTTTTTATACCCTACACCATAGTATGGAGGGTATATTAAGTGTGTCATTCCGTTTGTAACACCTCGAAATATACATTTTAGACCCCACAAAGTATAAAGATGAGATAAAAAAACTCAAAGTCAAACGTCATAATTTTTACATTTTTTTTTAATTTTATTAAATTAAAGCAATTTTGTTGTTGATTTGTTGGAATTGGTCATCTTTGGCTCGACTTATGAGCTTCAAACGGCCAATGAAACCGTCACATGCTGCCCGAATGTTGCTCTGCGGCATTTTGGCCCATTCCCGGCGAAGCCATTGTGCGCTGGAAATGAAGCTAGGAACCTCATTTTGTAACCAGTCCAAAATGTTTGAGTGCCCAAGCCTTTAATACACACTCCAGAATTTTTTCGCGATAATATTCGGCATTTATTCTGATGCCACGGTCGATTAATGCGAGCGGAGAGCGACCATCGGCTGTTATGGCGGCCCACACCATCACCATGGCCGGCGTTAGAGTTCTGGTGGCCAATCGAAGATGCAGCAAAGATGCAGTTGACCTCTTTCGGCCAAGCGAAGCAATTTGTTAGCTCTTTTGAGTCTATATTCTTTCCGTTGCGGTGCACGTTCTTGTACTTTTTGGAATTTTAATGGCTTTACCCCGAGCTCATTTTTCAATATTTGCCGAATGGTATATTGCGATATGTTCAGCTCACGAGCCATTTTTCGCTACCAGTATTACGGTAACGAGCGATGGTTCGAGACACAAAAGATTTATTCACATTTAAATGCTGGAGTGCTCTAATGATAGCCACTTTTGGTTTTCCAGCCAAATATAAAGAATTCACACTGTCATGCTTGTAAACAATGTAATGAGCTGTCACTGGAATAATTTTAACAGCTGTCGGACGAGTGGCTTAGAAATTACAGCAGTCTGAATTTGGTTGCAGTTTTTTCATCTCACCCTGCAATTTCTTGATGTACCCACTGCATTTACCTAAAATTGATGTTGAAATTTTGAAGTCCGACTGTAGCTCGGTGAAGATTATAGAAATCGTGATATACGCCATTTGAGCTTTATCTCAAGATGAAGCCTTGACCTAGTAAGAATCCTAAATCGGAAGTATGATGCGAAAAAATCGAAAGAGTCATATATTCTCAGTAGCATACTACAAAATTTTCGGGAAAAATTGTTCTGCAATTTCTTCAATTTTATCAATTTCTTAATATATGTATGAACGACATTCTTTCTCAACTTTAGCAATAATCGACTGATGCGTACCAGTTTATAAACTCAATACATTATGATTTTATTATCCACATAACGCCACAGACTAATGCTTTCTTACAGAACACGTTTCAGATGGAAAAGGTTTTTATGTACTAATGGAAAGCCAAAGACAAACACATTAAGGCCGTTACTCTGCTGCGTCAAGATATGAAAGTGAGTACATGAAAGTGTAATTCGGTTTGAGGCTACCACTGAAAATAATGGTCTATAAAAATAAACAAAAAATGGAAAGTATATCCAAAAATTAGGTTGTATAACAAAATATAACAGAATGTTTGGATCGTCATTGCTTTATGAATATTAGCTGGTTTACACTGTGAACTGAAACTTCGGGAGTTACAAATTCCTTTTGAAGATGGAACTTCCGTGTTAATGCGTTATAAATTTCTGACTTTAAACCCTGTGCATTACAAAAACGCTTTCTAAATCTGTTTGAAGCGTGTGTAGGTTATTTTTGCAGTAATTTTAAACTCTTTTTGATGAATTTGAATATTCAATAAACAATTTGCAATAAGCTTGCACAATTTGAAAAATTCCTCTTAAATTACCTAATATTCTAACATAAATGGTAATGGTCATGAAATACGTAACAATCTTAAAGACACTTTCAAACTTAAAAACAGTTTTAATTTATATATATAAAAGAGTAGTGAAAATAACAGACTGATCTAGAATCAACGTCCAGACGATACGGCTGAAGCTTGAATCTTAAAATTTTGCACGAGGGCCAGGCGGGGGTTTTAGAAAACCATACGAAAAGTACTGAAAATTGAATACTTTGTATTGGACAGACGAAATTGGCTAGAATACAATAAGAATAAGAGTTGGAAATTTGAATGTTAAGGTAGCGAAAAGTTCTAGAATGGTACCACACTTCTAAAATGGTACCATTTTGTTCTATGCGAATGGATAGATCTAAAAACTTGAAATTTGTTTTGAGAATCAAGGTATTAAAGTAGGTTTGATATATGAAGGCGGTTTTGGAAATGTATTCTAAATGTGCGAACTGTACTAAATTGTACTAAATTTGGAACAGTTTGGTTTAGGATGGTCGGATGAAGATTAAATTTTGAAATGTAATTTTTCAAATAAAATCTATTTATACCCTACACCACAAGGTGGTCAGGGTATTATGTCTTAGTGCATTTGTTTGTAACAGGCAAAAGGAAACGAGATAGACCCATAGTTTTGATGATCTGCATAGAATCACATTCTGAGTCGATTTATGCATGTCCGTCTGTCCATGTATTTTTGTAAACAATGTCCAGTTCGCAGAAATCATTGGTTTGGCCCAAGGACGAACCCTATTGAAATTGGAGATAATCGGTCAAAATTTAGATATAGCTCCCATATATATCTTCGTCCGATTTGCCTTTTATTGTGCACCAAACGTGCAATATCAGTCCGAATAGTATGGAATTTTGCAAATACAACCAGATTAGGCCTGAAAATAAGTATGCCAAATTTGATCGAAATCGGTTCAGATATAGCTGTAGCTCCTATATATAATGTTCATCCGATTTGTTACTTTTGTCCTCCGCAGCCGTAATATGCACTCTGTAACAACAATATTTGGGGAAATATATCAAATACAGCTCAGATATACATTTGCTAAATTTAATCGAGATCGGTTCAGATTTGGATATAGCTCCCATATATAACTTCGTCCGATTTACCTTTGATTGTGCACCAAACGTTTAATATTTGTCCAATTGGGATGAAATTTGGCACTTACGACCGAATGGAGTCCAGAAGCTAGTATGTCAAATTTGGTTCAGATATAGCTATAGCTCCCATATATACTGTTTATCCGATTTGTTATATGTGTTACCCACAGCTGTAAAATGCACTCCGTAACAACGATATTCAGGGAGATATATCAAATACAGCTCAGAAATATCTTTGCCAAATTTTATCGAGATCGGTTCCGATTTGGATATAGCTCCCATATATATTTTTATCCGATTTCAAATTAATTGTGCACCAAATGGGCAAAACAAGTCCGAATTTAAAAGATACAAATGCTTCGCCATTTTAAGTCCTTTGAACTTTAAATTATAATTATAATCATGGCGTGTATGATTGAATTTTCCCATAAAAACGTTTAATTGTTATGCGGAGCTCTACTAAATTAGCAAAGTGGTGACGTTCTTTACTGGTTTTATATCTAAAATATTTTCACATGACAAGGGACAGATTTTAGAAAAATAATAAATAATCTTTTATTTTCAGCATTCCTTGGCTCGTACAGTTTTACGTTCCATATCTTAGGAATACCAAAAATAGACTTCATTGTTCTTAGACTTACACATATAAAGATAAAGATTTCAAACTTTTCCAACGTTTTCGGTGATATTAGTTCATGAGTAGGCCTCGACACTTTCGCTGACAATTTCTTGCAACGATTTCAATGTCAAATCGACTTAAAATGATGGATGATAATTTTTTAAGAGTATTGTAGCAAACAAAGCGTGATATTGTCTTCATACTTGTCCTAAGCGAAACCAAATTCAACTATTCCATAATTGAGTCTTACATGACTTATCAACTTATATTTTAATTTTCTTTTTATATCCTCCACCATAGTATGGTCATTCCGTTTGTAACACCTCGAAATATACATTTTAGATCCCACAAAGTACTTATATTCTTGATCAGCATAAAATTCTATGTCGATTTGGCGATGACCGTCGGTCTCTCCGTCTGGAAATCACTCTAGCTTCCGAACGAAATATATTATATCTGCAGGACGTTTGGTATTGAAAATGGGCCATGAAGGTCCACGTTTTGGTATAGCCCCCATATAATGGTTACTCCCTATTTTCGGTATTTTGATGATTTAAGCGACATTATTCTCCGGAAATGTTTTAAATTTGGTATTTTATGTTCGTAATAGATACTACAGCCTATAACAAAAAATTGTCTGTGCAGGTCCACGCCTTCGTATAGCCCCCACATAGCGGTACCTCCCGATATTCGGTATTTTAATTATTTTAGCAACATTATTCATTGTCAACAATTGTTTCAAATTAGGTATTTGAAGCTCGTAATGGATATTAAAGCCTATGACAGAAAATTATCTTTCAGATTTATTACTTTTTTAGATTATATTCTTACTTGACTCCTAAAAGGCGTGAAAATAACAAAATATTTGGTCTGAAATAAGTGCAAAAAATTTGCCAGCTTTATGCCCATACTTAAGAAAGAACTACAAAATATAAATTTGGCAATGAAGGGACATAAAATGAATAAATTGTAATCGTATGATAGCATGGGATTAACTTATCTGAATATTTGGTACGATGTATGGCGTTTTCATATAAAATATTGTCAAACTGAAAAAATTGTGTATTTTAAGTACTGAGAAGACCTAACATTATGAATTTAAAATTTTAACGTGGACTGTCGAAGTGCCGGTATAACCTACCAAACCTGAAGAAATGTTTGAAATTTTAGGATATATAGTCTTTGTTATTATAAGAACTGTTATTACGAAATTACAGCTGTTTTGGTTGAAAAGTGAAGCTAAATTCTAAATTAATTACCATTTGAATATAGGCAATTTTCCAAGCTTCTGGATATCGAGTATATAAATTCGGCAATAGACGTTTAATATATAATTTAGAAGATTTGGTCCTAATTTCCAGCTAAATTAGATTTTATTAGGCATTATGGATTCTCAATTAGTAATTTTACTTCTCGCAAAAATGTCCCCCTCTCTCTGTTGTATACTATGGTTCCTCCTGATTTTCAACGCTTTTAACAATAATTGGTTCCCATTTAATGGTATTACCTGATTTTTCGGTAATTTGAAGTACCTCCAAAATTTCGGTATTCAGACGGCCTCAGCCGTAATTTCCCCCAAATTAGCTGCAGTTTTATATAACACTTGTTGGACAAAAAATTGGAAATTTCATCAAATTCTAGAATAAGTTTAGATTTGTTCGAATTGGTCACCTTTGGAACGAATTATGGCCTTCAATCGGCCAATGAAACCGTCACACGCTGCCCGAATGTTGCTCTGCGGTATTTTGGCCCATTCCCGGCGGATGGCTTGCTTGAGGTGTTCAACACTTTTTTTTAGTGCCAACCTTGCTTTCCAAAATACTCCTGACACAATAGTCCAACGGATTGGTATCCAGAGATTTTGGCCGAATGCTTTTGTACACTTGTAGACAATATAACATGCTGTCTATGGAATAATTTGAACAGCTGTGGGACGAGTGGCTTAGAAATGACACCAGTCTGAAGTTGGTTGCAGTTTTTTCTCACTCTCACTCTGTATGGTTATATCCTACACCGTACCGAGTATTAAGTCTTCGTATACTTGTCTCTCGCATGCAGAAAGAAGCGAGATATCCCATAGTTCCTTTGATGATCCACATAGAATCACATTCTGGGTCGATTAATGCAGTCCGCCCATTTCTCGATATATTGCCCGATTGAGATAACATTTTCCAGAAATCATTTGCTTGGCCCCATTACAACCCCTATTGCAATTGGTTATAATCGGTCCAAATATAGACATTGCTCCCATATATGTCTTCATCTGACATCTCAAATAGGATGGATTTCAGTTCATACAAACTCAGTTCATACATTAATGCCCCAATTAAATTCAGTTCATTTCGATATAATAACTGCCCAAAGGCCTTTTTTACAAGGTTTTTTTCTGTGAAAGGTATGTGAGTAAAGTTTACATAACGTGGACAGGAGTTGAATTCATAGGAATTGGTTCGAAAACGGCTCAATTAATATAGATCATCTTCAAATTTTCATATTTACGCAAAAACACTCTTCTTGCTTAATTGGTGTGAAACTTTTTTAACCTCGACATCTAATGTAAACGCAAATTTATCATCATCCTCTCGCTAGACGAGGACATCAAACGTATTCATTCACATTTTCGGAGTATCATTGCGGATTCATAGTAATACGTATTATATCAACACTCAAAAGCACCACAAACACATGCCAATGCCATCTCGTGTGGCACATCCACGGACAGATATGAATACTTAATGGACCAACGATATGGATACTCGCAGATGTGGTCAGTCTATGGTGTCGACTGGCAACAATATTTGGTATTGCCCATTGACGCAAATCGAGATTTGTGTGCACCATTTCATAAACAGCAAACAGAAAAATGCAATGTAGGCTAATCGCGTTAAGTTATTCATGGGCAAAAGGATATGACAAACCTCGTGAGGGCTAATTAAACAATTTAATTTTTTTTAAATAATTATGATGAACGAAAACCCAATTTGTACATTGCGTCCTAAATGAAATTCAAACGCTTGTTTACTTTGTAGATATGTAACAAGGTTTTCAGTCGCCAATAATTACTACCACCATAATGACATTGAACACTTACATACACTAAAGGGGAAAGTACACAAAAGGCTTTATTGGCTGGTTTAAGTCATCGGAGGAACAAAGGCGTTTTACATTGACTTATTTCGATTTTGGCCGCTCTCCGCTCGTGTAAATCAGAATAAATGCCGAATATTATCGCGAAAATATTCTGGAGGGTGTATTAAAGCCTTAGGCTCGCGAACATTTTGGCCGCAAACCTTGGACATTCCAACAGGACTCAGCAAGCGCCAACCAAGAATGGTTACAAAATGAGGTTCGTCGCTTCATTTCCAGGGCACAATGGCTACCTAAATCCAATCCGTTGGACTATTGTGTCTGAAGTATTTTGGAAAGCAAGTTGGCACTAAAAAATACCAAAGTATTATGAAGAGAATAGAAACTTATTTAACATTTTGTACACATATTTTTTTTTTTTTGACCCAAGCACGAAATTGGAGATAATCGGTCTAAATTTAGATATAGCTCCCATAAATATCTTCGTTCGATTTGTTTTTTTATTGGGTACCAAGCGTCTAATATTAGCAAGTTAATTGGACACCAAATGGGTAATACAAGCTCGAATTGAAAAGGCACAGATGCCTCGGAAAATTTATTAGACATCGATTAAGAGCATGATATTTCTTCTTTTATATATTAGTTCCTTTGGACTTTAAAATATAACTATAATCGTAGTTGGTATGATTCAATTCTCACAAATTCCCCATAAAACGTTTTTTTGTTATGTTAAGCTCTACTGAATATGCAAAGGGGTGTGGGGTATCATAAAGTCGACCCGGCCGACTTAAGACTTTTTTTACTGGTTTTATTTGAAAAGATTTGAACACTATTGCGCGTATACTCCAATTTCACTAATGTAGACAAAAATATTAGGACGTCCCAAGTTTGAAGAAAGTCATACATGGATTTCACATTTTTAAAAATATTGACTTAATATATGAAATTAATATATTGAATATTTTAAATTTTCGCACTCGATTTAAATCTTAGGTAAATATACCGGTACGCCAAGATTGAACTATATCGGGTACACCCATCACCTTACCTAGGTCTGATAAAAATTTGTGATCGTTTTCTGTCCGAAATGTAATTTCTTTCTTTTTAAATGCTTAAATTGTTAAAGTACCTATTTAAAAAAGTCAACAGCAAGGTCGCCAAACTCCCCAATAAGATGTTCATTGAGGCCGAGAATACAGTAAAAAAGAATCAGTCTAAGAAGTCTCAGAGAATTTCTGGTGAAGTGTATCAAATCTCTTAAATACAGGGTGGGACAAAGTCAAACGTCATAATTTGTAAATTTTTTTTAAATTTTATTGAATGAAAGTAAAATATGTCGGAATAGCATCAAATTTCAGAAGTTTAGATTTGTTCGAATTGGTCACATTTGGCACGAATTATGGCCTTCAAACGGCCAATGAAACCGTCACACGCTGGCTACAAGGCTTTAATACGCACTCCAGAATATTTTCGTGACAATATTCGGCATTTATTCTGATTCCACGGTCGATGAATACGAGCGGAGAGCGACCCACACCATTACCATGGCCGGCGCTTGAGTTCTGGTGGCCAACCAATGGTGCACATTTTCAGCTGACCTCTTTGGCAAGTAAACACGATCATTTTGTTTGTTTACAAACTGCTGGACAATGAATGTTTTCTCATCGGAGAAAACCAAATTCGGCAGTTCGCCACATTCGGCCGAGCGAAGCAAATCGTTAGCTCTTTTGAATCTATTTTCTTTCTGTTGCGGAGTAAGTTCTTGCACTTTTTGGAATTTCAATGGTTTTACCCCGAGCTCACTTTTAAATATTTGCCGAATGGAATATTGCAATATGTTCAGCTCACGAGCCATTTTTCGGCCACTGCGACTCGGTTTTCGATCAAGTCGCTTCTTTATTTTTCGAACCATTTCTGTTGATGACGGCAGACTGTCTATCTCAATTTACAATCATTTAAGTTTTTATCACGGCAGTATAATCAAAGAAACCTCTCGCAACCTTGACTGCATCTCATTGTCAAAATGTATAAATATAAGTAAGATATTTTACAAGAATATTTTCAGGTTAATTTCCTCATTGGAAATGAGACTACCCTACAATACACGTACCATGAGTTATAAGAGGGTAAGGCAATGTCGGTCGCACTTAGTTTTAAAAAATGTCATAATACTCACTCATTGCAAATTCGGTTGCTACTTGTATTTAGTTCTTGTTTAAATATATCATCACATGAAAGTCAGATAAGGGCAGTACAAACACACATTAAAAAAAAAAATAAAAAACTTTTCCAAAACAAATTCATGAACCAGTGAAACCAATAACAAAGTTTTGGGGGAAGTTAATGATCCGAAACTAATGGCCTTAACGCAAGTGGTGACTTAATCAACCGCAACTTGCATATTCGCTCACTAAACACTACGTTCCACTATATTGTTTTTGGCATCTATTGCTTCTGTGGTACTATTCTTCATTTCTTAACAAAAAAATTAAACAAGCAAGCAAAGGCTATAGTCGTACGAGGCCGACCATGTAATACCCTACAATATACAATATGTTAGAAGCCCCCTTATATCCAGATCGATTTTGGAAGATTTCGCTTTTGAAAATATGTCACGGAGCCCTGACCTGACCAGGGACATTTGCCCAATATTTAAGCACTCCGTCATGCTGTTAGTTGTTGTGGTCCATTTTCCATCCAAAATGATTGAATCCTTCCCTGTCCTTAACTCTCTTCTCAGGCGTATCGATTGGCTTCAATTGTGTGATCAGGACATTTTTTTCTGATTTTGGTTCATTTGAACCAAAAATATTTTGCGATCATCTCCAAAAGCAAGAGGCCCCTCTGTATCTCTAAATCTATATGGTCTATATGATTTCCTTGTCTACAATATTTGGATATTTTCGTCAACGAAGTCAGCATAAAAAGCCAGAAGTTCGGCTTTTGTGTGTTTCGGATATCGCCTGTAAGTAATGCTGGCATTTTTTCACACAAAAGTAGTTGTCCATTCTACTCGCTGTCCTAAACTCTAACTTCATGCGAGATTTCGTATCCCTTGGTTTCTGTTTGTGACCTTTATAACGGCTGCAAAATCAGAAACATTTTTAGTTGTTGGTCCATTTCAACCCCCAAATATATTGCGGACATCTTTAAAACCAATAGGCCTATCCCTTCTGAGCGTTGACCTTGTGAAAATTTTCGTGAGGATCGGATAATAATTGCAATCTGTATATAACCGAACCTGTGTTGTAATGTGAAAAAATATTACAAAATGTACACTTCAATATTATAAGTCAAAAAAAGAAATAAAATGTCACAAAATACTACAAAACCTATATTAACATCATTATTGAACATCTTTTTATGCTATTTTTTTTTTAGTTTTTATATTTTTATGCCAATAGGGTATTCTGAATTGACAAAATTTGTCAAAATCGGTCCAGTCATTCTTGAGATAAAAGCATTCTAGCTAACATCCCCTTCCTTTGTATATACACATTGTATATATTTCGTTATATATATCCGATATATTTACTATCGGCATCGACGTAATGGTCAGAATTGACCTGTTCGTCTATTTGCGATTTCATCGGAATTAAAAATATTTGCGGTTTAATGGAAAATTTGACTTTTATTTAACACAAATGTTATGGTCTATTTCACCCACTAAATATTGCCCAATGACCATTCCCATAGGGGTGACTTCTAGTCACCCCTAAGCTCTAGCCCCATGCTAACTTCGGCGAGATAGGAAGATCCATGTATACTTTTTTATGTGGGAAACCAATATTTCGAGGTGTAACATAATTTTTGGCCCAATCAAACTTATAATACCCCCAACACATAGTGTTGTAGGGTATAAAAATACAGGCATAAAAACATCATTTCAATACTTGTTTTTTAAAAGTGGCAGAGTGAACCGTTTGGTTGGGATATTAACCTAAATATTGACTATTTTCCCAAATACAGAATTTAGATATTCCAAATGTGTTATAAAATGTGGCCTAACTCTTCAAAACACGAAATATCTAAAGATTCCTTTATATAGGGCCAATAGTAAAACAAAGACAATGTTCTGTCATCGGTGGATGAACCCTTTACGAACTCTAAATGCGTTCTGGAGAAAAAAACTCGAACCATTCTGGGAAAAATTTAGGCTAAAATCATCAAAAGCAGAATATCGGAAGGTTGCGTAAGATAGGAACTGTACGTTAATTTTTACCCAACATTTGTTCAAAGCCCATTTAGTTTTGCTACATTTTGCACATTGGAACAAGCTTGCCTGGTCATGCCGAATAGTAATAACTTATTCTTAGAGGATTTCATTAGAAATAAACCTGAATCATGAAAAAATGTATTTTGGTGGTAGAAGTTCTTTTTGAGAAATTTTGAGCCTCGGTTCGATGAATTTGCTGTAAAGTAATAATCCTCACCTTTCTACCTAATTTTGTAATAATAGTGTTTTCACGGAATGACATTTATTGTTAAAAAATGGCTCAAAAATTGGAATATGTCCGATATTTCGAGATGCAATAATGTATTGGAATTGTTCTATAACATAAAATGATACTGAATTTTTGAGCAAAGATCGGGTACAAGTGGAAACGGGTAATAAAAATATCTACTTGTCTTTGTGGGCTTTACCTAATATTTTAAGAGAATTTTTTTCTCGAATATTTGAAAATTAACAAACAAAAATGAATTAAGATTATAATACCACTGAGTAAAGAAAACATTTAAAAAGGAAAAATATTTGAATTGAATATTAACCCCTTCCATTTTTGCGAGTGAAATCGGTTGGCGGACTTTATGATACCTTACACCACTTTGCATATTTAGTAGAGCTTCGCATAACAATAAAAAGTTTTTATGGGAGAATTAAATCATATAAGCTATGATTATAATTATAATTTAAAGTTTAAAAGACTAAATATGCCAAAGCATTAGTATCCTTTCAATTCGGACTTACATTGCCCATTTGGTGAAAAATTAACTTGAAGTCGGATAAAGATATATATGGGAGCTATATCCAAATCTGAATCGATCTTGATAAAATTTGGCAAAAATATTTCTGACCTGCATTTGATATATTTCCCTGAATATCGTTGTTACGGAGTGCATATAACGGATGTGGGGAACATATATAAAAAATTGGATGAACAATATATATGGGAGCGATAGCAATATCTGAACTGATTCTCACCAAATTTGACATACTAGCTTCTTGACTCAATTCGGTCGTAAGTGTAAGTAATTCCATCCCATTTGGGCTAATATTACACATTTGGTGCACAATAAAAAGCAAATCGGACGAGGTTATATATGGGAGCTATATTTAAATCTTAACCGATCTCTATAAAATTTAGCAAAGATATTTCTGAGCTATATTTGATATATTTCCCCAAATATTGTTGTTACATAGTGCATATTACTGCTGCGGAGGACAAAACTAACAAAAATCGGGTGAACAATATATATGGGAGCTATAGCTATATCTGAACCGATTTCGATCAAAATTCCATACTATTTGGGCTGATATTACACGTTTGGGGCACAAAAAAGACATATGAGAGCTATATCTAAATTTTGACCGATTATCTCCAATTTCAATAGGGTTCGTCCTTGGGCCAAACAAGTGATTTGTGCAAAATTTCATTAGGATCGGGGAATAAATGCGACCTGTACTTTGTTTACAAAAATACATTGACAGACGGACGGACATACATAAATCGACTCAGAATGTGATTCTATGCAGATCATCAAAAGGAACTATGTTCTATATCGTTTCCTTTTGCCTGTTACAAACAAATGCACAAAGACAAAATACCCTGACCACCTTATGGTGTAGGGTATAAAAATGTGGCAGAATCTTAAAGATTCAAAATATTTGGGTGCACCGCTATGTGGGCGTCATAAAAATCATGGACCTATAACAACAATCTTCTACCACAGACGACAGAACAGAATAAAATATTTCGCCTTAAAAGTGTGGCTAACCAACTACGAAACCTAAGTATCAAATTTTAGAAATGCCGTTGGAAAATTTGGATGGAAATCATCAAAATATCGAAAGGGGTTGGGGGGTGCGTTATATGGGGGCAATACGAAAACGTGGACCGTCATGACCCACAAATGTACAATATATATATATATATATATATATATATATATATATATATATATATATATATGTATATATATATATATATATATATATATATATATATATATATATATATATATATATATATATGTATGTATGTATATATATATATATAATTAGTTTCAATAACAGCAAATTCCTTATGCAATGAAAGGTGATTATTTAAGGGCTATGGGAAAGTGTTGAAATATTCTAAAGTCGATCTTGGAGGCCAATTGACAGGTCTGGAACGTAAAATAACATTTTCTCCGAACTCTCCTCTCAATATGTCCGTTATAAAGCGCGATATGTGGCACACGTCATTCAAGTCAAAAAATAAAAAATTGCATTTCATCTCACGGTAGCGCTCACCATTCACAGTTACGTTAAAATTTACAACATATTTGAGGAGTTCGGCCCAACGATGCAACCAGCCCACAAACCACATCAAACTGCGACGTTTTCTGACGCATTGGTAGCTTTTGCAATGCTTCTGGCTTATCTTCCCATTGAGCCGAGCACGCAGTTTGGTAGTAAAAATCAATGATTGCAAGACTATTCATGATCTGAAGATATTGGACAGTGAAACAAAACACGAAACGTGAGTGAACTGTTTAAACCAGTGTTGCCTGAAAGCTTATGGCTTAATACTCAGTCTTTATTAAAAGATATGTAAAAAAATCATCACAATAACCCGCTTAAACTTGGCGTATAACAAACGTTTATTTTTGGGATTTAGAATGCTAATCAACTCCGATTATTTCCAAATCAAATCTCTTGTAGAATGTTGCAATCTATTAACAATTTGTCTCTTTCTGATTCTGTAGAGTTCAATCTTCTTAGTCGTTTGAGCTCAAATATTGTTCTTGTACATTATCCTGTTACAACTCTCCGTCCCACTTAAAGCTTAATTTCAATTGATAAAATCCTAGGGGGGTCATAGAAATAAAAAAAAACCATTAATGTCAATGAGGGAAAATAAATCGCAATTAAAACTTTTTTACTCATTTCAAGAGAGATAATAAACATTGAGATAGAAAAGTCGTAATAATACAAATGCAACAATTAAAAAACAAAACTGAGAGAAAAACTAGACAGTGTAAATGGTGTATACCAAAAAATACAGTAGAGAAAAAAGGAAAGTCGAACGATGCCGGCCAGTTTTATACGTGTTTAAACACTTGAAATCTGAAGAGAATATATATGAGGCTATATCCGAATCTGAGTCGATATTCACAAAATTTACAGAGGCATTTAAAGCTGTGTCTGATAAGCGCATTTTGAAGATAGAACAAATACTTTTGTTGAAATAAACCTTAATACCGCGTCCGACCAACTTTTGGTTGTTTTGAATTAACTAGACGTAATCTCTACCGAATGATGTTGTAATAGTTATATTTGAGTTTTGAATTATGGCTTTACCGTGTCACCTGGTAAATACACCTTGGCTAGTCCCTTATTTATACCCTCAGTCAGAGGGTATATATCATTTGCTACGGCGAAACTTGCCTCATCGAAATAAAGACTTTAGACCCTAAATCTCTTTGGACCAAGTCCGTTTCAGGACATTTGGAGTCTATCTGATCTGTCTAGCTGGTGAGCACGATAACTCTCGAAGGGAGTATCCGATTTGGTCCAAACTTGTAGAATCGTAATATTACTATCAAACTCAGAACAAGTTCGGAAATGGACAATATCGGCCCAAGAGAGATATCGGTCAACTCCTTCTAGTGCTTCCCCCTATAACGAATCATAATTTTGAATAGCCATGAAACTCGGCATATCTCAATATTTCTATTAACACAAGATCTGTTGTGAGGATGGCAGATATCGACCCCACTCCTTCTGATACCTCCCCCACAAAGGGTCAACATTTTGAATGACCAAAGCGTTCATAAAATCTCCAAAATGTCACACATCTCAATATTTCTACTAAAACAAGATCTGGAGTGAATATGATTCCTTCTTGTCTTCCCCACAACGGAATAACCAAACTCTCGTAAACTGCGAAATAAGCATCCGATTCGTTCTAAGCTTTATATTTCCGGTACACAAAGTCTCCTTCTGGAACCTTCCCCCAAAGAATCTACATTTTAATTAGTTATAACTCTCATAACATGCGAAACAAGTCAGCTATACTTTTCAAACTAAGTTTATCCAAAATTTTCTCTCAATCAGAGATGTGATGTGAATATGGAATTAATCGGCCCCCTTCTTCTGGTACCTCCCACACAAGGGACCAATAATGAAACCCTTATGTCATGCGAAACAAGTCAGGTACTTTCATCAAACTTCTTGTGTCTCAATATTTCTGTTAAGCATAGCTCTAATAAATATCCACTCCTTTTTGTTAAACTTTTGACTAACAATTAATACTTTGAAATTGTAAACATTACATTTTCCTAAAATTGTAATATATCTTACAAAAAGTGTAGTAAGTAGTGTAATATAAACCAAATCTGACACCTTGCAATATTTCTATCAGGTCAGATACAAGAAGGACAATATTGGCCAACCCTTTCGGAACATCCTCCATAAAGAATCAAAAGCTTGAATAATAACGCAAGTCAATATACAGGATGAGATAAAAAAACTGCAACAAAGTCAAACGCCACAGTTTTTACATCTTATATTTAATCAAATTTTGGAATAAGTTTAGATTTGTTCGATTTGGTCACCTTTGGCATGAATTATGGCCTTCAAACGGCCAATAAAACCGTCACACGCTGCCCGAATATTGCTCTGCGGTATTTTGGTCCATTCCCGGCGGAGTCCTTGCTTGTGGTGATCGATTTTTTAGTGCCAACCTTGCTTTCCAACATATTTCAGACACAATAGTCCAACAGATTGGTATCCGGAGATTTTGGTGGGCATTGTGCGCTGGAAATTAAACGAGGAACCTCAATTTTTAATTCCACTACCACTAAAGGGTTAGTGGTAGTGAAAAATAAATTGCACTACCACTAACCCTTTAGAGATATTTAAAAAAAATTACACTACCACTAAATTTAGTGATTTTTCAAAAAAAAATTTGCACTACCACTAAATTTTAGCGAAGCACTATGTATATAAGTATTATACCAGCTATAATGAAGTTTATTGAAGTGAGTAGGGAACAACAATCCAGAATATATAGTACATATTCATAAAATTTGATTACTTTTCTAAATAGCACTAATTTAGTGCTATTTTTTATGAAATACCACTAATTTAGTGCAAGTTTTTTTTAAATGTCACTAAATTTAGTGTTAGTGCTATTGAAATTCCACTACGACTAAAACTATTTGCTTTTGACTTTGGGTGTACTTTATGTTTTCGATTCAGTGTTGTGTTTCTGATTGCCGAATAATTTGCTGGCACTTGATTCTAGATGGCGCTGTCGTTTGTACGATCTTATTTAGTGGGGACACGATCCACGTCAGATATTTTTAGAACTAATACCGTTAACAGTTTTTCACAGTTAGCAAGGTGACACAGCGATGCCAAATGTTATATTCGATTGACCAAGTGCATATATTGCCTGAGAGCATGTCTATTTTTTAGGTTCTTAAATACTTATCAAAATTTGGAATAACTACATTTATATTATCAATTTCTACTCAGATTGTTGGGAATACACCTTGTTTAAAGTCGTTCACAAATAATTGTTTTCGGTGATTGCCTTATCTAAATATTGTTGAAGACAATGGTACAATAACAAAGGTAATCCCATGCAATCATACCATGTACGCTATAATTTATGGTCCAGCTTGTAACACCTCGAAGGTACATATAATCTTGATCAGCGTAGAGTTCGATTAAACGATGTCCATCTGTCTGCCCGTCTGTCTACTGTAATCACACTATCTTTCGAACGAAATGATATAGACAAATTTTACACACATGCATATTTTGCATTATTAAGGTCGGCCAAGACCGTCCCAAAATTCGGTATTCTGACGATTTTAGCCATATTTTCAAACTGATCTTTTTTAAAATTATATATTTAGAATTGTCTATATAGGTGCACGTGTTCGTGTAGTACCCATAAAACGGTCCCTTAGCAATTTTAGCCATACTTTTCAGCGGAATCTTTCAAAATTCGGTATGAAGAGTTTGTAATAGTTTATATCTAACAGTATGTTGTCGGAATAGGTCCATGTTTTCTTATATGCCCCGTATAGCGCTACCTTCAAATATGTAATATTTTAGCCACATTTTTCAACACAATTCTTTCAAATTTTGGTATGTGAATCGTGCAATAGTTGAAAACTTACTTAGATATGGACGCACAACTGGCAAGATATTTACATTTATTTTCCATCAAATATTTTGTCATTTTCTCGCCTTTTACACGGTATTTAAGGGTCCATAAATGAGCTGAAAGGTGTAGCTTCAGCCAGTCCATAAGGAAAAGCATCTTCCTAGACCGATCTCACTTGTCGGCTACCAAAAATTGGCGTTTATATTTTTATGGTGCGGCAATTTCCAAAAACCAATAATATTACAGAAGTGCAATCTGAAACAGACTAAAACACTTCTGCAGGGAAGTGTTTGTTGTAAATTCGATCCAGGATACAGTGAGACTAGGTGGCACAGAAAAAAATGTGGAAATAGACGAAACTAAAATTGGTAGAAGAAAATTGAACAGAGGACATTGGGTAGAGGGACATTGGTTTTTTGGAGGAGAGGACAGAGGCTCCAAAAAATGTTTTATTGTTCCGGTGGAAGATGAGACGAGGGAAGGTCTTTTACCCCTCATTAAAAAAAATGTTCATGATGGAGCTATTGTAGTCTCAGGTTGTGGGAAGGAATGCTTTTATAATATCCATTAAAATACAAGTAATAACATTTGTCGGAGGCTATACGTAAGGTGAATTTTGTGGACCCTCGAACAGGGTCAAAGGAGAAATTTTTTTTTTTTTTGATTTTGAAATGTGGATATTGTCAATGAAATATTATGAAAAAATTGTATATCATGTTTTAGCATGACATTACCATGGCTTATATGAGGTCGGCCAGTACGCCCTTCTGGCAATAAGTTTAATGTCAAAAGATTTAAATACAAAAAGTCTTAAAAGTAATCTTTGCCAACCTTATATAGGCCTTGGAGATTACCTTGTATAATTTTGCCATGATAACTACAATAAAAGTTTATTCAAGATTTAAAATATTTTTCATCGTTTCCCACTCACTGTCAATCTGGCTGAATTTCGTTGAACATCTTTGTATATTCTCAGTTATGAGTTTTCCACAAAAAATGTATTTGGATTTTATCTATGTTTTCGAAAGGCTTCATTCGCTTCCAACTCGAAAGAAATTCATATTTGGTTTCTGTAAATGCCTGTTTCTGTCTTTTTCTTGAACGAAGTCTAAGATCGACAACTCGAAAGAAAACGTAAACATTTTTCATACAATTGGGTTTCTGTAAAAATCGTTTCGTGAATTCGAATGTAGAATTCTGTCACTTCCTTTTGAGTTGTCGAGTTGTACAAATTACTTGACATTATAGCAAAAATTCCGGCTAAATTAGCAAATAATTTTCTCTACCCAAAATTTAAATTTTTGATACACCTTTGGACAGTCCAGATGTGGTTGCCCAGATAGCGGACATTCTGTCGCTCTGTAATTTGACTGAAAGGATGTTAGTATAGCACTGTGTTACTGAACACCTGGGTAGCCTCATATATCGAAACTTTGTACAAAGTATACCTACGTGTTAATATGACTAGAAAATGTCACCAGACGAAAATTCCATATGTAAGAATCGGGCAGATAAATGACTCATATATTCAATACAAATAGTTAGTCCCCAAACTTTCTTTCTGTTTCCTTCTAAAAAGTTTACTACGTGCTCCATTAAATAATATAACCGCAATCCTTGCATTAATTCCGAGATTATTTGTAGGAATTTCCCCAATTATCGGAACTATGCCGTCAGCATATGTAACATTCCTAGTTCTAGTTGTACGAAGAGTATCTTAAAAAATTTAGAAGCACATTTGGTCTTTGTTTTGTGGGTGCAATTCTATCGCTTCACAATTTGCCTAATTTCCAAGAAATGTTATTCAAAAACAAATAAGCAAAGGCTATAGTCGTGCGGGGCCGACCATATGATACCCTACAACACTACAATATGTTAGAAGCCCCTTTAGTCCAAGTCCATTTTGGAAGATTTCGCATTTAAAATTATGTCACGGAGCACTGCATAGATATTACCCTTAGCATTTTGACCAGGGACATTTGCCCAATATTTACGCACTCCCTCGTGCTGTTAGTTGTTGTGGTCCATTTTACAGCTAAATATTATCCAATAGTCATCCAAAATGTTAGAATTCTTCCCTATCCTTCTCAGGCGTGTCGATTGGCTTCAATTGTGTGATCAGGATTTTTTTTCTGTTTTTGGTTCATTTGAAAGCCTAAATATTTTACGATCATTTCCAAAAATAAGAGGCCCCTCTGTATCTCCAAATTCAAACTCGTCTATATGATTTGCTTGTCTACGATATATGGCTATATTCAAGGGGAAATGTTCGCCTTTTGTGTATTTTGGATTTCGCCTGTAAGTTATTTTTAGCGTTTCGGTAGAATTGAAATGTTAGTATATTTTTCATACAAAAGTCTATTCTACCCGCTATCCTAAACCCTAACTTTTTGCGAGATTTTGTGTCATTTAGTTTCCATTTGCGATCTTTATAACGGCTGCAAAATCAGGAACATTTTTTGTTGGTCCATTTCAACCTCTAAATATATTGCGAACATCTTTGAAAACAATAGGCCTAGCCCTTCTGAGTCTAACCCTACCCTTGTGAAAAATTTCGTGAGGATCGGACGATAATTGCAATCTGTATAGAATAACCCCAACCTGTGTTGTAAGGTGAAAAATATTACAAAATGTACTCTTCAATATTATAAGTCAAAATGAAAAAATCGCATGCGATAAAAATATTGAAAAAAAAAATAAATAAATTAATGTCACAAAATACTACAAAATCTATATTAACATCATTATTGGCATATTTTTATGCGATTTTTTTAGATTTTATACTTTCACAACAAGAGGGCATTCTGAATTGACAAAATTTGTCAACATCGGTCCAGCCATTCTTGAGATATGAGCATTATAGCTAACATCCCCTTCCTTTGTATATACACATTGTATATATTTCGCTATATATATCCGATATATTTAATATCGGCACCGACGTACCGGTAAGAATTGACCTGTTCGTCTGTTTGTAACTTCGTCGGGATTAAAAATATTCGCGGTTTAATGGAAAATATGACTTTTATTTAACACAAATGTTATGGTCTATTTCACACACTAAATATTACCCGATGACCATCAAAATTGGAAGACTTCTAGCCACCCCTAAGCTCTAGCACCATGCTAACTTCCGCTTCGATTCGTCCATAATTGCGACCTGTAGAGCAACTGCAAAATCATTAAATTTTTCAGTTTTTGGTCCATTTCAACCCCTAAATATTATGCGATCATCTCCAAAAGAAATAGGGTTCTATTCTGACCCTAGCCCCACCTCCATTCTAAATTTCGTGAAGATCGGACCATAATTGCCACCTGTAGAGTGATTATTAACATGGACAGACGGACGGACGGACATACATAGCTAGATCGACTCAGCTCGGCGAGCTAGGAAGATCCTATGTGGGAAACCAATATTTCGTGGTGTTACATAATTTTTGGCCCAATCAAACTTATAATACCCCCAACACATAGTGTTGTAGGGTATAATAATTCTATAAATACTCGATATTCAAATGTCACGTAAAATGATAAAAAAAATGTCGCAATTCGCACCCATAAATACTTACATCCACAACTGCACAGGACAATGACATGTAGCGAATGAGAAACGCATGAAAAGGACATTGCAAAATAAATAAAGAATTTAAAATGAGACAACATGTCCCACCACCAATCACAAAGTTATGGGTTAACAATTATAAAAAATTAAATCCCATAATGTCGAGACGTGCAACACGTGACACAATATTGCCTGCAGCTCATCATTTCCCTTCACTCTTAACTCAGAGGAGTTTAGAGCGATGGCATACGCCATTGGCATCCTGTTAGTAGCGAATATGAGTGAATCTGAGAATGGGGGTGCGTACGTGTGCCTAAATGATTGTTTATACAAGTGCATTTCAACATATTGTCGAATATTAATCAAAAGCCACGAAGCTATACAAATTTCTTTGTTTGTTCTTTTCGCTTCATTACAGGGAGGATGTTGAGAAAAAAAATTAAATTTTCCCAAGAGCCATTTCTTTGTTTCCTCGGTGAAATAACCTCAGGCACAGTAATTCGCTTGCCTTTTCTTAAAATTGTTTTATTGGATCTCACCACCATCATATATTTATATATCTGGACTAGATGGATCGGCAAATGTTGTCTTGGATGGACATATACAGGGTTGCCCATATTCGACGGACCTTTGGGCCCATTCCAATCGATGAGGCTTGTCCGCAGGCAACATTCTTTGCGTCAATTAAATTTTGTACTGGAACAAATGCAAATCAATGCGAATAATCCGTTGTAAAGTGGACCGAGCCATGCCCAACTGCTGAGAACGGAGTTTTTGGGATGTTCTTGGTGACCTCTCAACACTGTCTCGTACGGCAGCGATATTCTCGGCCGATCGCCTTGGTCGACTTTTATATGGCCTCTTCGGATTAGAAAGAGCCTTACCAGTCGAAAATTTTTCGTATAAACGCTTAATGGTGTTCTTAGAAGGCGCACTTCTTACATTTTTTAATGTTTTAAAAGCACGTTGAGTTTTCACAATTGACTTCTTGTAAATTTCAACTATTTCAGAGCGCTAGCGTGGCGTGTGTTGGCTCATGGTAAAAATCTGCTTGAACTGACGCTTCAAACGCGATATGTCATTAAGCGATGTGACATCTCTGTCAAAAGTTATGACTTTGCCAGATGGGTCCGTCGAATATGGGCAACCCTGTATATGGAAGCAATATCCAAATGTTAACAAATCTCGACAGAATGTGGCAAAGGTATTTGTAGGATATATCGATATCTTTTACTGCAAATCACACTTTTGGAGAGCATTTTGCGGCTGTAGGGACTAAACTATCATATCCGGTGGAATATTTATATGGGTGCTATGGCTATCTCTGTAGCGATATTCTCTAAATTTGAAATGCTTCCTTCTAAGCTGAGGTCGGTCGGATGTGCCGTCCTAATTGCCATTGGATCTGCGATCCTAATTGGACGAATAGTACACATATCGCGCACAATAAAATTGAAATCGGACAAATATATATGTGGGAGCTATATCTAAATTTGAACCGATTATCACCAATTTCAATAGGGTTCGTGCTTGAACCAAACAAATAATTTGTGGAGAATTTCATCTCAATCAGACGATAAATGCGATCTCTACTTGTTGAAAAAACATATGACCAGGTGGACGAACGGAATTAACTATAGGTCTATTTCATTTCCATCTGCATGTTACACACAAATGGCAATAGACATAATGCCCCGCACCACCGTATGGTGCAGGGTATAATAACAATGAACAAGTAAAAAAGCTTTGCCGGGCCGAACTTTGAATACCCTCCATTTGGAACGAATTTGGCAATTTTCAAAACAAAACAAAAAAATAAATAAATAAAATAAAATCCGTGAAAAATTCTGTTAAAATCTTGAAAATGTCGAATGTAGCCGATATATTAGGGTCTATACGACGACGTGGACTTGCATAAGCACTTTTGTCATAAGCCATTACAATATTTAAATACGAAACTTGAAAAATAGGTGAATAATATAGCTAAAATCTTCAAAATACCGAATATAGGAAGGTACCGTTATATAAGGGCTATACGAAGACGTGGACCTGCACAGACAATTTTCTGTCATAGGCTGTAGTATCCATTTCGAACTTCAAATACAAGATTTGAAACAATTCCGGTAAAAAATGTCGCTAAAATCATCAAAATACCCCATATAGGGGGGGGGGGGGGTACCTTGATATGGGATCTATACAAAGACGTGGACCGGCACAGATAATTTTCTGTAATAGGCTGTAGTATCCATTACGAACTTCAAATACTAAATTTGAAACAACTCCGGTGAATAATGTCGCTAAAATCAACAAAGAACCGAATATCGGGAGGTACCGTTATATAAGGGCTATACCATGGTACAATGAAGAGAAGGTAGGCCAACTTTGAAAAAATTGCAAGTATAGAGGTCTACCTGTTCGGCTTGTAACAAAGACATAGAAGTATAAAGATGGGACAAGACAGAGTCAAAATATTGTCACCAGGTGTAAATACCTCTGTTGTTACGATATCATAACAGCATAATCACCAATGTTAAGTTGTTTTAACAGCAAATGCAATATTCAAACGTCAGTGAAATGCAAATTTTAGTTCAAATTTTTGGTTTACAGAAAATTTTATTCTTAAAATTGCTCTGTAAATATAATTTTTATGCTAACATGTCACTTTCGTGAGCTTGTAATTAGTATCAAAACAATAAAAAATCAAACAACTTGTTGCATTTATTTTGAATAAATAATTGAAAACCGCGATAACTGAATGAAATGTCAACACTTCTTTCTTTCTAAAATCATGTACTATATATCTCTAAACGATTATTTCGCAAAGACATAGAAGTATAAAGATGGGACAAGACAGAGTCAAAATATGGCAACCCTGTGAAAAATACCTCTGTTGTTATGATATCGTAACAACATAGTTGCCAATATTAAGCAATTTAAACCGCTAAGGCAGTGTGCAATTATTTGGGAAGGTATATGGAATAGAATTTTAAAAACCAATATTTTGGATTATCCAAACTTCTATTTGTCATTCTTTCCTATAATTGTGTTTTTTATATTTACATGCCTCTGTCATGAGCTGTTATTCAAGGTAGTATAGCCACAAACCATTTGCTCAGAATGCATTTTGTCTAGTCTTTACCATTTTAGGTCTATGTATTTCGCTACAAAAACTCTAGATTTTGTCGATGCATACGTTGAAATAAACATTTTGAAAACACTCGAATTTGAATATTTTCTGAACAATTTTTTGTTATTGAAAAGAAAACACATACATAAACAAATAAATATGACATATTAAGCCAAGAAAATAAAGAAATTAAAATCATATGGTATCATAGCCCTACCTTGATATCATTGTACCATGGGCTATACGAAGACGTGGACCTGCACAGACAATTTTCTGTTATAGGCTTTAATATCCATTACGAGCTCCAAATGCCAAATTTGAAACAAACAGCCTAAATCAATGTGCAAAACAAAGCATAAGGTTGCAGCATTAAGTCAGAACAGAACAGTTAACAGTCAAGTTAACTTCTTCGCATAAAATTCACGCAAATCGTCAATTCATGAATTTCATAATAATCAAAAATGTATTTCTGGGCGAATTTTCGCACATACTCCGACCAAAACCGAATCATTCGATAACATGTCAATGTTTGTTTTTTTTTTTTTTGTGCGATTTTCAGTATTTCTACATAGAAAGTTTATTTTTTCTAGTTGAAAAGCCATTTTGGATAAAATCAAAACAAAATTCCATTTAAAAAAATAACTTTAATTTTTTTCATTTTCGCAAAAAATAAAAATTCATAAATTTGGTTTGGACATTTTCCTTGTTTGTCCCTAAGAGAAAAAACAATTGCTATATTAACCAATATATATTTGCATTGGTTAAATTTGCAAATAGATGAAAATAATATTGGATGTTAAAGTGTAGACAAAATTGTCGATTGTCGGATAGTTCGGAGTTACTGAATCGATCTACTGTTCTTGTTAATCCAGAATTCATAACAATACACATTTATCATTCCGAACTCAATTTCATTTTCTAATTGATGAACATTTTCATTAACAGACCGATTAAAAGATAAATGGAAAGGGGGGGGGGGGGGGGGGAAACATTTCCAACACATATGCTACTTATGTTAGAAATGAATTTCTCAAACTCAAAGAGGTCGTAATTTAGAATGCAGCCGACCTTTTTATCCCATATCCTGCATTATATCTATACTCTTCATTCTGTGAAAAAGTAAACTTTTCTTCCCCTTCAAATTCCCTGTTTGCGGTATAAAATTAACTTTGATAAGAGTTCCGATGAATGCAGACATGATGCACACACCAAATGGGGCCGTGAACATCCCCTCTTAAGAAAGACACAGGGTGGGTTAAATACATGTTTGCTCAGTTGCATTATTCTGCGTTGCTTCCAAGAAAAAGCAGTCCACGTCGATAGGTATTCGAGTAAAGAAATTGATATGGCATTACATTTCGACAAATTACACACATACGCACATCCGTAGATGTATGAATGTTTGCCAAGTGATATTTTTGTTTGCTGAACGGACATTTGTTCGGTTCTCACATCGTCTAAACTTTCACATACCGTTCGTTTGTACCCATTCAAACCTCCGCCACTACTTTATTCCATGTCATGGCCATAGAACATTTATGCGCCATCGCCCGGCAACAGTTCCACAATTTTAATTAATAAATAAAAAAGCCATAAATTGTGAATTAATTGAAGTATTGAAAACATCGAACAAATAAGTCGAGTGTGGCTTTTGGTCACAAATAAATCTAGTTTGGAGAAATATTGTCACCTACCTAACAAAATATACGGGTCCCTCGTCAGAGCTTCGGTTATTTTATCGTTGTTCAATAACAAACCCCTCTGAGACAATGAGTAGCGCACACGCCATTTTATGTGTGAATGCTTTAATTGAATTTTCTAATAATTTTCCAAACTCTGTTCTGAAGGAAGAGTGGTAAACTATTAACGGATTATGCTGGTGAAGGCGATGTTATCAGTCCGGCTGATTTGACATTTAAAACACACTCTCAGTTTCTTATTTACTTTAACTCAATTATCAAAGAATCCATTAAATGAAGTCATCATTTTTAAGAGGATCTCTTTAACTCAGTAGGTAATTATGATATGTTTTCATCCCGTCCTGCTTAGCTTGGCATAAAATTGATATTTATAGAAGTGCCTTACTAATGCTGTAATGTGAGTTCTATAACAATGATATTCGGCACAATGTATCACATAAAGAGTTGTATAGTTTACGAACGAAATAGTTCGATTGAGAGAAAATTTTGATTTAAAAAAACATGTGAATTTTTTCTCTCCTTTCGAAGCTTATACATATTGCCGACAGATGTATGCCCCCAGCATTGAGTTATTCAAACTGTTAACCCTTCCGAAGCATTTCGCCAATATTGACCAATTCGCATCTGACCTAAGACTGATACAAATATTACAACGTGCCAGATTTGGAACATATAGACTACTTCCTATACTTTGTAATATATATATATATATATATATATATATATATATATATATATATATATATATATATATATATATATATATATATATATATATATATATATATATATATATATATATATATATATATATATATATATATATATATATATATACTAGCTGGCCCGGTCCGCGTTGCCGGCCCGTAGTTTTTGTCTATTATGCATATTTGTCAAAGCATAATTATTCACAGATATGACTGATATAAGTGTTCCCGTACTGGTCGATTAAAAGTGTTTTAAAATACCTGTAGCCATATTTAAGCCGTGGGCTTCAAAGGTGTGGATGTGCTATACAAATCTATTAAAAAGTATATATCAATCTTATCCCCATGTATCCCCATGGGATCAAATTAATTTTTAGTATGGTAAAAATCGTAGCAAAATCTTCCAGTGAAATGAGCAGTAATTTGGAATTTGTTGTATTTTGTACACCTCATAATTGAGCGCTGAATGAATTAAGAATAGCCATATTTAATTACTTTTTTAAGCCATTAGCACCTCAGATTGTCCATTAGCGTTCTTATAAGTCCCCCTAACCATGTCGGTCTGTTTGTCCGCCAAAAAGTGGACTTGAGGGGGTACTATTATATGGAAAAAATTCTAAAATTTGTAGATATGTTCATATTTTTGTGTAAGTTTTCACCCCCCAAATACACATTTTTAGCCAAATCCTTTGAAATATGGTAAAATCAGGAGATACTTTTACATGGGCACTACTCCGAGACATCGACCTACATTGAAAACATTCTTCTAGCCCTTATAATCCAATATGACAAATAGAGACCAAATCAAAAATTTAACAGAACAACATAGCATGTCAAACTGAAAAACATTCCGCGTGATTTAAATGAGTAAAAATAGTTTTATCCACCATATTATCATATAGTTGTATTTCCCAAATCTACGTTTCCAACCAATATTCTCTTGAGAGTTACAAATTCAATAGAATACAAAATTTTCTTTTCTGACCACACATTATATGTGAAAGTGGACTTGGGGATACTCCAATGTGGGGACTTTACTTAAATAAATTCCTATGTGGCAATTATCTGTATGATGGTTCCCTAACCCCTTAGAGACAAAGATGCCAAATAAGGGCCAAAATATGAAAAAAGTGGCCAAGACCCCAAAAATAGCTTAAATCATATGATGGTTATATAAATATAAAATCGGGTTGTACCCTTATCCGTGAGTTATGATCGATATCATGACCTGCAAAAGTGATTTAAGGTATCTTGAATGTTTGGGAAGAATTCCTGGAAGGATAGAAATCCTTTTCTTACTAAAAGTCCCATTCGCTCTATTATTTTGCACCCTTTAAATTTGGTATTTTACTGATTGTACTTCCAAAGAATTTTGCATTTTGAGCTCTCATTGGACGGATTATTGTCACATGAAAGAAGTAGGTCCACGCTTTGAAATGAGCTCCATTAGGCTTTTTCTGTCATTTTTGGCTGTTTAAATGTGTTCGCAAATACAAATTAAAAAAAAAAAAATGACAAAAGAAGAATAGCAAATTGAAAAAATCTTCAACTTGTTCGCTGATTTATTACAGCAAATGTTTAAAGACCCTTACTATTTTTTTAAAATTCGATTCCACTGAAAATCTTTTCGATTTTTTCCCGATTTGAGAATTTTTGCAATGAGATCTCTTTTTCGTGATTTTTTAGCGAATTTGAAAAAGTAATTATCTTTTAATTAATAATTATCTTTCTTTTGGTGTGACCGCGTTAAATTATTTCGATATCATCTATTCCGTTTCGCCACCATATAATTCGGTATTACACTTCCATGTAACCCGCCATAAATTTCAGTTCTCAAGAAATCAAGTCAATTAAATAAATTGGTTTTAATATTCGAATTCAAAAATAAAAAATAAAAAACACTACAAATGTACATTAGAAAAAAGCCAGTCAAAATAGAAAAAAATCCTGCAAAATAAAACATTACTATTGTACATTTGAAAAGTCAAAATGAAAATGTTAATATATCACATTTTTACGCGATTTTTTTGGATATTATCCTTTTCGGAGAGGAGACAACTCCGAATTTGTGTGGATCTTTAAAATCAGTCCAGCGGTTCTTAAGTTATAAGCGTAGTAACTAACACAACTTACATTTATATATATAGATTTAAATTTTTGGAAAATGTGGAAACATGCGTGAGATAACAGACATAGGGGACCGAAGTATTCCATTTTCATACTTCATCTTTACCCTACAACACTACAATGTGTTAGAAACCCCCTTATGTCCAAATCATTTGGGAAGATTTCGTTTTTGAAATTATGTCAGGAAACACTGTCCAGATATTACCCTTAGCATTTTGACCAGGGACATTTGCCAATATTTTCGTACTCCATCGTGCTGTTAGTTGTTGTGGTCCGTTTTACAGCTAAATATAATCCAATTATCATCCAAAATGCTACAATTTTTCCATGTCCTTACCACTCTTCTCAGGCGTGTCGATTGGCTCTAGAAGTTCGCCTTTTGTGTATTTTGGATATCGCCTGTAAGTAATGTTTGTATTGTTTTCAGTAGTGGTCCATTCTACCCGATGTCCTAAAGACTTCATGCGAGATTTCGTGTCCTTTGGTTTCTATTTGTGACCTTTATAATGGCTGAAAAATCAGCAACATTTTTAGTTGTTGGTCCATTTCAACCCCTAAATATATTGCGGACTTCTTTGAAAACAAGAGGCCTAGCCCTTCTAAATCTATCCCTACCCCTATGAAAATTTTCCTGAGGATCGGACGATAATTGCAATCTGTATATAATAACCCCAACCTGTGTTGTAAGGTGAAAAAATATTGCAAAATATACACTTCAATGTTATAAGTCAAATTGAAACAAGTAAGCAAAGGCTACAGTCGAGCGAGGCCGACCATGTGATACCCTACAACACTGCAATATGTTAGAAGCCCCCTTATGTCCAAATCCATTTTGCAAGATTCCGCTTTTGAAATTATGATATAGAGTACTGCCCAGATATTACCCTTAGCATTTTGACCATGGACATTTGCCAAATATTTACGCACTCCGTCTTGCTGTTAGTTGTTGTGGTCCCTTTTACAGCTAAATATAATCCAATGGACATACAAAATGCGATAATTCTTCCATGTCCTTAACTCTCTTCTCAGGCGTG
The DNA here is from genome assembly GCF_030504385.1 of Musca domestica. Lineage (NCBI taxonomy): Eukaryota > Metazoa > Arthropoda > Insecta > Diptera > Muscidae > Musca > Musca domestica. The sequence goes on along the minus strand of NW_026712332.1, from coordinate 3,233,534 downwards.
TCGATTGGCTTCAGTTGTGTGATCAGGCAATTTTTTCTGTTTCTGGGTCATTTGAACAAAAGTGAGAGGCCCGTCTGTATCTCCAAATTTAGACACAACTCTATGATTTGCTTGTCTACGATATTTGGCTATATTCGTCAAAGAAATCAGCATAAAAATGCCAGACGTTGGCCTTTTGTGTATTTCGGATATCGCCTGTAAGTAATGTTGGTATTTTTTTCACACAAAAGTAGTGTCCTAAAATCTAACATCATGCGAGATTCCGTGTTCTCTGTTTCTATTTGTGACCTTTATAACGGCTGCAAAATCAGGAACTTTTTAGTTGTTGGTCAGCCCCTAAATATATTGCGGATATCTTTGAAAACAATAGGCCTAGCCCTTCTGAGCCTAAACCTACCCTAGTTAAAATTTTCGTGAGGAAAGGACGATAATTTCAATCTGCATATAATAACCCCAACCTGAGTTGTAAGGTGAAAAAATATTACAAAATGTTAACCTCAATATTATAAGTCAAATTAAAACAAGTAAAAAAGCTGTAAGTTCGGCCGGGCCGAACTTTGAATAACCTCCACCATTTGGTACAAATTTAACAATTTTCAAAAAAATAAAATCTGTTAAAAATTCTGTTAAAATCGTAAAAATACCGAATGTAGCCGTATATTAGGGTCTATACGACGACATGGATCTGCATAAGTAACTTTTGTCATAAGCCATTACAATATTCAAATGCGAAACTTAAAAAAAATCAGTGAATGATCATCAAAATACCAAATATATGGAGGTACCTATATATGGGGGCTATACGAAGACGTGGGCCTGCACAATTTTCTGTCTTTGGCTGTAGTATCCATTACGAACTTCAAATACCAAATTTGAAACAATTCCGATAAATAATGTCGCTAAAATCATCAAAATACCGAATATCGGGGGTTCCGTTATATGACGGCTATACGAAGACACAGACAATTTTCTGTCATAGGCTGTGGTATTCATTATGAAATTCAAATACCAAATTGGAAATAGTTCCGGTAAATAATGTCGCTAAAATCATCAACATACCGAATATCGAAAGGTACTGTTATATGTGGGCTACACGAAGACGTGGACCTACATGGCCCATTTTCAATACCAAAAGTCCTGCAGACATAATACACATTAGAGTAAAATTTTATCAGTCTACTTAGTTTCGTTCGGAAGCTAGAGTGATTTCCACAGACGGATGGACGGACGGACATTGATAAATCGACATAGAATTTTATGTTGATCAGGAATATAAATACTTTGTGGGGAATTTTTTCAGTTGTTGTCCATTATGTCCATTAATTTGGTCCTAAATATTATCCGATCATCTCCATTATAAATTTCGTGAAGATCGGGCCATAATTGCGACCTGTAGAGTGCTTACAAATGAACATGGACAGACGGACGGACGGACATACATATCTAGATCGACTCAGCTCGGCGCGATAGGAACATCCACATGTACTTTCCTATGTGGGAAACCAATGTTTCGAGGTGTTACATAATTTTTGGCCCAATCAAACTTATATTACCCCCAACACATAGTGTTGTAGGGTATAAACATTGATAAAAAATGCTTATTATCTAAAATCGTCTGATTTAAAAACTTGTTCTAGTTAATTTGACTTGACGTATCAATACCAAATGAAAAATTCCTTCTAATTGATATATTCTATCAATTCCCATCAATAATAAATTTACAAGTTTTGGCTAAGATCGTACCACTGTGCGACATACGAAGCTAATAAGATCTAAGTTAAGCGAGATGGAAATCTTCCTTTTAATAAAAACTCTGAAACTTTAATTTTGGCTTCTATCGGATTGTGTGTATGCAACATTTTTACGATTATACAAATCTTCTCTATCATACCAAAAATTGGGAAGATTAACCCATATTTTTGTGGGAAACCATAAGGGTCTTTTGGTAAAAATGAGGAATAATAATGCACAACTGAAATTATATGCATGGATTGCAAATATTAAGTTATTTCAAAATAAAGCAAACACCAAAACTATTTGTTTCATAAAATGGGGTTTCGGGTCCAACAAGGAACTGTAGCAAAGCCGTAGCCTCATATGTATGTGGATAAACTTAAAAAGTAAGATTTACGCTGAGTACAGATATAAAGAACTACAGTATTGAAATATTGTTTTCATCCTGTGGCTCTGAGAGACATTTCCGGCAACTTTCAATTTCTTTTGCATTAACAGCCAAGTGGAACATAAGTAAAATTCATGGCATATCTTAGGGCTCTCCTTTACCATGATGACAGAGAGCAATGGCATTGCCATGCACAAATGTTCGTTCTTCCATAACAGAGAACATTGATGTTGTTTAACAGTGATGCACAAGACCCTCTCCTTATCGTATATTTTATCACGACGACAAGAGAGCAACGGCGTTGCCATATACACATTTTAGTATTCTTATTGAATCTCAAAAGCGGATATGCTCTCATTCTCCCCATCAGTGTTCAGTGTGTGCGTGCAATGCTCTCTCGCTCTCACTTGGAGTAATGTTGTTGATATGTTTTGAAGCGGCCAGCCAGTCGTATGCTTGGCAAATCTCACAACAAATGCCAGTTGTTTTGTAAACACCGGTCGTGCTGGTTGATAACGAACGAAACGAAGCGTTACCAAGCGTTGTGCGTTGCCAAGTCATTGTATCGAATGGTGTTTTTTTTTCAATTTGGCTTGTTATTATCTCTGCTCCGCAGTTAACGAAATTCAGTGAATAAGAAACATATAAAAAATAATAATAACGTGCGCGTGATATAGCGACAGCAACAAATGGAGTAGTGCATTTTGTTAGTATTGCCTGCTACCTACTGCCATCATTTAAACTGCAGCAGCAAACGGCAGACCGTGGATATTCGTGAATAAATTACTTACCGTTGTTGCCGTAGTACTACGACGGCAGTGGTACACACCTACGAGCGTACGAACATACCACGCTTGTATGTTACTACACACAGATGTAAATATAACACACATGTTGTTATGGTGTTGTGGTTTGAATTAAAAATCAGCAACTGAAGCGGCATTTACTGTCTGAGTGCTCCAAAAAAAAAATAAAAATATCGAAAATAAAAGAAACAAAACGAATTGAATCAAAACAAAAAAGAAGAAAGAAAAAATAATAAAAAAAAAAATACAAAGAAATTAAGTATTGAAAAAAGTTGTTGAGTTCTAACAAAGAAGAAATACAAAGTGAAATAAATACATCATCCTCGACTTAAGTATTCAATTTCAAAAAGAAGTTCTTTTTTCGAAAAAGCGAAATATTTTGAGTGAAACAGCGATTAAAGAATAGAGAGAAAAAAACGTAAGCAGAGCACATAAAATACAAATGAATTAAATTGAGTGGATTAATTTTAATTGTGATTTTTAAAAAGGTAAATTTCCCAACCCTCTTCATCTAAATAAGTACCTATTTAAGTGCAATTTTTAAAATATACACATATATGTGCGTGTGTGTGGTGGAGTGTTTTTGTATTTGTTAAATGCATTTGAAATGCCAAGACGCGTATGTGTGAAAAACGTGAAACAGAAGATTTGTATGTGGTGTGTCTGCGTGTGTGTGTGTGTGCCTGTTGCATTCTATTTTTGTGTGATCTTGAGTAACCGGTTTTACGTCGACTACAGCCGCCAGCATCCAGTTGTGGAGATCGCTTGGCGTGTACTTAGGAAAACTCCTGGACCACTTATTCACTTGGTTAGACTGGCAACTTTTGGATTATGCCAAAGATCACAACTTGTTTGGATACCAACATGTTAGCAGCATTTTTGTGGAGGAACGACTTGTGCGGCGCGGAGTGGTAGTTGGTGGCAACAAACAGCTTAGCCACATCTATGTCTCAGTCACACGCTATCGACAGCATCCAAAGCGCTTTGGTGGAATACACAGAAACCGGTTTGCATTTAATTGTCTGTAACTGCCTGGGTATTGTGCAATTGCAAATTCATTACGACGTAACGTTGCGAACAACGTTTGAACAACGCTTGAAATTCGTTTTGGTCCATTAAACTCCAAAGTGGACTGGCCAAGCCAAGCCCATACGGTTTGTTTTGTTTGGGCCTTTTGTTTCAGCCCGTGAGAAGTGACCTCATGCCCAAAGTGATTTTTATGGCTTACAAATTATTATTATTATGATTCATTGTTCGCTGTGCGTGTTTCCCTTTAAACGAGTCTCTGTAAAACGAAACCAGTCTTTGTTTTCTTTTTCGTTTTGCCATACAAAAAACTTGGGAAGTCGTCGAGGTAGTTTTTGTTTTTTTTTTGTGACCAGATTATCATTACACCCGCACTGGATCAAATTAAAGTGATTCAAGACACATGGCATTTTTACAGTCATACCTGAAAAGCTTGAATGAACGGCACGTAGTCAATGGCACTTTAAATTTCTCGACCTTAGCTTTCATTTGAAATCAGATGAAACAAGTATATTGGTGCTATAGATACAGACTTTTGTAATATATACCCTCTTTTTTTGAAAAGAGCAAAATGAAAAAAAAAACCTTTAAAAAATGACGCTATAGTTTAAAAAATTACGAATAAGTGGTGTTACAGTCATATGGGGCTATACGTGAACGTGGACCTCAACAGCCAATTATCTGTCAGAGAAGGTGGCGCATGTCAAAAACTCTAAATCTGCTGAGAAATTTATATAAAATCATCGAAATACTAAATATTGGAGGGTACATTCGTTGGGGGGCCATGCGAAGACATGGCTCTGTACAGGTAATTTTCTGTCATAGGAAGTATTACCTATTGCGGACTATACCAAAACTTGGACTTAAATGGCAGTACAATGTAAGCATGTTTCCTACATACTGGAAATACCTACTGCCCATTTGCAGCAAATTCGGGTTAAAATTGTAACATAAATTCGCCGGTATAGTTATTTGGGGTCCATACCAAAACGTAGACCTATACAGCCCATTTTAAATACCAAAAGTCCTGCCCAAAATATATCTGAGTAAAATTGCGTTCGGAAGCAAGTGTGATTTCCACAAACAGACAGACAGACGGACCGATATCGCCAAATCAACATAGAATTTTATGCTGATCAAGAATTGTTACAAACGGAATGACAAACTTAATATACTCTCCATACTATGGTGGAGAATATAAAAATATTTTTGTCTCTAGAAATAGATATATTTGGTACGAGTTTGGTCTAAGTAGATCCCAATATGTCTCACAATTAGTCAACTACTTTTATGACTACTATTTTAAAAATTTACTGAATATTTCTACAGAGGACCATCGTGTAAAAAGCCGAAACGCCCATACAAACGGGTCTGTTTTGCTAGATCGACAAGTGGCAAATTTTGCTGATACCATTGAGATATTAGAACTTATTGTCTGAACGACTGATTACGCTGTAGGTCGCAATAATGGTCCGATCCTTACGAAATCTTGTATGGAGTTATGGATAGAGTCAGAATAAAATACTATTTGCAGATGATCGCAAAATATTTAGGGCATGAAACAAGTAAAGTCCCAATCGACACGAAATTTAGCATGGGGTAGAGAGTAGGACAGAGCAGAAGCCTATTATTTTGGATGGTCATCGGGTGAAAAAAACCATAATTTTGGTGTGAAAAATACAACAATAGCTATTCAAGCGCTTATATAAAATGGCACCTCTGACCTTTACTTTGATGCTGACTTCGTTGTCATATATGGTCAGATATCAGAGATATTGCTCTGAAATTTTGCATAAAAACCAAGGTAACCCGTTTGCATAGCTATATGACATTATTTCAAGAATAAAATTGATCAGAAAAATTCAGGAAATGCATTCAATACTAAAAATGTTAGAAAAATAGTTCTTAATGCGTAAGATGCTTTACTTTTGTAACGTTTTAGGGATCATTGGTATTTGGTAAATGTTAGTTCCAGATCTATGACGATCATGATTATACCCTACACCACAAGGTGGTCAGGGTATTATGTCTTTGTGCATTTGTTTGTAACAGGCAGAAGGAAACGAGATAGACCCATAGTTCCTTTTGATGATCTGCATAGAATCACATTCTGAGTCGATTTATGCATGTCCGTCCGTCCGTCTGTCCGTCCGTCCGTCTGTCCATGTATTTTTGTAAACAAAGTACAGGTCGCATTTATTGCCCGATCCAGATGAAATTTTGCAAAGATCTTTTGTTTGGCCCAAGGACGAACCCTATTGAAAGTGGAGATAATCGGTCAAAATTTAGATATAGCTCCCATATATATCTTCGTCCGATTTGCATTTTATTGTGCACCAAACGTGTAATATCAGCCCGAATTGTATGGAATTTTGCATATACACCCAAATTAGGCCTGAAAATATGTGTGCCAAATTTGATCGAAATCGGTTCAGATATAGCTATAGCTCCCATATATATTTTTCATCCGATTTGTTATTTTTGTCCACCGCCGCCGTAATATGCACTCTGTAACAACAATATTTGGGGAAATATATCAAATGCAGCTCAGAAATACCTTTGCTAAATTTTATCGAGATCGGTTCAAATTTGGATATAGCTCCCATATATAACTTCGTCCGATTTACCTTTTATTGTGCACCAAACGTCTAATATTTGTCCAAATGGGATGGAATTTGGCACTTACGACCGAATTGAGTCTAGAAGCTAGTGTGTCAAATTTGGTGAAGATCGGTTCAGATATAGCTATAGCTTCCATATATATTGTTCATCCGATTTGTTATATTTGTTACCCACAACCGTAATATGCACTCCGTAACAACGATATTCAGGGAAATATATCAAATACAGCTCAGAAATATCTTTGCCAAATTTTATCGAGATCGGTTCAGATTTGGATATAGCTCCCATATATATCTTTATCCGATTTCAAATTAATTGTGCACCAAATGGGCAATACAATTCCGAATTTAAAAGATACAAATGCTTCGGCATATTTAGTCCTTTGAACTTTAAATTATAATTATAATCATAGCGTGTATGATTGAATTCTCCCATAAAAACTTTTAATTGTTATGTGGAGCTCTACTTAATTAGCAAAGTGGTGTAGGGTATCATAAAGTCGGCCCGCCCGACATGAAGGCTTTCTTTACTGGTTTTATAATGGAAATGAACACATTATACTTTGTTATACTTATTCCCTATGTGGAACAGTAGACGCAGCCAATGAGCAGAGACTTTAGAAATGTGTCCTTTTGTCAATTTATTTTTACCAATCTGTATGTGTCTTCTATAATTTTTCTCGTATTTTATTCACTGGCTGATGTAGTTTCTGTTGCCGGTGTGAAACTATGGCTAACCCGCCTTGGTCCGGACTTGGGTGTGTACGCGCTCTCTGCGTATAGAGAGGTGACCTCCTCGATCGGCAGGGGCGGGTGTGAGAGACGTGGGAAAACAATAATAAACTCTGATAATCGAAAATTACAGTATGAACCTTAACAATTCGAACGGTTTTTAAGTAGTCCTTCACTGTGTTGCAATAATTTGAGGGACTCGTTCCTCCTAATTGCAAGGTGTTGAGTTTACGGAGACTTTTGAAAGAGGATTCATTCCTTCTATTTCAAGGGTATTATGTCTACAGAAACGTTAACGTAAATTGTAGTGTTGTAGGGTTGCCCACGTCGAACCCCCTAATGTAGAAGGAAGGACAGGCAGAAATCAACATGGCATCATATGACAGGTACAAAAATGCTAAGCTTCACACTACGGTAAAATGTTTTTAATGGTCGTATTATCCAAATTCGCAACGTCCATTATCCTGAAGCTAAACCAAAATTAAAATTACTTCATACTCAGTTGCAACAAAAATTCATTCATTTATTTTATAATTTGGTACAAAACAATATTCTCCTCCGCTCTTGGACTCAATTTTGTGGAAAACCTACAGCATTCCATTCTCTTCCATTTTTTCCCAATTTAAGAAATGAAATGTAAAATAATCAAAATCAATTGTTGCATGCATAAAAACATCTATCTGACACAATACGACTCTGCTACAGAGTTGCATTTTTCCTATGCCATTCGAAGTTAAACTTCTTTCTGTTTGTGCCATGTTCGAAACCCAAACAAGAACCTCATATGACAAAAAGTTATTTATGGAATCATAAAAAAGTATGGACGTTTGTTGTTTTCAAAGTGGCAATGAAATTTGAGACGGTGTAGCAGGGACATATTGTTATAGAATTCAAAATAACCAAATGCAATATGATATTTTTGGGTTTGTACCCAAAGCAGATTTCGTGGGATTTATTTAAAGTGTAATGTGATCGGCTTTGGAGTACTTTTCGATATATTTTGTCCTTTTGTTTTTAAGTGTTTTTTTTTTTTCATTAAAGCCACAAGTAATGTAGTCAAGTGCATAATTTGTATACAATGCTGAACGCTTCGATTGGGATCATTTGTGAAAGTGAGCATATAACACCAAAAAAATTAAATAAATGTTGAGTTGTATTTTTCTAAAAGTCTGCAAGAAATGAAACCCTCACCTTATTTCCAGAAAAGAAAAAATGGAATCCAAAAACTTTTTTTCATTTCCGCCATTTGAGATTCGTCTTGTTATTGGTGTATCTTTTTTTTCTGCGTTTCCCTTGGGATTTATTGCAAATATTTCACAATATTCTTATAATCAAGAAGAGAAGACAAGACAGTATCTACAACAACAACAATTAAAAATAAACCATGCACCCTAAAATGGTGGAATCACCAAAAGTGGAAAAGGAACATGACAGAAAGACAACAAAGGAGAAAACGAAGACAGACAGACAGAAGAATGCCTCTTGATTTATGTCCAACTATGGTGTTGGTCATCCAATAAGCAAAGATATGGATGGATGGATGGTTGGTTGGTTGTAGTTGCCACAGCCGCAGCAACTCCAAAATAGTTTTTCGTCTTCGTCTTTGTTCTGTGTTTTTGTTTGCCCGATTCCTCTTTCTTGTACAAATTCTTCTTCTTAAAATTGACAACAACATGTGAATCAGTTGTTTTGTAGGTAGGGACAATAAACGGTCAAGCTGGATGAATTGACGGAAGACTCAGGCAGGCAGCAGGCAGACAGGCAACAGTCAGTCTGTCATATTGTCCAACACATTTAAGAAATTCAAAGAAAAACAAAAAAATAAAATCTTTAAAATACAGTCACACCAATGTGATTTTTTCATTGTATTACTCATGATACGGCACAGAGGCTGTACTCAATAGAGGTACTTTCACAAATTCGTAAAATATACAACTGGGGTACACTGAGGATGAGAAAAATAAATTGAAGAAATACAAGGGAATTGGAAGTTTATTGATTTTATAAGGACATATTAGCAATAACTCCGAGAAATAATAATTATAATGAAAACCGGATGTTGAGAGCCTTAGCATAATTTGTCTCATGAATAAAATTCGGACTATTTTCAACATCGCATTCATAGTAGTTAATACTGTTCTCAAGAATGCATACATACTGCCATTTATAGATTCTTTTGGAACATATAGTTAAATTTGATGTTGATTACATCTTCCTTTGACTTCATTTTCTAAAAATAATTGATGTGACTTATTAGTAACTCGAAGAGAGGGCAACACAATTTGTGGCAATAAAATCATTAAATAGTTTTTACCATATCTGATTACTGTTGCTCTGTTCGAGAACATGCAAGAATGTAATAGTTTTGAAAATTTCTCGATTAAGAAGAAATCGGTTATCGGTTTCACCTAATTTAGCATACTTGTTTCTATGCTCAATTTGGTCGTAAGTTCCAAATTCCATCCCATTTGGGCAAATATTACACGTTTGGTGCACAATAAAAATTAAATCGAACGAAAATATATGTAGGAGCTTTATCCAAATCTGAACCGATCTCGATAAAAATTGGGTCAACAAAATTGAACAATATGTATGGGAGCTATGACTATATCTGAACCGATTCTCAAATCATCAAAATACCGAATATCGGGCGGTTCTGTTATATAGAAACTGTGGACCACTATAGACACCTGTACTGAAACCCATTACGAGCTACAAATAGCGAATTTTAGGCAAATCCGTTAGAAAATATGACTTAAATCGTTAAAATTTCGAATATCCGAAGATTCCGTTATATGGGGGCTATATTATATTATTATGAGGTTATACTATATTATAATGTGGACCTATATAGACAAAATTTTGCCACCGGAGGTAAAGCGGGTTTTATTTTGAATATTTAGTAGAGTCACTTGTAGCAAGTAAACGTTAATATTGATAATTATAGAATTAATTGCTTATTAAGGCTTAAAAGCGGTTTAAATGTGAAATCGGTTCATTCTAATCTATGGAAACTATATCTTAATCGATTTCCAATAAAGCTTTTTAAGGTAAATTATTGTTGTATGTGACCTCTCCGACCAAATATCATTGACGAATGTAGCGTCCTTCCTAAATTATATACATCAAATCAGATGGAATTTTATATCGGCAATACATCCAAATCTGAACCGATCTGGCAAAGATAGTTTACAGATGTACCTAACATCTTGTACAGGAAATCCTTATTATGGATTGTAAAGTATAGATTTGGAATTAAATGAATCATATGTATGGGTGCTATAGCTAAATCTTAACCGAATCTTAAGGAAATTTGATATACGTGATTGTAGGCTAAATCTGGTAGTCTCTGAAAATTTTCAAAAGTAAAATCGAACGAAGATATATGGGAGCTCAATTTTAATCTGAACCGATTTCGTCAAAAATTGTCAAGGATACTTATCGGCTGTATCCGATATCTTGTACCGCATATCATTGTTATAAAGTAAATAATATTATATATGGGTGCTATAGCTATATCTGACCCAATTTTCACAAAATTAAAAAAAAAACTTACAAATAATTTTGCCATATATTACGCATTTGGGACACAATGAGCCTGAAATTGGAAGATTTCATTTTTGAAATTATGTCACGGAGCACTGCCCAGATATTGCCTTAGCATTTTGCGGGGACATTTGCCCAATATTTATGCACTCGGTCGTGCTGTTGGTTGTTGTGGTCCATTTTACAGCTAAGTATAATCCAATGGTCATCCAAAATGCTAGAATTCTTCCCTATCCTTAACTCTCTTCTTAGGCGTGTCGATTGGCTTAAATTGTGTGATCAAGATTTTTTTTGTTTTAGTTCAATTGAACCCCTAAATATTATGCGATCATCTCCAAAAGCAATAGGCTTCTATTCTGGCCCTAGCCCCAACTCCATTCTAAATTTCGTGAAGATCGGGCCATAATTACGACCTGTAGAGTGTGAAAAAATAAACATGGACAGACGGACGGACGGACATACATAGCTAGATCGACTCAGCTCTGCGAGATAGGAAGATCCATATGTACTTTCCTATGTGGGAAACCAATATTTTGAGGTGTTACATAATTTTTGGCTCAATCAAACGAATAATACCCCCAACTTATAATGTTGTAGGGTATAAAAAATAAATTTCGGATTTTCATTAATTTTAAAAATGTTCGATTTCCAAATAGAACAAAAACCCCTCAGTTCAAAACCAATGACTGTGTTCAGTAAACACATGATAAAACTTCACAAAGGTATACTCAGTCGCCAAATTGCATATCTACCTTTTCTTCTTTTTTATCATTTTGAATCTTTTGTTAAGTGGCATGGGTCGTCGATCGAAATGACTCGATGTAAACAGTGTGAGAGCATTGTTTTAATGCAAATCAGAGCTGTGAGCTGTTTGAATGGCGATAATGACAAGATCCAGATGGAAAAGACAATAATTGTCGGGGAACGAAACAAATGAGCAACAAATGTCAAAATGCATTTTTTTCCATTTTCACCTTTACTGGCGCGGCACCCCATTGCAGTTGTACTTCTATACCTTCTCATACTTTGTTTCACTTTATAAACCAATAACAACAACAACAAAATATCTGTATGTTGTTATATGCATATTGAATAATTCAATTTTGGCTTGTTGTTGTTGTTTTTGCTGCTGCATTTTAGATGATTGCTTGCAGTTTACTGTCCGTCGCATGCCCCTCTTATCATTTATTTATCTTTTATTTTCTTTCCCTCTGTCATTCTTCTTCCCTTGCCTGCTGCTTCAGTTTAGTGTGATTCATCATCATCTCATCACCATCATCATCATCGTCGTCGTCGTGGATGTGGTGCGATAAAGTGCAGCAGCGGTAAATAACCTGAAGCAAAGTGTAAAACAAGTTGGAAGAAAATAAATAAACAAATTTTTACAGAAAAACAAAAATCCTCATCCGAAAAAAATAGATATTTTCTAAGAAGTTTAAGTCATTTAACGTATAAGTGTGGTCAAATATTGACAAAACGGGCGAAGTGGAGAGAGAAGCGATAAAAGACAAAGAAAAGGCTAAATTCCGAAAAGTTAAATAACATTCTCTCTGCCCCGAACCGTCACCCCAACAATTGCCATAGAATATTTCCATACCCTACAACAACATTTTGTTATTTTTGTTGTTGTGTTGTAAATTAACAATTCTTGGATTATATTACCATCCGGATATTGGATACTATCTTTGTGGGCCGCCCACCACACAAAATTACGCTTGGCATAGGCTGTCAGTCTGTGGTGGACGTTTGTAATGACGCCGGTTATTGGATTATAATTGGATTAAATATTTTATCCGTAAAGGTAAGCCGTTGGAGACGTTAAGTAATCTTCAAGAGAAATATATGCCATAACTGGTTTGAATTTCTTTCGTACGCTACGGCTTCGTCGTTGGGTTATAAGCCACAACAAACACGAGCAAATAGGTAAAGCGTTATGAAAAATAATTCCTTTGAATTTTATCTAATAACAAATTCTTATTAAAGTATTGAGTATGGGTTTCAATAAATATCGAATGATGGTAGTACAATTAACTTTAATGTAGAAGTTACCTTTAAATATATGCATAAAGGGTTATTAATTAAAATCTAAAAATCGAAATTGTATTGGAGCAGGAAGTTAATATTGGCATTGGAGATTCCCAATAGACCAGTGGCCTATAAGTTTAAATGTGTTGAGATACGCTGTACTTTTCCATTGTGAGAAGCGAAACCTTGATACAAGAGAGGTTTTAATTATATCTCCTCTGGTTAATTTTAAACCACCCCTGAAGATGTGAGTTTTCTGGATTTCGTATTGATGAAATTTGTGTACTTTTATAAAAATGCTAACATATTGATATAAAGTGTGCTAGATATTTCGAAAAATTGTATAGTTCGAATGTGGACATTGTCATCTGCATCGTCTAATTTTGCCACACAGTGATTTGAAATTCTTTTTCCTGGCCCAATTGTCAATTTTTTGGCACTCGGAGGTAAATATATTTAAATCAGTGGGAGTAGTGTCTTATACGCTCTAATGTTTTGAAAAACGTAAGTTTATTAATAGTTTTCCAGAAATTACTATAATTCCCTCCCAGAATTTCTCAAAAAATACATATTTGAAAAAAATGTGGCTTTAAGAGGGCTTTACGCCTACTTCTGAAAATATTTCTTTATCCACTACCATAGTATAGAGGGTATATCAAGTTTGTTATTTCAACATATCAAATATCATCAGGATCAAATTCTATGACGATTTAGATATGTCCTTCCATCTATGGAAATCACTCCAGTTTCCCAACAAAATGGCATTTACTCAGGTATACAGGGTGAAAAAAAAAAAACTGCTACAAAGTCAAACGCCATAATTTTTAAAATATTTTTTTTTAAATTTTATTGAATAAAAGCTAAAATGTCGGAAATGGCATCAAATTTCAGAATAAGTTTAGATTTGTTCGAATTGGTCGCCTTTGGCACGAATTAGGGCCTTCAAACGGTATTTTGACCCATTACCGGCGAAGCGCTTGCTTGAGGTGATCGACCTTGCTTTCCAAAATACTCCAACGGATTGGTATCCGGAGATTTTGGTCGCCATTGTGCGCTGGAAATGAAGCGAGGAACCTCATTTTGTAACCATTCTTGGGCGGCGCGTTCTGAGTGTGATGGTCCTGTCGTAATGCCCAAGGTTTGCGGCCAAGGCTTTATACACCCTCCAGAATATTTTCGCGATAATATTCGGCATTTATTCTGAAGCCACGGTCGATTAATACGAGAGGAGAGCGACCATCTGCTGTTATGGCGGCCCACACCATCATCATGGCCGGCGCTTGAGTTCTAGTGGCCAACCGAAGGTGCAAGTAATACGATAATTTTGGCAATACGTGGTAATGGGATTTTTTACAGGCTATGTACTTATGTTCTGAGACGAATAAGTTCTACCACTCGCCATATTTTAATTTTCTCAGCAATAACCAAGAATTCTGACGTTTCTAAAATCACGATAAATAATATTCTTTTCTTAGAAAATTTGTACACGTTTCGAACTGCTCGAAAGAAATTCCCACTAGGAACCTTCATGCAAAAGTTCAAAATCCTTCACACTATTCCCAGCCTAATCGTGGTTAGTTGTCATAGGTATGCCAAGAAATTGATATCTCCTGCCATAAGTCCCCAGTGATAAAATAAAAATATATAGAGCCCTTTCCCTGTAGAGAATCTCTCATTTTTTATTTTTGATAGAAATTTTAATTGTTTTTTCTATTTTCATATAAGCTAGTCACAAATTAATTCATAACACATATTACATATGTATATTTATGTGTGAATTTTACATGAATTCGATGTTTTTCCCCCCATTTCGGTGACTTTAAAACATTCATAAATATTCACTAAAATAGAAAATCGTGTACAAAATTATCACTTTCAACAAATCAATTATAAATGGATTTTCCGTTTTTGTTTCTGTGTTACAAAGGCATTTTAAGCCAAAGAGGTGTTGATGCAATGAAGTGTTCAAATGAATTTGTTGCCTGCCTGCCTGCCTTCTCATACAAGCATGACATACCAAATATACCATAAATTGTATTAATTGTCACGTGTGAATTTAATTGGTCTGTATCGTGTTTTTCGACGAATTTGGTTTGTGTGTGATACCCCATATATGGTTGGGTATCTATCTATCTCCGCATCGAAGCTTAGCCATAATTTAGAGTCGTATCAAAATGTGTGTTTGGAAGTGGGACAGACAGACAGATAGCAGTTCGTTTTGTAGAAGAGCATATGCGGCAGTCACGGCTACAGATTAAGACATTTATTTTCTTTGGAATCGCATTGTAATAATGATGGCGTTATCCGATACTCTGTCGATGTTTGAAAATGTTAGCTGCTATCCGCATGGAGGGAGTAGAGTAGATTGTGTCATAAACAGGCTTTAGCAATTTCATTTTTGTTTTCCAGCAGACTTGCTACAAACTAATTTCGAACAAAACTTAGACAGATCATTAATACAGATTTACATTTTATTTATTTATATTTCTCCCCCTTATGCCTCCACCATTACCCAAATCATGACACTGCTGCCGTATTAAAAAGGGAGTTCTTCCAATATCACTCCCAAACACCACACACAGTTCTTCTGGATTTAATGATACATTCCATGCAAATGATGATGATTTCGAATCGAACTAAGGGGGAAAGAAATATAATCTGAAAACAAAAACAAAAGAAATGGTTGGGGAGAGGAAGAGAGAAAAAACGCAAACACCCAACCACCAAAACCCAAACAAGAATCATTTGGAAAAATAACATTTGAAATATTTAAAATACAAACCAAGTGAGGAGGAAAACAAAACACGACAGCAAACAAACAGAGAGACAGTCGTTCAGTCAGCCAGTCAGTCGGAGATAACACCAACAACAAACAACCAAAAAACCGGCATACAAAAATAATCAATCAATGTCAATGTTTAATATTAATAGACTGGAAATGTTGTTGGCGGCTGTAGCATTACAAGCCGGTGTTGTTGTTGCTGTTGTTATTTTATTTAATTTTATTATTTCTCTTTAGAATTGAAATCGAAATGCGGCAAAATTGGATTTTATTAAGACTCTAATCCAAATGGTTAACGAGATGCACGAATCGTCTCATAAAACTTTGGAGAGTGATTTAAAGAAAACGAAGTTCCATCGTGGCCGCAATGGTAAAAATGATTACTTTTATTGCCAAGAGAAGTTATTAAGACGACCGACTGTTTCTATCAACACCAGAATTCGTTGATGTAAAAAGCAATAAAACGTTTTAGTTTTATTACCACAAACTGCAATGGGAATAGTAATTTATTGCCAAATATTTGGGTATCCCAAAAGGCTAGACATTAGAAAGAAAGAAAGTGTTAAAAGTGTGAGGAATCTTAATGAAATGTTCAAAGTACCGCCTTAAAATTGGGAGGTGATGAACGTGAATTGTTCAAATCGGTATTTGACAAACAATGTTTGATGATGCCTACTTATGTTTTTGGTGACAAGGTGGAAGACAGAAAGAGAGAAAAAAATCGGAAATATTAGTTTGGTTAATTTCAAAGGAGTTTTGGAAGTTTGCAATATTTCGATAAATAACGATATCTGGTGAAATTCTATTTTAGATTTATTAATTTAGAATTTCCTATACATTTAGCACTAAAATAATATTTTTTAGTCTGAAATTTGATGTAAAAATCTTTTAAAAAACTCATCCCTACGGAAGGAACTTGCAAAATGTAAGAAAAATCTGTCGCTTCAATTTTAAAAATTCCGAATATCAATAGATGCAATTATATGGGACAATATTCAAACACCAAGTTTATGAAAATTCTGTTGAATAATTTTGATAAAATCATCAAAATTCCGGATATTGGGAGGTACCATTGTATGGGGACTATTTGAAGCCGTGAATCTGTTCTGGAAATTTTCTGTCATGGGAGATAGTATCTATTTCGAACTCCAAAGATTCGAGATAATTCGAGATCTTACAAACGGCATGACAATCTATATTTAGGATGAGATAAAAAACTGCAACTAAGTCAAACGCCATAATTTTTACATTTTTTTTTAAATTTCATAGAATTAAGCAAAAAAAAAAATCGGAAATAGGATCAAATTTTAGAATAAGTTTAAATTTGTTCCAATTGGTCACCTTTGCCACGAATTATGGACTTCAAACGGCCAATGAAACCGTCACACGCTTCCTGAATGTTCATCTGCTGTATTTTGGCCCATTCCCGGCGAAGCGCACTTTGGTATTTTTTAGTGCCAACCTTGCTTTCCAAAGCACTCCAGACACAATAGTTCTACGGATTGGTATCCGGAGATTTTGGTGGCCATTGGAATTCCCAAGGTCTGCGGCCAAAATGATGGCGTGACCAAGGTTTAATACACCCTTCAGAATATTTTCGCGAAAATATTCGGCATTTATTATGATACCACGGTCGATTAATACGAGCGGCCCACACCATCACCATGGCTGGCGCTTGAGTTCTGGTGGCCAACCGAAGGTGCACATTTTCAGCTGACCTCTTTGGCAAGTAAACACGATCATTTTGTTTGTTTACAAATAGGGGAAAACAAAATTCGGCAATTCACAACTTTCGGCCAAACGAAGCAACTCTTTAGCTCTTTTGAGTCTACTTTCTTTCTTTTGCGGTGTAAGTTCTTTCACTTTTTGGAATTTCAATGGCTTTACCCTGAGCTCATTTTTCCATATTTGCCGAATGGAATAATTGCGATATGTTCAGCTCACGAAGCATTTTTCGGCCACTGCGACGCGGGTTTCGATCGACTTTTCGAACCATTTCTGCTGATGGTGCTGTTTTCTTCCGTCCACTTCCTTGACGTTGGGCTACGCTACTTATACGACTAAAAAAATTCACTGAAAATGCTGCTAAAATTATAAAAATACAGGATATCAGGTCGTTCACTTAAATTGTTGAAAATACGAAAACATGCACCTGCATGGGCAATTATCTATTAGAGAAAGCATTGCCTATTGCAAATGTGGAATATCGGAATAAATATCTACTGTACTCTGTTTTATAATACCAATGGACAGTACTCTTTATAGACTTTCCATTGGTGCAAACATTGGATGGGCAGATTTGTCCTGCGAGGCACAGTGGGTTAAAAAAACAATCCATGTCCACACGTTTCTTGTATGAAATTTGTCCAAATTTGCCCAGGCCACAATTATAAACGTATAAAACTTCTTGGTCTTTGAAAACAATTATTTATTTTATGAGTGTTTGGTAGACCAGAAATTTGAAGGACATGACAAAATTTGTAGTAAACATTTTAATATAACTCTATTTCAAATACTTTTATTTTCCATCTGCAGGCCATATGTGCTACCATAGGTATGAAATTCCTAAAAATACCTTTGAAATGACAACAAGGTATTTTGATAAACCATTGAGCAATATAAATCACAGACACTTGCTTTGTTTTAAACTCCAATTCGTTTTACAACCGTTTCTGTTATCTGCGATTCCAAGCGATACCGAAACCCACATTATCTTTTAAATTAATATTGATTGCAACAGTGTTCGCTGGGTTTAGCTAAATACAACCCCTTCAATGGAACAACTAAAAGAACCTATAATTTATTAACAATATTTATTGTTTGCCTCTAGTTAGGGAGAGATAAAAACGTTATTTTTTGGGAAATTGTATCCTTCCTTTTGATGAATGCGTCTGTGAGTGGGTTTCATTAACCTTTTCGGTCGATTGTTTAGAAGGCACTGACGTACGCATGTACGTACGTATTTCGATTGTCACACACATAACTACAATTACTTGTTATTTGTTCGCTCCTCCAGTCCTCATTATCAATGCTTTGTGTCCGCTTAAATATTTACTCTGGCAGAGGTGACTAAACTTGAAGACATGTTTCCAAGGTACGGGTCCACGGTGTCTCCATTTGACGTTTATTGCCTTTGCCACTTCATAATGCCGCACTGAGAATTGCTTTGTCAATGCTTGCCTGTTTTTTCGAAAAGATAAGAAAAATGCAACATGCCAGTGCGGCGGTTGTCCCAATACACACAGCACTTGCATTGCTTTTATCGTCCAGATATGAAGACAGAATGGAAAGAAAGAAACTCACTCTGTTCCGATTGTTTGTTTTTCTCATATTTTTCTGACAAATAGAATTTATGAAATACAAGTTCTAATAACTGTACTCAACAATGCTGGTGTTCTGTTATCGGACAAAGTTGAAATACCTAAACGGCAGCATTCTCCCTGAGGTATTTCAGTATTGCTTTTCTTTGTTTCCTTTTTTCCTAGACAGAAATAAGTTGCAAATCATGTAATTCCTATTCTACACTGATTTGATCACTACTAATTTGAATAATAATATTGAACAGTTACTTTTCTGTATTTTGTTTGCATAATACGACGGAATCGACGTGGCAACGTAAGTTTGACATTTCCCCGTGGCCGATATTGAATTTCTTTGTGTAAATGTAGTTAGCTGGAGCTACAGTCGTCCTTGTCACAAACTTATTAATTAGAAATCCGAATATGGAAATTTGGGCCATTTTGCTTTTAATATGAAAATTAGTATTACGGCTCTTTGATTGTGTTGTTCTATTTTCTGTCCACAAATCACAATAATGTCTAAAAATATAATTTTCTCAAATGTACTCCGGTTTTTGTGGTGTGCGTTCGCATTTGCGTAGCTGTGGTCTAGTTCTTGGTCTGGGTGCGTTTTGTTGTCAACTGTTTTAATTCCAAATCCTCAAAGAAATCTTAATACAATGAATACATTAGTGAAGCTAAAACAGTCGCAGTACATTTTAATGTTGGCAAAACGAAGTGTGCCCTGAATTAGGGAGCTATGTCTGAAAATTTTCACAATGCAAAGAAACAAGAAACAACGAGAAGGGGTTTTTAGTTATTCGTTTCCCTTTAAATGGCATAAATGGTTGATACGTTTTTTTAGGAAAATTCTAAACACATACACCTTTACTAAATTTCAAAGTAATTGAGCAAATTAACCTTAAGGCTATCGACCACGATACCAACATGATTGAAATCTCTTTTTGGTGTGTTTGGCATTCTAGGGTCAAAAAGAAGCCATTATTATTCGATATATGAAGTTAATCTCCTGAAATATAGCTTATCGTAGGTCAGGTACTATTTACGATTAAGTGCGGTTACATAATCTCGTAATACATCTATTTCGAGATTATATTACCGCTATTATTGTGGCTACATTTAAATAGTTTCTGACCTACGTCAAGCTATTTTTCAAGAGATCGACTTCAAATATTGCTTATTGCTAGACTTTTCCACCAGAACAAAATGTATTACCCGTATAATGCCAAATTCAGTAAAAAGAGAATTCAATCATGTTGGTATGGTCGATAGAGAGTGTTCGTCTGCAACTCATAAGTCATTGGCGAATCCATGCTCTTTGGGAAAATTACTTGATTCATCACACATTGTGTGATGCAAGAGCAACTTGTTGACTCGCTCCAACTGAAAAAATATAACCATTGATAGGTTGTAAATCTGGCTCTATTGAACCAACATATTGGCCCAAAACAATACTCATTAGGAAATTGCCAGATGATAGTTAAACATATCACTGAAGGAATCCGCAGGCCAGAATTGTAGGCGTGACAGATATATACCCTCAGCCAATATCCGCTTATTTAAATTTATATTTTGACTTGTATTAAGATTAATAAAACTGTTGACACTTTATTGGAGAGAATTCGAAGAAGTGGACTAATATTGTCCATTTCGAAACTGACATAAGTCGAATATAAATATTACCAAATTTTTCGGCAACTTCCTTCATTTTATATGAGATATGTGATTATATTTGGATAATGTTGAAATGTGAGGTTCCAGATAAGATATAGTGGACCGAAATAGTAGATTTTGAAACTTCATTTAATACATATAAAAAATATTGAGATTGAGTAAGTAAGAGAAATATTTAGAAATACCAAATTTGAAAGGAATCGCCGATTAATGAAATTGCTATAGCTATTGAAAATGCTGAAACTTTCTGGAGAACATATCCGAAGGGGTGTATCGATGTCTATTAGCTTTACACCAGATTTTGTGTTGGAAAAAATATTGGGATGTGTTGAAATTTAAAGAGAATCCGAAGCTTATTTTGCTTGTTGTTTGTGAGAATTATGATTATTCAAAAACTTTGAGCCCTTGTGGTGGAGGTATCAAAAGTAGTATACCGATATCTATTACCTTTACCAGACCTTGGGCTAATAGAAATATTGGAATGTTTGCAGTTTAGAAAAAATAAAATAAATATTTCGTATTCAATGAGCATTTGGGTTATTCAAAAATTTTACCCTTTTTTTGAGGAGATACAAGAAGGAATGGGCCGATATGTTTTATCTTCACGCCAGGCCTTGTATTTAAAGAAATTTTAGAATTTTTGGAATTTGATGATTAATTCTCATTTTATGAGAGTAACAATTATTCAAAAATGTTGGGAGAGGTATCGGAAGAAGCGGCCCGATACATTCCATATTCACATCTCATCTTGTGTTGAGTGAAACATTGAGATGTGTCGAGTAAAAAAGTAATCGAATGCTCATTTCTATATAATTTAAGTGTTCTTCTCGATGCTAGTTGTTGCTCATTAAAGTGGAACCTCACTTTTTATCCCCAAGCCAGGGTATTTGGAGCGTAGAACATCTGTTCCTTTGGAGGAGTTTTTTAAAACTGGTAAAAAAATCGATTTTATTCACCCACCAGTCGAAACATTAAATGAAAATATTATGTATTCGTTCGTATGTGCCAAAATCCACTCAATTCGGACATATATTAATTATTTGGTCAAATCGAGTAAATACATATATCCAAATCTGAACCGATTTCGATAAAATTTGGCAAAGGTATTTCTGAGCTGTATTTAATATATTTCTCTGCATATCGTTGTTACGGAGCGCATATTACGGCTGTGGAGGACAAAAATAACAAATCGGAATCGGACAAATTTTCCAAACTTGTGTCTACGCTTAATTTGGTCCTATGTACCAAAATTCCAACCTATTTGGACAAGTATTAGACATTTGGTGCACAATAGAAGGCCAATCGGACGAAGATATATGTGGGAGCTATATCTAAATTTTGATCGATTATCTCCAATTTCAATAGGGTTCGTCCTTGGACCAAACAAATTTCATCTTGATCGGCCAATAAATTCGACCTTTACTTTGTTTTCCAAAATACATGGACAGACGGATAGGCATAAATCGACTCAAAATGTGATTCTATCCGGATCATCCAAAGGAACTCTATGTTACAAACGATGCATAATAACCTGATCACAGTGTGTAGGGTATAAGAGCGGATTTCGTTTTACGAACATTTGGAATCGATCTAACCATGTCTCTTTTGAGCGAAAAGAGTATAAGATTTAACTCAAACTTCGAATCTTGTAATATCAGACTTATCTCCGGTGGGGAAAATCGACAATATCGGAACAATCCTTTTTTTACCTCGCCCACAAAATTTGAACATTTTAAATAATATAGAAATTAAATCTCCAACATTAGAACTTATATAAAGATCTTTTATGTCGATCCACTTTTTCTATTATCTCCCCACAATTGGTCAAAATTGACATCATGAGTTTCATTGAAAACGAAAAACGTATTGGAGTAATTTTAAATACTCACATTGAAATTGAGAACGCCCCACATTGGGCGCCACTGCGATGCGTTGTTTACTCAAACGTTAATTCCATACATATACACTATTAGTTTCTTTAATTCGATAATTGGTCTGATAAAATTTTATCAAGATATTTGATTGTTGTTCACCTGTCATATGAAAATATATTTCAGTTTTCCCTTATCAGCATGCTATGTTAAGCAGCTACAGAGGATAGGAAATACTTGCGGTCTTCTGAGTGTATTCCACACCATGTAATGTAACCATGATTAGATCAGTGTCCTTTTTTTGAATACACAATATAATTAATTGACAGCTATAATTGTCTCACTCCACCACCACAACATCTCTATTTGTTTAAGTACATATTATTAATTTATGTACTTATTTCAATGAATGTTATATGCGGCAACAACAACAACACACATATCATTACATTAATGTATGTAACGCAAATGAAGCCCGAAAATATCATTAGTTATATTTAATGATTGTTTTCAAGTGAATATAATTAAATTGTATTATTTGATTCAATTTATGTGCCATACAAAGGACAACAAATTATATTTGAAAAATAAATTCCTGTTTTCAGGATAATCCAAAGAGCTGTACATACATGTATGTTTGTATGAGTGTAGAGGTACATCAAATACATTTAGTAAATTGTCCTTGTCGGAAAATGTTCTCCATCAAATCTGACATTATTTTTTTATTGTGTGACAGCATGACAAAACAGTATCATTAGATTATTACAAAGAATGTTGAATACATTCCGCCGTAATTAAAGGAAATCAACGAGAAATGTGATTTCATTTTCAAGAATTCTTCAAGAACATTTCGAAATTACTTTCATCCAAAAATTAATTTCCTCAGCACACATTTTATCGTTTCGTATTCAAATATTTAGAAGGTATGTAGGTTGGTGGGCAAGGAGATGGGTGGGTGGTACATGTGTATTGGTTTGTGACGCTTCTGATATTGTAAAATACTCGTAAATATTCGAACAAGCTATCAGTTCTTTTGATAGTCTCACTATTTCCCTTGTCGTCTGCCGGCTCGTAAACAGCAGTTCTCCGTGTTGAGTCAGCACTCATAGTTGTGCCAAACAATTCTCGCTCACCCACTCTCAAACACTAACCAACCACCCACCAAAATTCAACAAAGAAATGAACATCGACAGTTAAATGAGTGCACACAGGTAAATTGATAACAAAATCGAATTTCTTTCTTCTCCGCTCCGCTCATCTGCACCCCCTGCCGCCCCACCTCTAACGATTGCTGCCTTTCGTGTTTTGTTGTCGCATGTAATCACTGGCGTAGCTCTGGTGGAACAGTGAAAAAAACTCACTTTGTCGAAATTGCTGTTATCGTTTTTCCGTTACCGAAATGATGTCTGACATTACGATAGAGAGTGGGAGAAGCGTAAATGGGGAATGTTTGCGAGTAGAGTGTGTTGTTACCTGTTCGGAATAACCAAGGCACCCCTGTCGACCTCATCGAGTACAGTCATGGTTCAAACCCCAGCCCCACCACAGCTGTCTCCCCACATCCATAAAAAAAACTTTAAACTTTTTTGTGGATATTGATTTTTAAATTATGATCGGTTTAACAGAAACAACAACAATTTGGCATACAAAAACAACGACATCACTTATTGAAAAAAAGAAAAGAGAACCGAAAGGCAGCAACAACAAACATATTGTCAGCTTTAACCTTATTGTCACTGACATAACCGTCATTGTCTTCATCATTACCATGCAGAAAACAGGAAGACAAGATGGAAATTTGTCGATGGGTGCTGGAGGTGAGCGTTGAATAAAAATGGAGTGGCAGGGTGTGCTGTTAAATGGTTTTCCTGTATACCCTCATCCGTGCAATGTGAATTTTGAGTTTTTTACAAAACGAAAAAAAAACGTTCTCTGTTCACTTGTCTCGGTATTCATTCATTATCGTTTTCTTTCTTTCGTTTATTTTTTGTTAAAATGAAATTGAAAATGTTTATGACTTCACGAACAATCTAACAAAGAAGAAGAATGTGTATTGAGTATGACAAGCAAGTTTGAGGGCGTTGACAAACAATGCCCCCTCTAAATTGAGTCAAATTTGCGTGTCATTTTTCAGGAGTTTTAGTGGGATACAGTGTTCTTTTTAGTGGGGTTTGAAGGGGGGGGGGGGGGGGGGGTTGATACATAATGTTTAAGCAATTGGTTGCATGCCATCTAAGACCTGCTCGTAAAATGGTGTACGCGTATGCATGGATGTGTTATGAAAAAAAAGAAACTTCTCCCCTTTAAAAAATGTTGATTATATATTCTTTACTTAAAGACTCCTTTTATGAAACCTGAATAAACATGTTTTTCATCTTATGAGTTTTGATAAAACTCATTACCAAATAATCGATTTTGTTTTTTGAACTACTTACAAGTCCGCAAATTTTACCATTAGTTTGCAAAAACATTGCTTATGAAATTACCACCAAAGTCGAAAAAATCATTTGAAAGAAAAACATCAACTCAATATATATGGGATAATAAGTTTTTAATTTCTCCAAATCGCTCTCCGCTTGTTTTGTTTTTGCCCATTGTGTCTGAAATAAGATCAGTTGAAATTACAGCTTCTAGTTTATAAGAAAGCGTCTGAGCGTTCTGCGGCGGCGTTACAAGATAGATTTTCAATCATGTAATTATTGAATTATTGAAGTTTATGGCTACATACTGTTTTTCGAACAAGGGATCCAAAGATTGAGCAATGGGGTCCATGTTCTCTATATCACCGGAATTTGTTATTTTGAAGGGAAATTATTTTTCAAGGTCATGTCTGCCAAAATATTGAGAGATATCACATTCTACAGGGTGAGATAAAAAAACTGCAACAAAGTCAAACGCCAAAATGTTTACATATTTTTTAAATTTTATTGAATGAAAGAAAAAAAGTTTTAGAATAATTTTAGATTTGTTCAAATTGGTCACCTTTGGCTCGAATTATGGTCTTCAAACGGCTAATGAAACCGCCACACCCTGCCTAAATGTTGCTCTGCGGTATTTTGGCCCATTCCCGGCGAAGCGCCTGCTTGAGGTGATCTACACTTTGGTTTTTTTAGTGCCAACCTTGCTTTCCAAAGTGCCAAACTTGCTTTCAAAGTGATTTTGGTGGCCATTGTACGCTGGAAATGAAGCGAGGAACCTCATTTTGTAACCATTCTTGGGTGTTGCGGGCTGAGTGTGATAGTGCTGAGTTGAGTTCCTGTTGGAAAGTCCAAGGTCTGCGGCCAAAATGTTTGCGTGCCCAAGGCTTTAATACACCCTCCAGAATATTTTCGCGATAATATTCGGCATTTATTCTGATGCCACGGTCGATTAATACGAGCGAAGAGCGACCAGTGGCTGTTATGGCGGCCAACACCATCAACATGGCCGGCGCTTGAGTTCTGGTGGCCAATTGAAGATGCACATTTTCAGCTGACCTCTTTTGCAAGTAAAAACGATAATTTTGTTTCTTTACAAACTGCAGAACAACGAATGTTTTCTCATAGGAGAAAACCAAATTCGGCAGTTCACCACTTTCGGTCAAGTGAAGCTATTTTGCTCTTTTGAGTCAATGGCTTAACCCCGAGCTCATTTTTCAATATTTGCCGAATGGAACATTGCGATATATTCAGCTCACGAGCAATTTTTCGGTCACTGCGACGCGTGTTTCGATCAAGTTGCTTCTTTACTTTTCGAACCATTTCTGTTGATGTTGCTGTTTTCTTCCGTCCACTTTCTTGACGTCGGGCTACGCTACCAGTATCACGGTAATGAGCGATGGTACGAGACACAAAAGATTTATTCACATTTAAATGCTGGAGTGCTCTAAGGATAGCCACTTGTGGTTTTCCAGCCAAATATAAAGATATCACACTATCACGCTTGAATTCCATCACGAATAACTTCTTTTCTTCAAAATTCTCACCAAAATGCTTTGGTATGCTTTTAAACAATATAATGAGCTGTCACTGGACTAATTTTAACAGCTGTCGGACGAGTGGCTTAGAAATGACAGTAATCTGAAGTTGGTTGCAGTTTTTTCATCTCAGCCTGTATTTTTCTTATGTCTGAGACATAGATAAACTACTTGCGAATTAAAAAACACTCGGGAGTGAAAGTATTCGAAGAGTATGCCTTATAAAAGCACTTTATTTGTTCGTATGAAAAAGAGTGCACAAACAGCAGGGATAGAACAACCATCACCTCAGTCTCCAGTGAGCTTTCGATAATGCAGGTTGAATGAGAGCTTGTTTTCATGATTTTTAATATAAGCAAAAATTTACACACGATAATCATCGAGAGAGCAAGAGTTACTCCCAAATTCGTCGTATGTGTGTGATCATCCTGCAATCCTATAATATTTACTCTTTAGATACTAATCTGATAATCTGATAAAAGAAATGCTTGCAGGGAAGGAACGAGTGAATTTTGTGTTCAGTTCTGCTATGAAATGAAACAACGGTATAGCAAAAACTAAAAGAGTACTCAGCAAGAGTAGAGTAAAGACTAAAGAGTACTCAGCACAAGTGAATTTAACTCCCACGAACAAAACACACAGAAAACTATCACACACTTTATCTGTTTTTTTTTTGTACTCGCAGAAATACTTCCTCTCAACTTTGAGTAGAGACTGGAACTCTCCTTTGGAGCTTTAACGTCAGGCATAGGTGTTTCCATTGCTTAATAAAGAGTTTACTACTTACAGATCAACCTACCAATCCATTATTTTCACAAGGACATGTCACAAGAAATAAATGCTTATTCTCTTGTAAATATATAAATCGAAAAGTTAGGAAAGAGAGTATTTAATTTATTTTTAAAATCCACTCTTCGTTAAAGAAAATAATATCGTATGGGTTTCCTCCTTAAATAAAACATTAAATAAATGTTCCGTTTTTCAAATTTAACGAGAGCCCCTTTTAACGAACTTTCAGAGCACTTTTCCCCGTTTTCACTTTCGGAATCCACTGTCTCCTACAAATATTGACATAACTCTCTCTTTTTTTCGGACGTAGCCGAAGAAGAATGATTGACAACAATGCTGCATTAGAATTGTGTTGTGATAACGTTTTCAAATATCTACATGACTTGACACTGACGTTGTTGGGTGCTTTACGTTTTGTTGTTTTTGTTGTTGTCACTCTTATCCTTATTGTTGTCCTCCACGCTGTTGGCTTTGGTATACTCTATTGCTGCGTGTCCTCACTTGACGCAACAACGTGTAAAATTGTCACAATTTTTGTTTGAGTTTCAAACGTTGTTATTTTCGTGCTTCGTGCCAATACCACACATACTTCCATGCTCGAATTCAGCACTGTCACATTGAGGTTTGAAGTGCAGTGGAAATGGCGGTAGCAGCAGCAGCAGCTGGAAAACACACACATGCACCCACACAGCAAACACTCCTCCCACCAAATTCAGTGGCATTTTATGAGTCTTCAAGTTTAATGTCTTGGGTCTTGTGAATGATTTTGCTTTTCGTCAACATATCGAGCTATGACATGCAATATTTTGTTGTTGTTGCTACTGCTTCGGTTTGTCATTTTTTTCCTTCGAATTGTATGGCTGCTTGACTTGACACCAGCCGTGGTGAGTGACAGTCGTCAGTCAGTTAAAAGTGGTATCACAAGACGCTGTCAAATCAATTTACACGAAAACCCCTAACCATGTATCCTAGCCCCACACACAATAGCTGCAGGCGCTGATGAATCCATAAAATGTCCCCACGTAGGAAACCAGGGATGGGGGGAGGGTGGTGTACTGGTGACGCGTGAGTCCTTAAATGTGAGTTGTGTTTATTTTCCGTTTGTTGAAGGCAACAGCTCATAAACTACAACTAAATGGATTTCCATCAGAACCGGATATTTGGTCAATGATTGCGACATAAACTTCGGGGATTCAAGAGAAAAGTAAATGTGGCCCATTCTTAGCATCGAATGTGGAAAAAGTTATGGCATTTTTATTTCGTTTCAATCAAATCTATTACTCTCTACATGGAGCTGTTGGTGATTTGCTGTTAGAAATTGAAAACGTTTTGCCAAAAAATGGATTTGGATTTCTTTCAATTATATAGTGTTATCGGAAACATTTTTAAAGTTTATAAAGCGCTGGAGAAAGATATTCGAAAGTGTCCTTCTTGTGTTTTATATGTCGCTAATGAAACAATCATTTTGCAAATTTAGGACTGTTCAAGATAAATGAAATGACTTATCTCGTTCCAGAACTACAATAACGTGTAATTTTTAACTACGACATATATATCCTTTATGGTATCAAAAAAAAATCAAAACTAGTAAATATTTTGCACGTTCTGGAACAGATTATCTATGCAACAGCAAAAAAAAAAATAAATAAATAAATCCATAATAAGAAGATCTTGATCTAACCAAAACTTGGGAGTTGCATGATCCAAATAACCCATTAAAAGGAATGGTAGGCACAATAACTTTTGCATTACCAGTAGTGTGAAAATAATGTGTTATTCCTTATTTCAAAGTGATGAGAAACTACTTTTGGTTGATTTGTAAGTAGGTTCTTTTTTTAATTACGAAACTCATTATTTGGTAATAGAAGTTTTTGCTCTCTGAACTTGTTAACATTTTTATACACTCAGCCAGAGAGTATATATCATATGATATGGCCTAAACGTGCCTAATCTAATTAACGGTTTTAGACCCTAGATCTAAATAGAGAGGCACCTAGTCTTTTTGGACCAAATCCGTTTCAGGAAACTTGGAGTCGATCTAGCGATGTACGTCCTTCCGTCTGTCTGACTGGTGCGCACTTTTGAAGGGAGTATCCTATTTGGTCCAAACTTGGTACATCATAATATTTTTGTCAAACTTAGATCGAGTTCAGAGATGGGCAATATCGGCCCACTCCTTCTTGTACCTCCCCCACAAAATGTCAACATTTTCAAAGAATATAATTTACTGCACAGAAGGAGGAATGATGATCCGATTTTGCTCCAACTTTGCATATTCTAATATTTGCATCAGTGCTAGGTCTGGTGCGAAAATGGACAATGTCGGTCCACTCCCTCAAGTACCTCCCCCACAAACAGTCAATATTTGGGATAATCATAACTCTTATAAAATGTGATGTGAGACTCCTATCATAATCATTTCATCATCATAATGTTTTTATTAATCCAAGGTCTGGTGTGAAGATGGAATATATCGGTCCAAAGGGTCACAATTTTGAAAATACATGAAACTTATAAAACTCAAAATTAACATCCCATTCCATTCAGACTTAACACATTTCAATATTTCTATCAGCACAAGATCTGTTATGGGCGGTAGATATCTGACCATTCCTACTGGTACTTGTCCCCCAAAGGGTCAAAGTTTTGAATAACGAAAACTATCATAAAATCCGAAATAAGCACCCTGTTCTCTTCAAATTACACATATCACAATATTTGTATTAATCCGAGGTCTGATGTGAAGATGGGATATATTGGTCCATTCCTTTTGGTACCTCCGCCACAAAGGGTCAACATTTTGAGTATCCATGAAGCTCACAAAACGCGAAATTAACATTCGATTCCATTCAGACTTGGTACATCTCAATATTCCCATGAACACAAGATCTGTTATAAGGATAATAGAGATCGGACCATTTCTTCTGGTACCTCCCCCAAGTAGGGTCCAAGATTTTGAAAAATGAAATGTTTAAAGAAAGTGTCCAACTCTCTTTAAAATTGTTCACATACTAACACTTTTGCTAATATATATATGCGAACCGCTTCTGGTATCTCACCCACATAGGGTCATAACTTGGAAAACAAGTCAGTGATTGTTTTCAACTTATTATATCTAAATATTTCTCTCTCTTTCTTATTTTCAGGTACAGAAACGGTTTTTTATAAAAAGATTTGGAACGTAGCCTATATGTTATAGAGTACGGGTGAGGAAAATCTCTAAAGAGTTATAATATACATCTTTCTTTATATTTCCTGATTTATTTCAACTTTTTTTAAACATGCTTATTGAATCATTTTATTAGCAAATAACTGAAATTAACAAAAATTGCAAAATTCGCAAACATTGATTGGCTTCACTTTGCACTGAGTTGCACTTTCAATTTTCCTTCACACTCTATATCTGAAACATAGTAATTATTGTTTTGATTAACATTTAAACTTAATAACAATATATTTTATTAATATCGTTTATGAGATTTGCAAAAAATCTAATTTGCTTATCAATAAATTTGCTTAAAATTCAAACAAATTGATTATTTATGTTTCTTTTTTTTGTTCATTTTAAAATTAATCAACGATTAATTGTTGTTGTCATTTTTCCACGACTCTTTTCTTCGTTTTGCATTTTGATTGAAAAAAAAGAAGCAGAAAACAAAAAAGACAAGCATAAATTCCGGTATTTTTAAATGAAATTCAAAGTCACTGACATTGAGACTAATTGGTGTTGTTATGGGAGATAATTATAAAATATGCTTCTAAAAAAATCTGTTAATTATTTAAACAAATATAAACAAGCTAATGTCGAAAGATAACCAACTTGAAACGGCTTTAAAGATCAATAAAAAGAAGCACAGAAGACGAATACAGACAAACGGGTGGGTGGCATTATTGCCCAGCCAATGCAGCAGCCAAACAAACAATTTAAAAGCCTACCAAAAACATTGCCTATTATCTTTATCTTCGAAATGTTGATGATGATAAATAACAAAAAATAAAATTAATACTTTTAGGGGCTTATCACTGCATCTAATCTAACTGAGGCATTGGGAAATGCTATTTATTCGATAGAAGTGAACAGCATTGAAATTCACCTCGTCGATAGGAACGTGCCGCTTACGGTCTTTGGCCACTTAAGAATGTTTTTTCTGTTGTTTTTTGGGGTCAAATGATAAAGCGCCAACAAATTTGAAATGTACGCCAGTGGCTCCACAACAGCAACGAAATGAAACCGAAATGATGTACAATAGCTATTTGATAAACATTTAATGAAAAAAAAAAAAAAAAAAAACAAAAATACTGAAATAAATTCAAAGATAAACAACAACAATTGTATTAAAAAACAGTTTCTATAAAATGCAAGTCTGCCATGATAACAATGAGAGGAAAAAAATACAATTCTATAAAATATGGTTTCGATAAGAAACCATTTATTTATTTTCTCATTTCGACCGCAAGCCAGCAAGCAGCTACCTATATTTTGAAAAATGATTTCACATTTCCAACTGCTATTAGTCAGAATGGAAAAGTTTTCATACACCGAATACAAAACGAAAATAAAGTAATATAATTTCCGCGCCTACCACCAATTCAAATGACAATCAAGCCATGTAATGGCCAAGACACCAACCAACTTTACATCGAATGTTAATAAAAACAAAAAACAACAGCAACAACAATTTGGTCAAATAAATTTCAAATTTTCTGCAAAGTTAGCCACCCGGCGGCGGTGGTATAGCCACCCAAATTACTCTCACTTTTCAAAACGTCGATGGGGGAACAACGACCAAAAATGGGAATAAAAACACGAAGAATCGAAATACAATTGATTGGAATTGACGATGTCAGTCACAGATGGTTTTTGTTTTGTTGTTGTTAATAAAAACAAATGCTGCTGGCCAGCCAGCAACAACAATGCAATAAATTTTTAGGGTTGGGGTTATTTCAAAAAAGAAAGAAAGAAATGACGGCAGACCGGCAGGCAGGCAGGCTTCGTAACACAAAACACTCCACTCCGACTCTACGAAATTAAAGAGGAAAAACAACAACAACATCAACCTACTCTAAATAGAACGACAAGCAGTCGGACAAACAGATAATAATAAAAACCAATAACCAAAGTATTGAAATCCCCAAATGAATTCGGAAAAATCGGAAAAAATAACCAATACGATGGCAAGCAACAAAAACGAAAGCAATTCTATTATAAAACACATAAAATTGGGAGAGAGAACATAAAAAATAACACTCACTGGCCAGGGATGGGAAAACTGAACAAGGTACCATAGACAGATAACCATAGACAGATAACCATAGACAGATAAAGGTATAGACGAAGAAAAGGTCTACACATCGCGACCAAATGATTCAAACAAAATAACTTTGAATTATTTGAAGACAGTTTTTGGGTATGCTTTCGGCTAATTCAAGTCGAATATACTCTGCGAGAGCAGTTCTTCGTATATATAAGTGTTTTTAAGAGATATTGGAATGTTTTTCAAAAATTCGTATAAAATTCAGAAAGTTGCATGAAATCTTCATTCTTCAGCATGTTTGAAGAAGTACGCTCCAATGATGCCACCAGTCTAAAAACCGCATCAGTCTGTCACTTTTTCTGTGTGCATTGGTGGCTTTTGGTTGTGTTTCTCTCTAAAATCGACAATTCTGCTTATTTACGTACCCATAGAGATAAAAATAAGCTTCGGCACTGAACACAAGAAGAGCGCCATGTACTTTCTGAACAGAACGCTCATTTTCATAATTAAGATTATATATAGAAAATGTTGAAATGGAATGTGCCGAGTTTAAAAAGAATCAGATGCTTATTTCGCGTTAAATGGCCTTTATGGATATTCAAACATTTGTCCCTTTGTAGGGGAGGTACTAGAAGAAGTGGTCCACCATATCCTGCAGTCATATATTGAGACTTGCCGAGGTTGAAGATCATCGAATGCTCATTTCGCATTATACATGCCTTTTTTCAAAATGTTGACCCATTGGTTGGAAGGTACCAGAAGAAGAGTAGAGTTCTATTCTAAATTCATTCCATGTCTAAAGATGATAGAAACATTCTGATGTGCGAAATTTGAAAATAATCGGATTTTTATTTCAAATTTCATAAGAGTTAGTTTGGACCTAATCGGACACTCCCTTCGTGCGCACTAGCCAGACTACAAATATCCGAAACAGATTTGGCCCAAAGAGACCCAGGGACTAAAACTGTTATTTCGCTAAAATATTTTCTGCTGAGTTCTTGTTATTTTGTTCCAGACTTTCGTTATTTGTTTGTTGTATTTACTATTTACAATTTTCTCCAAAAAAATCCATTACCAAATAATGAGTTTTCTAACCAAGTTTTGGTAATCGTAACTACTTACAAAACAAACTACGAGATCATTATTTTTTAAGTATTTATATAT
This sequence comes from Musca domestica, assembly GCF_030504385.1. NCBI lineage: Eukaryota > Metazoa > Arthropoda > Insecta > Diptera > Muscidae > Musca > Musca domestica. The sequence continues at coordinate 3,199,867 of NW_026712332.1, read as the reverse complement.
TATTATATCAGACAATATGTGTTACATATATATGTGTTACATATTGTCACATTACTTGGTAATGGGAAAAGTAAGCTCTTTTTTTAAGCTTTGTATTTTTTAAGAACTTACACATTCTTTTCATTCTACTGGTAATACAGAAGGTAGTTTGGTTACATTAGCTTTTAATGTGTTATTAGAGTCATACAACACCCAATTTATTGTCGGCTATTAGTAGATAATTAGATACCTCTTTAAAAGCAAATAATTTTTTAGGTGCTTCTTTCTGTCTGTATTCGTGGTACCCTTGCAAAAAATGTTGGTCTCGACATAAAATAACGATTTTTATTGAATTTGTATTATTCTTCAAGAATGAACCTTATGAGGCATTATCTTGAATATTCTGTAAGGTTGCAAAACTAATGCACTCTCCATTTGCAGGAGGATGGATATAAAACTAGCAAATCTTCTTTCCACAAATGTTTGCTTGTGTTTCAATTGCTTTTGCGTCTCCCATCCCTGAATTATACACACATGCATAAATGTACTTCTTAAACGTACACACACACAAACACAACTGCCTAAGGCTGCCCGTCTCCAATGCATTGGCGACAATTGCAGATGTTTTTGTCATTCCATTCCAAACGACAATACACACTATGAGGGTATCTAAATTATTTTTATTAGATTTGTCAGTGCAGATAACTAACTTAAATCATCGACAGAGGAGGGTAGAAATCTACCTACCTACCCTGTCTATATTTGTTTCCCTTTCCCTTACCGCCATGCTTTGCATTTCATGATAAATGGCATGTTATAAATGTGACTTAAATTCCCATTACTGACCAACTGAATAGTTTATTATTCTGTCGCAAGGAGCAAGAGAGCAGCAGAGAGGAAGGAGGAGAGAGAGCGAGAAAATGTCCTGTCAATTTGCGTTTTTTAATATTGATTTGTTTGTTTTTGTTGTGCAATTTTATGCGGCATTAATCAATTATTGGTTAATTGTTCAATAATATTAACGATTTTCATTGAGGCATCTGCGTAATTATGCTCTCCGAGGAATTATAAATGATTCCATAAAACAAAACCGGCCAACCATTCGTACACACACACATTCATATGCGAAGCTATTGTGACAAAAAATAACTGAATGATTAAATATGTTCAATATTTCAGTTTTATCAACTGCGAGTTTAATTACTTTACAATACACATTATACAATTGATGGCACCTTGCTTAACTTATTTTGCCGAGGATAATAATATTAAAATGTCATTTCGTTGTGGTATAAATCTCACTAAAAAGAATAACTATAATAACAATAAATATTTCAAGTGAATTATCTCAAAAGCGTTGCTTATTTTGTCAAGGACGTATTGGTCGCTTAATGGGGGCCAATTAAAAAAAAAACTAAGGCAGAGAAGCGGATATGATTTTCAGACATAATTCAATTAGAGTGCCTAAAACAATCATTAGTCATAATAAGATAAAATCTAAAAATTCGGCAATGGAATTTTTTGCTGGAAATGCAAAGCATTTCTTCTATGGATTGATTAAAAAATATTAACGTTTTAAACAAATTTAGAACTATAACACACATATAGGTTGCACGATGGGGTTATATCCTCAAAAAAACGGGCATTTATTTAAGGACTAATACAGTGGTTTTCTAATCTTGCTCAGAGATGGATAGTACACCTTTAAAATTTGGTATTGAAAATGGGACATATCGTTCCTCGTTTAGGTATGGCGCCCAATTACGGGTATTTCCTGATTTTAGGTATTTTTTTGTTTATTATTTAGTTTGTATTCCAATTCCTTACCGATCAAATATGGATGCCTCCCAATTTTCGGTTTCACACACATTTCTCTACCTAACTTGCTCTCAGTGGTTAAAAACTCAACATGACAAATTTACAATTAAGGACCACATTTTTACACAGTTCTCATTAGCGCCCAATGGTGCGAGTTTTTCAGTAGATAAACATGTTAGCAGGCAATTTATTCTTCATAACTGAAACCAATCAAATGTTTATGAAATCTAAACAAGTAAAAAATCAGCTAAATTTGCCCTGGCCGAACCTCCACAAAGAACTTGAAAAATGTCAATAAAATTACGTAGAACAATACCTTTCAAATGAATTGCTTGTCATAGGCTGTAGAACCCATTACGTACTTACGATTTCGGTGAAAAATGTCGCTAACATCATCAAAATACCAAATATTAGGAGGTACCATTATATGGGGGCTATACGAAGACCTGTACCTGTCTAGACATTCTTTTTTTGTCATACATTGTAGTACACATTACGAACTTTAAATACAAATTTGAAACTATTCAGGTAAAAAATGTAACGAAAATCATCAAAATACCGAATATAGGGAGGTATGGTTATATTGGAGCTATAAGAAGACGTAGAGCTGCATACATGATTTTTTGTCATAAGCTGTATTTCGAACTTAAAATACGAAATTTGAAATAATTACTGTAAAAAGTATCGTTAAATCATCAAAATACCGAATACTGAACTGGACCGATGGCCTGGCATGGCCTATTACGAACTTAACCAGTCTGCTGGCAAATACACATGTGTGAAAAATTTTAGCCTTATATCTCAATTCGTTGGTGATTACAACAGACGAACAAATTTACATCATTAAATCGGCTTGGAATTTTACGCTGATCAAGAATATATATAATCATGTCGGACCCAAACCAATATAGCATGATATTTAATATTTTCGGTATTGAAATAGAATTTTGTGTCTCATAAACGTGTGTGTCTCATAAAAAAAATCAAAGAAAAAAGAAACAATTCTTTTTTCAATTAATCTCCGTTCTTCTTCTATATATCTACACTTGGAAAGACAAATTCCTCTGTTTACAGTACAGCATATATTTTTATTTTTAGACCTTCGTTTTGCTCAAAACGGAAATGATTATAAAATTAAACCTATTACTAGCTATTTCAGAATATGGCCGTTTTGAATTACTTTATTTTACATCCAGAAACAACATATTCGTTTTTAAGACGCTCACGATTAACACCAGGAGAAACACCGGAGATATTTAACGCATCAATAGCCTGGGAGTAGTATTTCATCGCATCTCTTTGTGATTTATTGCCAGCTTACATCCGCTCCATAAAATTCGTACATATTTTAACAATTTTTCTTGCCATTTGCCATCGTTCCGCCGTATGGCCCCGCACCGCCCCGCCCCACCCCGTTGTAATTCAATTAATTTAATGTTAATTTCGTCATCATTTTTCATCATCTCGTCACGTTAACTGGCGCCAGCAATTTCGTCCTTGCCATATCCTTAACATTTGAATATGACTTTGAAGAAGACGCCGATGATGGCTATGTTTGGTAGACGTAATGCCTGTCATAATCCTCCCATTGGAAACATGAACATTTAACAAGCAATCACCAAAAGCACACACACACAGACATACACACACAAACACACATTGATACAATCGTTCAGCAGGAAAATAAACTTTGACTTAGATGTATTTCATTTGTTTTATGATCGTTGAATGTTAAAGTTTATTGTTTTTTTTTTGTTGTTGTTATTTTTATTTATGTGTGTGTGGGTGGCTGTTCCGAATTTGTGTATTGCACACATACACACACATATGGAAAGGATAACGGTGCGAACAAATGTGATTTTCGTAACAAGAATTCTGGCGAAAAACCATATTAAAATTGTTTTGCAAATCAACCGTTGAGATGAGCAATAACTCGCTTTGGTACGATAAGGAGTTATGGTTTTATCGCTGATATGTTCCTACAATAAATTACTTTAATTTGTTAATACTTTATTTGTTTCTTAATCAAACCATGAGGAGGTGGCAAACAATGGGGAGATGGCAACATTATCTGATTTCTACTCTAATAAACAAATGTTGTTATATAAAAAAAAAACAATAATGGGTTTAATCCTGAGTATTTTGCAACAACAAAATACTACACTATTATCTGGTTTTTTTTTTTAATTCGAAAGAAATGTTTTTCATCATCTTCCATTGCCTATTTGATGGCTTAGAATAATAATGGTTCTGAATCAAACTCCATTTCCAGTGACCTGAAACGATTCTTCAACTTTTTTGTATTCTAGGACCTCTATCCATAGGCATAGGCAGCGAAGTACCCAGAAATTTCATTGTAAATTATTTTTCACCACCAAAAAATTAAATATCCATATAAATGGTCAAAAATGACTTAAAAGTAGCCATTTTGTCCTGCATATGTCCCAAAATATAGGACTCAAGCTCCTATAGTTATCGTCTCTACATCTTCTTCGTCTTCACATAGTCTACAGTACTGAGGAACACTGTTGTCCCATCTTGAGGACAGATATCTGATACTGCAGTGACCAGTCAGTATGCCTATCACGATTTCTAGATCAGACCTACTAAGTGACAGATGGAGCTTGTTCTTCCCCTCCAGGTTACCGGCCAGATGGCCATAGATACCCTGAAACCGGGTTCCAAGTGTCATTTTCTCCTTCTTCAATGAGAGCATATTGGTGATTTAAGAGTCTCATCAATCGGTAGATCAATCGACTGGGAACCACATTGAGCTAGTTCGGCATCCATTTCAGTCCCCGGAATTTAACAACCCGGCTTTCATGCAGTCAAAAGGGCCTATCAATTTAATGGCATTTTACGTGATAGCCTTGAGAGACCCACCCCCGGTTTCAGGAGTTAAACAGGCTTCAGTTATTCTTCTTCCCCACAACCGTTTAGTGGTTTGCAGTCCGTCCCGTTTCGGCACCTCTGAGGCCTTCTTTGAAGGTTTCTTTTGAACGGCTTCTTTTAATACCACCTTTCCAGATGGGTAGGGGGTTTCTCGCAGTATTGCCTTTTCAGGGCCTCGATTGTTGCGCCCAAAATTCTGCATAATGGTATCATGCTTATCAGGATTACCCTTAGTGTTGCGTTAGGATATATCCTCTCGAACTTCCAAATGAACTATAGGTTCGTCCTGATAAGCTGCAGCTCCTTAGCGGTGAGCTTTGATGGATCCCCATCGACACATACACTACAATAGTTTACTGCTCTCCGATATGCCGTTTTATCCCGCGCCTCGTTGAACTTGGCGTTTTTAGTGTCAGGAGAGGTGTTAGCGGCACTTATATTTCTTCAATGGAGACGCCGCTCTGTACTTTCTTCTACTTCAACTACCTCCAGCTTTAGGCTCGTGGGCTTGTGTTTATCGAAGAATTGGTATAGGGGCCACCAGAGCTACTCAGGTCGACTTTCTTGGGATTCAGCTCCTGACTAGAGGGTAAGGCACAGACTACCGTGGTATTCAGGTCTCCCGTTAGACAGCGGGACTTTCCCAAAACTTTGCAGGTACACTGTTCTGACTCAGCTTAACAGTCCCATATCCGCACTAATCTGGCGGATTGCTTGCTGCTGTTTTTTTTTTTAAACTGTCGTTAACCAGGTCTAGAGTCGTAGCATGGTCTTTTCCCAAACTTCCCGTCAGCTTCGTCTTACCAATGCTTACAGACGTTCCTAAATCGCTGACCGAGTCCGATCTTAAGGTAATTTTTCCTGATCAAAACATAAACTTCGCACCTCGCATTGCGTCCACCACCAACATCAATCGAAATAACATAAAAAATCTGTTAAAATACAGTCGCTACCCCGACTGCAAATCTGCTTTTGCAAATTACAATTAATATTTTATAATTGTATCTGGAATATTTCGATTTGTATCTGGAAAATATTACGCATCAACTCAGTTTTTATTTTATGAAATTTAAATCGGTATGCCACAGAGTCGGCTGCGAAGTATGTGTGTCTAATTTTTATTCAAAAATTAAAATATTCAGAAATATATTTGAAAATGTCGTTTATTTTAATACAAAAAAAAAAGATTTTTTTTAAATTGAAAGAAAAACCCGGCTGAATCGAAATTACACGATCGAGTAAATGATTCAATGGATTTATATTAAACAACAAAAGATAACAATACCGAATCAAACCCGGAATACTTTATTTAACGGCTGACAAAAGTTTAAGCTACAATGTAATCTTTAATGTTATATTGAAGCCAGCTAAATCAAAACCGAAGTCGACAATAATCTTTATTCCATACAATTTCTGGACGTTTGACCCAAAATTGTTTTCCACATGAAGTCCATAATTTTCCCATCTATAT